>NW_023596576.1:26286894-26519012 GCF_011947565.3 Pollicipes pollicipes | reverse complement strand
GAGAGAGATGCGCCTTTCAAAACCAGTGGTATTACGTCACGTTTCTTGAGCGAAATACATTGACGGCTGATGGACGGCGGTGCTACAGAGCATTCCTCAGGCGCCCAACCCGCTCAGTGCGAGAATGGCTTCCAATAGGAAACCCATGCCCCGGAGAGTCCCCGCATGACATCGTGACGAATACCAATGGCACGAACTTCCGTACACGGTGATCCACGAACAGCGTGTCTCGGGACATACCCAAGGACTAGATCACGTGATCGCTTGTAACAGCGCGAAGCACCTCTGTCCACCGACCTCCACCAAAACAACAAACGTACCAAATCGCAGCGCATTGTACCAAAAAGATGCTAATGCATGGCGCAGGCGGCAGGTCGAGCAGCTGAATCACGCGTCACAACGGGCGATATTCTGCAGGCCGTGAGCGCGGCGCAGCGGACGGTGGAGCCGACGGACGGCCGTGGACGGCTGCAATGGCCGCCGATCAAGGTCCGCTCCCTCCAGAGCCGTCACAGTCCGCGTAGCCAGCCGGCGGCTCCGGCGGCCGCGCCGCCTGGTACAGCACGTACTGCACGGGCGCCGGCGGCGGCGGCGGCGGCGCCGGAGGAGGGGGAGGTGGTGGCTGCGGCGGCGCTGTCGGCCGGCCCTGCAGCCGGCTGTACTGCACGGCCGGCGCAATGCCGTGCCCCGTAAGTCGGTGTCGTGCCAGCAGGTCCTTGCGCGAGAAGCTCGCGCCGCACTGGCGCACGTCGCACTTGTACGGCTTCTCCTTGCTGTGCGTGTACGAGTGCGAGCGCAGGATCTTGGCCGTGCGGAAGCGCTTGCCGCACGTATGACAGCAGAACGACTTGTCGCCCGTGTGCACGTGCAAGTGGTCTTTGAGCGACGACTTGTACGGGAAGCGTTTGTGACACACGTGACACTCGTGCGGCGTCTCGCCCAAGTGGATGGCGCGCACGTGCAGGTTCAGGTGGTTCTCGAGGCTGAAGCCCTTCTGGCAGACCTGGCAGGTGAACGGCTTGGTGTCGCCGTGCGTCACCTGGTGCCGCTTTAGACGCGACTCGCTCGGGTACGTGCGCTCGCACTCGGAGCACTCGAACTTGTTCACACGGTGGAACGCCGCTACGTGCGCGTCCAGCGTGGCCTTCGAGATGTACGGCTTGGAGCACTGCGCGCACGAGAACGGCCGCTCGCCCGTGTGCGTGCGCTCGTGCACCACCAGTGTGCCGCTGCTGGGGAACGAGCGGCTGCAGTACTGGCAGCGGAAGCTGGCCTCGTGCACGCGCACGTGGGCGGCCAACGCCGGTCGCTTCAGCACGTCGCCGCACACGCGGCACTGCACGCACAGCTCGGGCACGTGGCCGTGCTCGGCGCGCACGTGGCCGGCGAAGGCGGCCTCGTCGACGAAGGCGCGGCACAGCTCGCAGTAGAGGCTGCGCAGCGCCAGCGGGTGCTGCGCGGCCGTGTGCCGGCTCAGCTCCTCCAGAGTGTGCGCCACCAGCGGGCAGAACGAGCACCGGTTGAACGCCGCGTGCGTCTGCTGGTGGGCCGCCATTAGGCCGGGCGTCTCCTCCACCTGGGTCAGGCACGCTGGGCAGCGGCTGAAGCGCGGGTGGCGCGAGCGCACGTGGCGCTGCTGCTCCCGGTACACAAAGAACGTGGCTGGACACCTGGCGGGGCCGGCGGGCGGTGAGGGCAGCGCGGCAGCAGCTGAGGTCTATTGGGGTTGGAGTTAGGGAGCCGCAGTCTGTCGGGGACTGGGTCAGGGAGCCGCAGTCTGTCGAGGACGAGGTCAGGGAGCTACAGTCTGTCGGGGGGGGGGGGGGGGAAGTGGCAGCTTCTTGCCCACTAATCATGTACACCGTCCCAGGGGGCGGGAGGTGGATGTGACCCCCGGGGTTTGCGAAATCCCGAGCTAGATGGCCAAAGGGCTTCAGTGCGTACAGCTGAGTATTGAACTGCCCAGCAGACGTGGGTGGGGAATGTTCCAAACGGTTCGTGCGGCGGAGCTGCCAAAACGATCATCTGTCAACGGATATTCTTCCGAACGCGCACATGTTGGAGAGATCGGTGCGACCATTGCCACGCCTGTCATACTGTGCACCCTACGTACGTTTCTAACAGCGAATATCAAGTGAGCCGCCACACGTAATGCAGATACCAGCAAGAGCAAAATGACAAGACACACAACACGTCCTCACGCCCGAACAACAATCTACACATTTCTACCTGCAAGTGAGGGCGTCGCGTATGTCCTCTGTTACAGACCTCACACCTGCCAGCAGGGGTGCGGAACCGAGGGCGGGGTCTGAGACTCAAACTATTTGAAAACCTACCATTGGCCCGTGACCGTCGACCGTAAAGAAATAACCAAAGTCCCTACCAAAGAAATAACCAAAGTACCGTCCCTCCCGACTTGGGAACGCTTCCATGCCGGCGGCAGCCAGCGTCTCCCGGCCAGTCAGCCGCAACCGGGCCGGCCGGCGCCGTCCGGGCGGTGCTGCGGCCGCGGCACGCACCTGCTGCAGGCGTACGCCAGACGCTCGTGCGTCTTGAGCGTCATGTGGTCGGCCACGACGTCGGCGGCGAGCGAGGCGTGCGCTGCCAGGTGGACGCGGAAGGCGTGCAGGTTGTCGTGCACCACGTGACACTCGGGACAGCGGTTGAGCACGCGCGTTCGTCGCCGGGCCGGGTCCTCGCCGCCGTCACCGGACGAGCTGCCGCCCTGAAACGGGCCGCGGATATCAGCACGGCGTGGCGGCCTGACCACCAGAGACGGCAGCTCAGCAGGCAGCAGCAACAGGACCTGAGCACATCAGCAGATCCGAGTTGAGACTGACTGTTGAGGTGGCAGAAAACTGTTGCAACAACCACAGACTGTTGGAAGGGCAGAGAACTGTTGTATGGGTCAGTCCCAGCACTCACAACAGTTACTGACTTTTGAAATAGCGATCCTTAATATACTGCTTACCAGTAAGAAACGTTAGCTCAGCAGCAAAGCGCAGCATAGATTGGGAGGTCAGCTCAGTGCGTCAGAATCTAGACGTGCACCTCGGTCAGCTCCACGTGGGTCGGTGGTCGCTGCGTCAGAGGCCGACACTGCGCAGATCAAACACGCATGCCGCACATTTCTGTGGATGACTTGGCAACGCCCGAGCTGTTCTAGAACATGTCCCGAGGCTTTCGTCGGACTGGGTGAGTCGTCACACATAAGATCGGCCCGTTTCGGGTCAGGGATGAATCAATGAATGATTCACTGATGGTTGAATGTGCAAGGCATGCATGACATGGATGGGAGATGAGTGAATGAGATGAACGGATAAAGGAATCGTGTGAATTTGGAATGAGTCATTCGAATCGGCGGATGGTGGTGACCCGCGTTACAATCGACCGGCATTTGAAGGACGTCAGCCCGCCATGCCGCTGGCCAGAGCGTCTTCCCATGTGCAGGCGCACCACAGCGAGCGCCCGTCTGTATAACACTGGTCCAGCTATCCTCAGGGATATCGGCTGTATCGACGGCACCAGCCATTCATGTCAACAGGGACACCGCTTTCTCCACCTCACGACAGAAAGTTGGGGAGGCGCCGTCTGATGACGGCCTATGGCGTCTCACCGCGTTCACTACCGACTGCATTTGCAAAGCCATGACACCATGGCGTTTCATTCATTCATTTCATTGTATATTTCACAGTACACTGCACCGCGCCGCCTCGTTACAAACGACACATCCAAAAACGAACCAAGTCCGGCCAGAAGAATGACCCATGGCAAAAACATGGACAATGGTCTGCTGTCACGGAAAACAGACCACAAACCGTCGCGATGTGAACAGCGTACACACGGCCCGACAGCGACGCGGCATTTACACATTATAAATCACTACGCCGGTCGGTTCGCGGCCGAGCGGGCCACACAAATGCGAAACCAAGGTGTCATAGGCCATCCTCATGGGTCGGGATAGTTCCCACAGGGAGTTTGATCATATGCCGGAGCTCTGACCCCAGGCCGGGCAGTGGGGGTGCGAGACCACAGCCGCCAAGCCGCGCCGGCCTATCCCGGAGCCAGACGGAATACTAGCTTACGCGGTTAAAGGGGTCCTTCACAATATATGCGCCAGCTACAGGTTTCTTTCAAAATGACATGCGGTGAGAAAAAAAAAAACAAGCAGACTTTATTCTCAAATGCGTATCGAAACCGGAGCACCTGATTGTTCACTCGCTTGACAATCAACCTCATCCGGCACGGATACAACGCTGATTGGCTGACAGATAATGTACTAGCCCTTACAACCACTATGAGCGAACGCCAATGTTGCACTATCCCCGTATAGTCCCTTCACTAACAACCCCACTGAAAAAATAGCCTGGGATACTAGTCTACATCGCTCACAACCTGAGCACAGATCAGTGTCCAGCCAGTATCGGACTTGTTCGCATAGGGAGCCTTTCCTGACCAGTTTCTCACAAACTGCTCACCAACGACGCTCAGCAGACGTAGCAGGCGTGACTTGAAGGGGGGCAAGAGATGAGGGATGGAAAAAGTTCCATGCTGCAGCGAACCTTTCACCGACCTCACAACGTCCTCCGGATCACCTCCACACAGTAAAATGAAACGCTCGACAAGGCAAGGCAGCTGGTCTCCGTGACCGGGCGGCCACGCGCGCCTCAGATTCCGTCTCCACCCCGCGCGCGCCGCAGGGCCGCGCAGTGGGACCAGCTGCCGCGACAGGCGGGGGCCACGCCGAGCAGAGGCGGCGGCAGCGGCTCGCCCCGCGCCGCCACCACACGGCGGCGGCGCTGCCTTAATTCACAGCCGTGAGCCGGGCCGGCCCGGCTCAGTGTTTGCTCAGTCGCGAATACTTCATCTCGGGCTGGATGCCGTGGATCTGCAGCTTGTGGCCGGCCAGCAGGTCCTTGCGCGAGAAGCTGCGGTCGCACCACTCGCACTTGTACGGCTTGTCGGCACTGTGCGTGTGCATGTGCGTGCGCAGCGAGCCGCGTGACGCGAAGCATTTGCCGCACATGTCGCAGATGTGCAGCTTGTCGCCCGAGTGCGTGTTCATATGTAGCGTCAGCGATGACTTGTACGGGAACGCCTTCTGGCAGACGTCGCACTTGAACGGCAGCTTGCGGTCGTGGATGGCGCGGATATGCATCTTCAGAGAGTACTCGGTCGTCATCTTCTTGCAGCAGACGGTGCACTCGAACGGCGTGACGCCGGCGTGCGAGCGCATGTGCCGGATGAACGACGCCTTCGACTCGCAGCGCCGGTTGCACCGCTTGCATGCGTACGGGTTCTGCCGGTGGAACGTGCGGATGTGGATGTCGCGCACTTGCTTGGACGTGAACGTGCGCTCGCAGTCGGGGCAGAAGTAGGGCTTCTCGCCCGTGTGCGTGCGCTCGTGGTTGTCCAGGTTGGTGCGGCTGTTGAACGACTTGCCGCAGTACTGGCAGTTGAAATCCTTCTTGTGCACCTTGACATGGCGCAGGTAGCACACGCTGTTCAGCAGCACCTTACCGCACTGGGCACACTTGAAGCGGCGCGCCGGGTCGCCGCCCACGCCATGCACGCCGCGCGCGTGCTCCAGGAAGCCCTGGTTGTCGAAGTGCTTGTTACACAGTTCGCAGTAGTTGTTCTTGGTCTGCGTCTCCGGGTGTTTGCGCGTCACGTGTAGCTTGAGCAGCATCTTGGAGTCGAACGGCTGCAGGCAGACGGCGCAGCTGTTCTTCTCGCCATGCGTGGCCACGTGTCGCTTGAGCCGGCGCAGGCTGTCCACCGCCTGCCAGCAGACGAAGCAGCGCCACACCGACAACGAGTGCACCTTGCGGTGGTGCTTCTGCAAGCCCTGCACCGTTTTGAAGAGGGCCGGGCACGAGTCGCACTTGTAGACGTCCTGCACGCCGTCGGCAGCGGCTGCCTCCTCGGCGGCAGCGGCTGCCGCGGCCTCCTCCTCGTCGGGCGCCTCCTCGTCGGCGGCCGGCGGCGCCGGCGGCGGCGTCGGGCTACCCGGCCCCGCCGGACTGTTCATCTGCTGCACGGCTTGCGCCAGCACGTCATCGGCGCCGCTGCCGTAGCTGTCCAGCTCCAGCACGGGGATAAAGTCGGCGGCCGTCGGCTGCGGCGGCGGCGGCGGTGGCGCCGGCATGTGCGCCAGCTGGTGGACGCGCAGCACCATCGGGTTGATGAAGAGCCGGCCGCAGTCGGGGCACATGTTGGCCACGCGGATCGGTCGCGTCTCGGCGAGCTCGGCGGCGTGCGGCGGCAGCGCGTCCTCCTCCTCCGCCTCGGCCTCGTCCTCCAGCTTCATGGCGTCCGCCAGCTGGCACACACACAAGCCAACATCAGCGAGCGATGGACAGGCGCGCCAGGCCTGCTGACACCGCCAGACCGTCGGCCCGCACCGACATCGCACGCAGGTTCGGCGCCGACCATGGCGCCACAGGCCCGCGCAGCGACCGGGCGGTGAACGCCAGCGCCGTCCAGGGGCTCGGCAGGGCGCTACGGTCTCCACCACAAAATTGTTTCTTGTAAATGCGCAAACAGGCGCAGCGCGCAGATGATGCTTTGTGGATCAAATGTCCATGGAAGCTGGTCTCTGTTGTTGAAATTATCCCTTCTCTAGGTACCGCACAAGATACTAACACTAGGTTATACTTACTAGTCTGTGCCAACTCACTTGAATATCCGAGCTGAATTACCGCCGTAGATTTGCTCGCTGAATAGTTTCATATATTGCAAAGATACGCATACTCATAATAGACACCGTCCTGCAGAGGCGCCTGCACCCATGACTCGGCCGGACGCCGGTGGGGCGCGCCGTCAGCGGGTGCGGCGCGCCGGGCCTCACCTCGAGGTAGGCGGCCGGGTCCGGCTCCGGCTCCTCGTCCGACTCGATCAGCTGGCGGGTCCTGTCCACGGCCTTGCGGGCCGGCCGCCGGCGCGTCACAGGAGCTGAGGCGGGACAGGCGAGTCGTCAGCTGCCGGTCACCGGCTACCCGCAGAGACACAAAGGCTGCGGACGGCCGGCACCCGCCGCGCACACCGGCCGGACGGGCCGGCCGCCGGCGCGTCACAGGAGCTGAGGCGGGACAGGCGAGCCGTCAGCTGCCGGCCGCCGGCTACCCACAGAGATACAGCGGACGGCCGGCACCCGCCGCGTACACCGCCCGGACGCATTACAGCGCTGATGGCCTGCAGCCCGACCCGGCAGGTTGGCAATGAACTCTGGTAACACCACATCGCAGACTGCGCCCAAAACTACAGTTGTGGAATTTGAGCACAGTTTTCACGAGCCACGGAGGCTGCTCACTTTGATGTACTAAAATACAAGACGAAAACAAATGACTTTAGAAGTTTTCCAATCCATTCAAACGTTTTAGATACGTTTCACTTCGTACCGCACAAACTATCCGCCAGTTACGGCGGCGTACCTTCCTCAGCGTCAGTCGGTCTCGAGCTGTCCTTGTAGTTGTCGTCGCGCGCCGCCGTCTTAGCGCGGGCCTTCTTCCTCGGCTGCTGAGGCTGCTCGTCGGCGACGGCGCGCCGCTTTCGACCCCGGGCGACAGCCGCCTTCTCAGCCTCGGCGGCCGGCGCCGGCGCCGGCGGCTGAGGCGCCTCCGGCGGCGGCGACTGCACCGCCGTCGCCTCACCGTCGTCGTACCTGGCGCAGGTGCGTCCAAACTTGGTCTGAACCTCGGCGCGCGTGTCCTCGAGACGCGTTTTGATCTCGCGCAGGCGCGCCTCGAACGAGTCGACCACGTTGAGTAGCGACGCACACGACTCGCACAGTACCTCCGAGTGATAGGTGAAGTTGGCGCGGTGCCCAGTCACCTGGCGCAGCTTGATGGCGTACGTGGTGCTCGTCTGGTGGGTCGTGTTGTTGAAAATGTCCAGCGCCGTGTGGTTGGCCATCCGCAGGTCGCACACTAGACAGTGCTGTTGCTGCTGTTGTTGCTGTTGCTGGTGCTGCTGCGCGTCTTGCTGGGACTCTGGCGGTGCCTGCTTGTCTGGCAGCTGGGGCGCGGCAGCCAGCGGCTCGGGCAGCTGCAGCTGGCCGTACTGCGCCGCCAGCTGCTCGGCGCCCACCTCCTCTGGCTTGCCGTCGCGCACCACCAGTTTGTAGACGTCGCCGGCGGCGCTGAGCTGGTAGGGCGCGCCACCCAGCTCGGGGATCAGGTACTGCTGCTCGTGAGGCGCCACCTTCTCCAGCTCGGCGCCAGACGCAACGAACGGCGCCACCGCCTGCACGCAGAACGTTGGCTCACCGTCCCGCTCGGCGACCTGTTGGCAGACGCCGCCCGGGTCAGAGGCGGCTTCGGGCCGACCTGCGGCCGCTGATCAGCCCATGGCCCTACCGCGTCATCTCACCGTACCTCTGACGTCACGACACATTTTACGGCGATTCTGTGGTAAATCTCTATCTGATAATGCATGGTCAGTAAGCTTCCGTGCAATGCTATGTACCTGCACGGGCGAGCCATCACCCACCCGGCGTTCGGATGCCTGTCGCCTGTCTCTCACCCTGGCAGGAAGGGCGGACACCGCGGGGAATCGAACCCCGTACCTGTGGTCTCCCAGACGTGCAGTGGCTAACGCAGGCACGTTAACCACTACACTACCGGCACCCCGCAGTGTTCGGATGCCCTGCCTCCATGTCTCGGCGTCGACCAGTCTCAACCTCATCGTTTCACCGAGCAGGCTACTCACGTGGTGCACGAGCTCGTCATGTCGGGCCGAGACGACGGTGTAGTGTCCGGCGCGCAGGAAGGCCTCCTGCTGGCCCAGCTGGACCGTGGCCGGCGCGTACGTGACCGGCGGCGGCGGCGGCGGCGGCGGCTCGTGCGGACCGTACGGCGAGCCCGACTGGCGCTCCAGCTCCACTGAGACGGCCGGGTAGTACGGGGCACTGCCCGCCGCCCGGATCGACTCCATGGCGAGCACCTGCTGGCCAGCACCGTCACAGCCTGCAGCAAGGATGGTGGTCAGCAGCTGCATCTACATGAGACATAGGTACAGGGAGGAGGCACCAACTGCTGATAGGCAGTGGGAGCTTGGTCAAATTGGTTTACAAATGTAATTTATGATTGGATTGCACACAAAAGCTGTTCAAGTAATCCAGACCACCATGATGCCAACCAATGTCTTTGCCAAGAAAATACTGGCTATCCAGCATGAGCACTTACATTTATCTTGAGAAACACATGTGCACTTGTTAAGAAAGGTCTTTGGTAGGTTATAAATGTAATGGAAGGCATGACAGTGGAGGCAATATACTTCCCATCAGAAAAATGATGAATACATGTGCAGTTGTTGTTAACTAATTGACAAGGCACTTGGCAACCTCTCAGTGTAATGGACAGTCAGCTGCAAACTGCATACATGATATGCTGTGGATTGGAAAAAAGCAAGTGTGATATAGCCAGAACATCAGTGGTCCAATATAAATCAAATGATAATAAAGCATTACCCCAAACATTCATGGAAGCAACAGCCTCAAAACAATGTGAGGTGCATGTCAAATGTTGCTAATGTAAAAATGGTGGCCCTGCCAGGTGTAAGTAGGCAGAAGCCTGGAATATGCCACTGCTTACATCAGGTGTCCCTAACTGGGAGAAATATGAGGGCCTCAGGGGGAATTGCAGTATGACCAAACCACTTCTGAATCAAAATACATAGCCACCCAGGGTGCAGGACCAGTCAAGGTGACTGCCCTACATGCAGAGCAACAACATTTTACATGGTAGCCCAAGAACAGAGACTCTACTCAGATACAGGGCTCAGGCATGGGTAACATACTGACAGTTCAACCATCTGAATGTATTTATGCTCTCTACTCAGATGGAGGGCTCAGACATGGGTAACATACTGACAGTTCAACCATCTGAATGCATTTATGCTCTACTCAGATGGAGGGTTCAGACATGAGTAACATACTGACAGTTCAACCAGTGTGGGAAAAACCTCCGTTTTCTGGTGGATGTGGCACCAGGAAATTTTGTACTCCAGGCTCTTGGCTGGTAAGAATGACAATTTTTGTACTCCAGATAAATGCTGCAGTCGCCCCACAAAGCAGATGCCATTGCAAATGTATGAGCCTGAGTATAAGTACCAAGGCAGGCAGTTTTGCTTTCTTGACAGCCAGAAGGGTGCATGAACCTTGCTTTCATAAAGTGAGTTATAACTTTTATTTGATTTCCAGGGGGGACCAAACTATGGAGCACCAAGAAATGGAAACAAGCATCTGCAATCCTGCAGGAGCTGGCAAATCCTGGGCATTCATGTCAATGCCCTTCATCATTGTATTATATGGGTTAGATGCACTTGTACAAGCCTATGCAACTCCTGAAGAGTGATGACAACTTATGTGAGTTACTTATGTGGAAACGAAATAAACTGAAATATGAAATGTGCTTGTTTTAAGTACCTACCACTGCCACATACCTCACATGTCATTACCTGTGGGGAAAATATATGGCGCACCTGAGTAAGTAAGACCGCATTCTCCACGACGCACACACCTACCGATACCTTTTCAAGAAACGGACAAGCATATCACGGCTCTGGCTCCCACCACGCGACGAACCCATCGCCTCCCGTACCCGAAACCACCGGCAACTCAGCCTCCTGCAACTGACGAGCGCATTTTCGAGCAGTGGAGGTCCG
Organism: Pollicipes pollicipes; assembly: GCF_011947565.3. NCBI lineage: Eukaryota > Metazoa > Arthropoda > Thecostraca > Pollicipedomorpha > Pollicipedidae > Pollicipes > Pollicipes pollicipes. The sequence goes on along the minus strand of NW_023596576.1, from coordinate 26,508,347 downwards.
CGTCGCAACAGACACCTACAACAATATTCGTTGGACCAGAAAGTCACCAGCAGCACCAAAACCACCGATGGCACATCTATTTCTACTAGATCATTCAAAGACTCGCAGAGCAGGAAGTCCAGGATGCCAACTATGCTCTTAACTTACCTCATATTAAGAAAACATGTTAGCGATTTTACCAAAGGACGTGCATCTTGCAAACGGTTTGGTGAGAAAATTCCAAAATATCCTTTTCAAAGCGCTTGTTGCATTCCTGCTCCTGCCATACCAGCCACCAATCACCATCCAACTTGCAATTAAACTGCAAATCATAGCATTCAAACACACCACATATCGGCACTTTTAAGATAGAATCATGACATTAAATGGCATCCAAATATCACCTTCGTGGGCTACACTTTTGGTGGTAACGGCTTCTTTTGGGTTCTTAAATGTCATCGGATTACGTTCACAAAATGGGAGTTTGTGGCATGCAGCATTCCAAAACTTATTACTATTGTATAAATGATAGTACGCCAACCACTTTTTCAGAAATCGGTAAATGCCGGTCTTTGAAGATTCGAGGATATCTTAATTATTTAACAACGGTATCATGTCTCCAGGCTCAACCAGTGCCTATACTTGTGAGATAGAGATGGTCCATAACCCGGTGGGAAAAAATCGCAGTACTTAGTTGCTCTTCTCACAATGGGGCCTATGGGGAGACCCGGGGAGAACAAGCTGGAGTACAAGATGGAACACAGCAAGTTTTTAGCGAAGTTAGCCAAATTTAATTGAAAAATTTGTGTTTTGGTATTGTCCAGACACGGACCTTCCTCAGAGGGTGTTGAAATGACATGATATGCCTTAGAATGAGAAATATCAATTTGTAGTATAGGTACTGCATTATCTCGACATTGTCTTGCACCACCAGAAGGTAAGATATATTTGTAGGTGGAAAATAGCAACTTGAAAGGCATGGCTGTAAAGCTCTATGAATCCTCTACCACAAACTTCACAATTTGTGTTGGTGCAACTGCATAAACAGCTTTTCTTAGACTATTCATCACAGCCTGTCATTTCAGGACCAACCCATGGTACTTGTACTTGGTTGGACCATTGATGAGTGCCAGAATGCCATCACAATGTCTGTGAGTGCGCCAGAACTCCTGTGCCTGGCTTGTTTGTTTGTCTTGATGTGGTGGGGGTGAGGGGCCCGGAGGGTGACCGAAGCTGATTGGGATTATGCGCATCGTAGTTGCGAGTTTGAGGTTTTCAGCGAGGCAAAGTGGAATTGGTTGTCTTCAATTTTCACGCAGCATGCATCCACACTTCTGAAGTTACTTGGGATTTAGTTTTGGACCGCTATCAAGTCATTCCAAAAAAGGTAAATAAATACCGGGGGACTGATCTATAAATGTTTACCACTGCAGGCCGGTGCAGGATCACCTTGTTATAAACTGCTCCACCTACAGCATGGTGGGTAGGTGTGTAGGTACCAAGGTATCTATATACAACATTAATGCTAGGCTTGCATTTCCCATGTGGGATCAAATATGAGGCTGGCCTCTTTTCAGCCTGTGGTTATAATTGATGTAACCTGACAGGTGGCAATGCTGCCATGTTCTTTGCTGTCAGGCATAAGGCCCTGCAGTGACACTATTATAATTTTCCCTGCATAGGATCATAGGGAACTTGGAGAAGAGGAGAGGGATAACAGGAGGTGCAGGAAGAGAGGAGGAGCAGAAGTGAAGGAGGAGTGGAAAGAAAAGAGTGACAGAAAGAGAAGGTGAGAAACTGAAAGAGGAGAAGAGCAGAAAGAGAAAAATAGGAAGAGGAACACTTTTGGTATGTTTATATTAATTATGTAAAGGCCAAAAGGACTACATGTTAGTGATGTCACATACATAAGGCTTTCTTAGTCAGTTGCATCTGCCTAAGACTCATTAAGAAACCAGGGTGTGATACACAGTGGTTGTCCACAATTCAGTTTGTCAGTAAGCAGAGGATGCACCTGATTTATCATTTTGATATTGTGTAAGTTTGCATGTAGATGGGTAATGATGTGTAACTGAGCTTTGTATGATGCACCTGTGAATGCATGTGTATAGTTTTGTTGTTAACCTCTCTATCTGTATATTTTTTATTAACATGTGCCATCAATCAATCTTTGCATGTATAGGTGAGCTAGTAGCACTACAGGGATATGGATGAGATCAGTGTGGCGCCCTCACTCACAAGAAGTGCTCTATTCCACTTAAATGCAAAATTGCATACTGACACTAATTTTTGCCAGAAAAACATTGGGAAAATGTTGACCCATTAAAGGCAGCATGCAATGTACTCCAAGCAAGGCCCCATTGTGCAGACACTCACTCCACATTAGACAGACCTTTGCCCGCAGGCAAGTCTGTATTCCGACCACAAAAATGTTTGTACTCCGCCACCAGCAAAAAAAAACAAATTTCCCACCCTGTTCAACCATCTCAATGTGCTTATGCTGTCTTAATATAGTTCAACCATCTGAATGTGCTCATGCTGTCTTAGTATATCTGCTATGTAACACACATCTCTGAGACCTTCCAGCCACTTGTATGATTATGTTTACAAAAAGAGGTAAGAATGAGCATGGGCTTTGTTAATCGAGTATTATTGTCTGCTTAAGGGAAAACTCATCAGACCTATGCTCTGGGGAAAATAACCATGAAAAGTTAGGAAGACTAGTCAACACTGATCAAGTGTACAACTGTTTTAAGTCAAGTAGTTGACCTGTATCAGCTAAAGCTCCTCCATAACTTATGTCTTACAAAAGATTACCATGAAAAATGGGCACCCATCAAAAGCCATCTAAATCCTATCCTTGGGAAAACAGATACATTTCACAATAGCAGAACCAAGTTATTTTATTTCCTAAGGGCCCATGGCAAGATCAGTTGCTCATGTGAACTTCCACTTCAGCCCTGTAGGAAAAGTACAACATACAAATTTTAGTCCTGGTGGAAATATATACAGTGAAAGTATCCACATGATGGCAGAACCCAAAGGATGATCTAAGCTAGGTCTTAAGACATGTAGTAATGCAGCAACAGTTTTCAATGAACACTGTTGACACCATAAATAGGTTCAAGAACAGACTGGATAAATAATGGAAAGACAAAACACATCACATCTGTTGTCAACTCTAAAATTGTGCTGTGGCAAAATGGCCAGGCTTAATCCTAAGCTACCATTTTTCAATGTCCTAGCATACCTTGTGTGCACTAACTTTGCTACATACAGGTTGGAAATAAAACCCAACCATTGCATGGCAGCACATTATAACTGAGTGTAAGAAATTACATAATGCACCTGATGCTAGTGTGATGTCCATGTCCTGAACCTGTAGCAAGCTTGAGCAGAGTCCAGGCAGGATTGTGTAATTTTTTTCAATTGCCAGAAAACAAATGCATTGGGAGCATTCTTGACTAAAGTGCTCCCATGCACACTCACAACACACAAAGCAGCAAATTCCTTTGAAACATTGGCTCTCTCAGTGCAAAAATTGGTGATAAACATGCAGTGGACTCAATGACCTCAACTTTAGTGTGCATGCACTGGTATGGCACTACTGATGGGATGAACCTGAACCAAGACAAACCAATTCTGCCTTTTTGCAAGACTGGTTGGCTTCACATGGTCCAGATCTTTTCAAGACCATTCAAAAATGAGCAATGGCAAACTGCCACATGACCACCAATCAAGCAGGCACTGAGCAGACCATGACACCTGAATTAAGTAAATCACTAACAGACCCTAGACATAACAAAAGTGCAACTAAACAAGCAGGTCAAAAGTAGCAATCCAAGGCCAAATGATGACATGTGCGTACTGTTCATACATAGTGCAACCTGTGAAACTTCCAGAAGAATGTTGCATGAAAGAAATAAGCTCACCTTGTTAATGCATTCTGAGAAAAGAACGCCCAACACTACGAAGGGCGACGGCGATCGTTATCAAGTACGCGATATCAGAACCACAACAGAATAAAAGAGCGAGGTTGAATCAAACAGGGCTTCGAATGATCAAACTACTATAATTTTTTGATTTGTTCTAAAACGGGGAAAGACTTACGCAGCTCCTAGCAGATTTATTGAGCCACAAGAACCAATTGTCTTCAAAATGGCGACTGCGGGACCAATCGCGTTTTCCGTCCAATTTCGTAACCTGGTTCAAAGGATACCAATTTTAGATGAATCTAGGCTAGAACGGTTCGAATGGCATTAGCGTAACACGTTTGGGCTAATTCATTTCAAATATTTGAACGGTTCAACAAGCGGCAAATACCAACCCAAAGCTATTAGGTGTTTACGAGGGTATGTGGTCGATCTTATCCCTCGCTTAGCTCATTTGCTGTAGCTCAAAGGATGTCTTAAAATTTGTTTAGTTTATATCCTTGGTTAGAAAGCTGGCCGTGATATGACGTCACTTAGATTATCCGGTGGATAGTTGAGATTCACCAAAGGGTAACAGTTAGGGTTGCTAAAAAGTTAAGTAAAGCATAAAATTTTGCCATTTTTACAATATTTGTGTTGAATATCCTTCTTGAGCTACTGTTACCTGCATTATGAAATATTCCCAGGTCCTGACTGACGTAATTTGATCAAACAAGGCCTACTTAAAATTGCAAGTGCTTCCATCTTAAACCTCACTGGTCTGATAGCTAATGCGGCGCGGTGATTTCAATAGTTAGCAAGTCGAATGTATGGAGCGTTCAACCGAGGTAGGGGGATGTGACGGTGGGGGCCGTGCCCAAAATTTTGCTTTCACTCTTGGAGAATACGAGCACGAGCAGGTGTAGGTGTACTTTCCTACCTAAGGTTGGAAAACATCCTTGCACACCATTCGTCGTGTTTAAGGCGGCACATATCGTAAATAATCTCAAAACAGGTAGAATCATGCTCCTACCTTCGAATTTCAATAACTACGATCGCGAGGTCCCAAGCGCCGCGCGCACCGCACCGCCTGGACTCCCCAGCGCCGTTTCTGCGTTGCCGTTGCGTAAATACAATATGTGGCGCCGGCGTCGCGGCTGCTGTGTATGCGGTGCTCGGGAGCTCGCCATCGTAATTATAAACAATCTGAAGGTAAGAGCATGAATCTACCTGTTTTGTGATTATTTGCGATATGTCCTGCCTTGAACACAACGAATGGTGTACAATTATTTTTTCTAACGTTAGGGAGGAAAGTACACCCTGACCTACGAACATTCTAATCTGGCTTTGGATGAGAACAAAATCTCAGCAATGAATCTTCATTGTGCATGCAGGAACACAACTTGCATTTAGGATCATTTCTTGGTAGTGGCTGACCTTGAATGCCATGCACTAGCTGGTTGATAATAAATTTGAAAAGCTCCACCATTTCAATGTATTCTACATTCATACCTGCTGCACGCTCTGAAACTAGGGAGCATGTAATTGATTTGGGGTCAGAGGTATATGTAGTTTTTCTTGCATATGAAGTATGTTGCAAACTTCCCTATCCAAAAATGTTTGTCATATCCACATAAGTATCACTTTTATTTTGTGGGTGTGTTGAACAATGTGCTGTGCTTGGGTACACCTTTCCTTCAAGCCCGTTTGCAAAACTGCATGCTTGTTGGAGACCTCAGAATACTGCTGCTGGGTGATGAGAAAGGGGATGTAGCAGTGGTAGAGGTAATCCCCACCTTATATAGCAATGCTACCTAGTACAATCGCATCTTCTGCATGTTGCTACCAGGAGTTCTGATCGAGATACTGGTGGCTTTGATGCATCTGTATTGTGCTTTTAATGTTCAGGAATATTGTGTGCTGTTATGATTGTAAATGTTATATTTTTATTGTAAAATAATATAACTTATGTTGTTCTTTGTAATATAAACAGGATTTTCTGCCAAAACATAGAAAATTCATAATAAATATGGTGTGAGGTGATGGAAGTGACCTGGAGAGATCAGCTGGTAACTCACAGGGGTTTTACTTACTTGTTGTGTTGTGATGCTGTATGACATGTAAAAACAGATCTCCCTTGGTCTATGTGGCACGGAAGTCTGGATATAAAATCACTGGATATACTGGATCAGGTTATGCTTGGTGATAAGTACTTGGTACATGTGGCAAGCATTGCTTAGCATGTGTTGGAACCCAAAGTTTGCATGGAAACAAGTTGCATGCACTCCAATCCTTAAAACCACTCTTCTGGTATCTGTTTTATAGTTACTGAAATACAGAATAGAACCTGTGTCCAGGCAAAGTGCATTTAAAGTGTAAAAGCCACCATATTCAATGACCAGACATAGAGGTAAATTAGGGTTTTTATCTTTGAAACTGAGTCTGATGGAGCCTGAGTCAGTCACAACATAAACCAGTGACTTGAAGTTTGGAGCCACAAAATCAAGGAAGGTCTTACATTTTTAAAAACTTGTCCAAATTGGAAGCCAGTGGCAGCTTAAGGTTTTGAGCAGGTGAATCTGAAGTCACTAGCTCCAAAGTTTGGAAACCCAAACCCAAAGTTTACCAGCTGAGTCAGTTTAAGGGGACTGGGCCAAAGCCAGAGTTGAATCAGTTGGAACATTTTTTTGTAGAGCCAAAACCATTGTCATGTGTGTTAAAGCTTATGGGATCAGAGAATATCATCTAAGCCTTGCAGGGTGATTGAGGCAAAATGTTATTGTCATGGATTGAGTAACTCTTGGATCATGACCCTTGTTTTGCCTGTAAGTAGGCACACACAGTTCCAGGTGGCTAGTTTTTTGGCTGTCATCAGGTGTAAATTGACCTTGAAAATGATGAGCATTTTTTGGGTATTCAGCTATGTGCACATTGCAGGCTCAAGAAGTTGTTTGGTTCTTATTGAGAACCTCGGCGGCGCCTTGGCCACTAAGTGCCTTCTATGGCCTTTGCAGTCACTGGCGCATAAAAGTGCATGACAACGTGCGCAGCATTCTCTTTTATGTTTAAAAGTGGTGTTATTAAGGTGACAAGATGGGAAAGACTGTTTTTGTGAAGTTGAGTTGAAACGGCTGTGAAAAAGCGTATTGTGACAGCACACTTTTTCCCTGTCTTAACAGTTTTTTCATCTACTTTTCAGTTACTGTATCAGCCACTCTGATTGCCGATGGGCAGCACAGAGGAGTTTGAGGAGGAGGAGATGGTTGTGTTGGCGGAGCTGAACGGGCTGGTCGATGACGACTTGCTGAAGACAGGCTGCACGTATCAGTTTGTCGGGATCGACAAGGAGCAGCCAGTGCTGCAGCTTGGTAAATACACTTTCCTCGGCCGGTACGAGGACCAGATCGGATCCGCTCTCTTCCTTGTGGAAGACTCCGACGGCGAAGGTGGCAAGACGTGGTCCAAGCTGTGCTTTTCTGACAAGAAGCTGGCGATGCAACGCGTGTTCCTGCGGAAAAAGCAGGCAGAAGAGGAGCAGGATGCGACACCGGCCGGGCCCGCTGCAGCGGAGCCGCCGCTGGTCAGAACCAGCGCCGAGGTCGCCCCAGCAGAGTCCGCTCAGCGCGCCCTCAAGTCCTGTCTGCAGCCGGATCCAAAGAGACCGCCAGCGAAGCAGAAGTCCAGCGCCGGTTTCGCTGTAGAGAAGCCGCCACGGGAGGAGTCCGTCGCCGAGTCTGCTCCGGCCGAGCCCGCTCCGGCCGAGCCCGCCCCGGCCGAGCCCGCTCCGGCCGAGTCTGCTCCGGCCGAGCCCGCTCCGGCCGAGTCTGCTCCGGCCGAGCCCGCTCCGGCCGAGCCCGCCCCGGCCGAGCCCGCCCCGCGGGAGCAGGAGTCCGACATCACGTCATCGTCACAGCCTCATCCCGGTGCTAAGGACAGTGCCAAGGGTCAGGGTAAACGGTAGCAGCACATGTGGCAGGCACAGGGATTCGGAACGGGATGGAATGTGGTGTTTGAACCCCTCGCCGCTGAGTGCACACATTCCTGTCAGAACGTCACATGCTGCTTATCGTCGTGTGAACAGCGACCATTGGGTCATGTTGTAATGATGTGTGGCGGCTTGCATGGCTGTGACGTCATCAGTGTCACCCGTCGCGTGGTTGGTGGATCCGTTTGGCTAGCTGGGTGCGCGTATCAGGCGTTCCACATAGTATGTCGTCTCATGACGGATGCCACAGAGACGTGCCGGCCACCGGCAGCACCTCAAGTCATCCGCCCCACAAGCGCGGAGCCTTGTGTAAGCTGCTCGGTCTGAATCAGGAAGACATCGCTGTGCCTTCCTGTCCCCATTAATAATGCATCAGAGTCGCAGTGCATATTTGTGTGAATAGAGTAGCTCGAATACAATACGTTGAGGCATTCTGTAGCATGACTTTTGTTTTCAGCTTGTCCAGCTCTCGTTGAATTTTTGCGATCTGACAGTGCGGGAGGGGTTGTTTCATGCCTGGCACTTGAGTGCGCCAAGCTAGCGATGTGTTCCCACTAATTCAGCGTCAAGTTCAAGTCTTCACCAGATTTCTCCCATGGATCAACCTTATCGGGTTATTCACAAACATGCCATCCTTAACCCAACGTCACTTGTGGTCTTTGGAACCCACTGAAAGGTCAAAATTGGAGTTCCCTGGCACTTATTCGTTTACGAAAGAAATCCAACAAAAATGGTATCATACTGGTATGCGGTATGGCATGTGATGCCCACTATTGTCACATGCAAAAACTCACTTGACAATAATCAAGGTCACAGAATGCGGGTGCCTTGGTTCTTCTTCAATTATCAAACGACAAAATCGGTGTCATGTTTATGTTAGTGATCTCCGTTTTCGTCACACGAAAAACACGAAGTCGAAGAGCAGTCACCAGAAACACGAAGTCGAAGAGCAAAGTCACCTGAGCCGGCGTGCTCCGGCATTCCTTCGTTTACGAAACAACTGCATCAAAAGGGTATCATATTGGCGTTCGTGGTGTCTGCCCTCATGAAGGCCAATGTCATGCAAACCGCAGTCCTCTGCCAGCTATTCCTGCGTCGAATAAATACAACAAAATGGATGGCATGGTGATACTCGTGAAATGTACTGTCATGCTAGCAAGGTTGCTTGTCAAGGTCACGTAAAACATGGAACCTGGCATTGATTCGCTTACCAGGGGCATGCATCATAGTTCGTACCATTGCGATGGTCGTGATGTCTGTTTTGTTTCATTTTCACCTTGCTTTGCTGTGGATATTGAGTGCGGATAGCTGCTCGAAGACAACTGCTGTGCTGACGTCAGCCCCGGTTGGGCATTCCGTGACTCTTTATTTTTAGCTGGACAGGGCTACCTCGAATTGCTTCAGGCTTAAGGCAGCAAATTATATTTAACATCCTCTTAGTTGACACTCAAGGAATTATTTAGACACAGGTGACTTCAAAGTCAGCGGGAAGCCGCCTTAGCCTCCACCACACCGCAAACCTCCTACGTCGTGCGGTCATAAATCATCAGGACGGCAAGTTGTAATGAAGGCTTCTCTGAACGAGTTCAATAAATTACCCTTCCCGTCCGCGCAAAAACACATTGTTTTTGACAGGTTGAGACATTCGTCCGAGAAAACACCAGGCTCGCGCTGTATCCGACCATCAGATTTGCACTGTATCCTACCACCAGGTTTGCGCTGTATCCGACCACCAGGCTTGCGCTATATCCTACCACCAGGCTTGCGCTGAGCCCGACCGTGGTTATAGCGAGGATTCATTGATCGGGCAGGAAGCTTAGCAGGAAGCAGTGCTCACGTATTGTCTTCGGTCCAGGTTTGGCGGCAGATTTGTGGTAGTGCTGTGATTCCGTACGTCATCTTTTGAACTTCAGCTCTTAGTATTACACCTGGGGCTGAGCAATGCTTTATGAATCCTACATTGCATTAAGAACCTGTCATGGTGTAATACGGCGTGCCTTATTGTATTACTTTATCACATATATTAATATATATTATACTACCTGCGCGCCTCTGCTCTCCCAGCCGGCCTCCCATGTCAGTCTTCGTACCCTGGCGGTGGCTATCTCCCGGCTGGCCTCCCATGTCAGTCTCCGTACCCTGGCGGTGGCTATCTCCCGGCTGGCCTCCCATGTCAGTCTCCGTACCCTGGCGGTGGCTATCTCCCGGCTGGCCTCCCATGTCAGTCTCCGTACCCTGGCGGTGGCTATCTCCCGGCTGGCCTCCCATGTCAGTCTCCGTACCTTGGCGGCGGCTATCTCCCGGCCGGCCTCCCATGTCAGTCTCCGTACCCTGGCGGTGGCTATCTCCCGGCTGGCCTCCCATGTCAGTCTCCGTACCCTGGCGGTGGCTATCTCCCGGCTGGCCTCCCATGTCAGTCTCCGTACCCTGGCGGCGGCTATCTCCCGGCCGGCCTCCCATGCCGGTCTCTGTGCTCGGGTGACCGCTGTCTCCCGGGGCCCGTCTCGCGTGCCACCTCTATCGGTCTCGGATCTCATTGGCTATCGTCTGTCGCGCTGCCCGCCGCCGTCCCAAGCCCACTTGGTGTGCAGACCAGACGCCAGGCTGTCGTCGTTGTGAAAGAGAAGGACGTGATGTGTCGCCGCGCACGTCAGCCTTGGAGCCTCAGTCCCCCTCTCTACCCGCGCGTAGGCCCGCGCGCATGCGTGCCCCATTATGCTGCGCGACTCGGGTTGCCCACGCTCCGTGGCCATAACCTGCTCAAAACGCAGCAGGTCGTCTCATCGGGGGTTACGCTAACAGATGCCACGGCGTCGCTTCCTTTCGCTTTCACTGAGGCGTTTGCGCGCGCATGCGATAAGCGCCTCAGGTGTGGGAGGCGGTGGCCTCAGATGAGGACCGTTATCCTCCTCGGGCCAGATCTCCACAGATATGCACGTGTCCGAGATTTCCTGCGTGCGACCTGGACCAAACAGCTGTAATGACCTGAGCTGACCCTCCGTCCCGCGCACGGTAAACGGCCCTGGCGAAAACAGGACGCGCAGTAACACGCACGAATAGCACGCACAACACGCCGCGTGTCAGGACGCGAGATGAGTATGCGTGGGCCGGCTCACCTGCGTATAGAGCGTTGGGTGGAAGACCGGGAAAATGCTGGCACCAGGCGTGTGAGGGCGGCGTGGTGCGCCACGGACAGAGCTGAGAAGAGAGGAGCTGGTGAGCTCATCAGCGACTGCGGTCGGCTCGCCCGGACCGGGCCAGCTCTGGGCGGGTCATGGGACGGCACAAGGGTGGCCATTCTACTCAGTGAGAAGCCACGGACCATCATAGCGTGACTGGAGGCGGTAGGCCCCTGTTGCGGCGGCATCTGTCGCCGACTGGGGCGCGCCAGAAGAGTTCGTCACCTCCGCCCCCGCCAGTGCCTGCCAGCTATCCGTAGCCGTCAACAAGGATGAACTCTGGCCGTGGTGTCCCGGCAGGCTCCATGGCACGTGGTAATGGTTTGCATGATGCATCCCGCGAATAGACCCTTGTGGTTGATTTCACTTGCATGGGAACGCCCAGTCTGCGAGCCGCGAGTATGCAAAAATATTTTGCTGCTCGCGCTGCCACACAGGTCGTCCCGACCTCCATGCCTCGACGCTGTGGTCTGCATGTTTGACATGCAAATGTTTACGACATTGTCCGACAGATGTGTCAGCCCCAGCCGGTCGGAGCGGTTCTGCGGCGCAGCTGGCGGGCTCCTCGCCGGCAGCCGTCTGCCAATGTCCCCACTCTCCCGGCTGTGATTGAACGAGCGGCGCTCGCGCCGACCGGACGGTCGGGACGGCAGTCACGTGACTTAACTGGACGGCAATGACTCGACCGTCCGGCCAGCGACCGACCGGGACCAATCAATCACATGACTGGGCCGCCGGCGCTGAACGGCGTCCTGGTCTGATCACGTGACCTGCTGCCATCCGGTTCGGCCAGCTGGGTGCAGTGGTCCGCGTTATGTCACTGACTGGCTCTCCTCCAGCCTGCATATAAACAGCCAGCAAGCCTCGCTACCAAGGCTGCCACCGACCCGCATCATAACTCCGTCACGATCACCGGCCGGACGGCGCTGGCCGCGCCGCGTTATGGCGCGGGCCCGGCGCTGCACGCTGCTGGCGAGGGCTGCACATGGGAGGCGGGGCGGGGACGGCGCGCGTGCCGGCCCGGCTCGCCCTGCCCCGCCAGTGATGGTCAGCAGCGCCGGAGGACGCACGCGCGCCGTACCATGCGTGAGAGACGCCGCACCACTGCCTCCTCAGCCAGCTACACCGGCTTCAAGGCTGTGGAGGGTTTCCAGTACCCGAGCGTGTGGAAGAAGGCGGGCCAGAGCGTGGGGACCCTGCTGCTGGTGAGTGGCTGGCGGCGTTTGCCGCTGGAGGGGGTTGGGTCGCGGTGTGGCTGCCGCGTGTCACGATGTGCTGCAGCACTCGGCCCTCAGTCTGCAGTTGCGCAGTTAGGCGCCCATAGTCCAGGGCGCCGTCGCGTCGGAGTTATAGAGCTTGCACGCGTGACAGCGCGCTCCCATGGTCTTTGTTTTGTGATCTGCACCCGTCTGTGCTGCGTCGTCGATGTGATACGAACTGGCTGGCGAAAGCAAAACTAACGATAACGGGCTGAACTGGCGAGCTGACAGTGGGGAAACCAGAGGTATGGGCTTCGATTCCCCGCGGGCCCGCCCTTCCTGCCACGGTGAGAGGCAGGTGACGCCATATAGCCTCTGCAGCTGAGTGCATCATAAAGCCCCAATGACGAAGATGGCGAATTGATTATTGTCTCTGGTCCGGCTGTCCGTGTCACACTATCTCTGGTCCGGCTGTCCGTGTCACGCCGTCTCTGGTCCGGCTCTTTGTGTCACGCCGTCTCTGGTCCGGCTGTCCGTGTCACGCCGTCTCTGGTCCGGCTGTCCGTGTTACGCCGTCACGCCGTCTCTGGTCCGGCTGTCCGTTTCACGCCCTCTCTGGTCCATCTGTCCGTGTCATGCCGTCTCTCGCCCGGTTTCCGTGTCACGCGGGCTGACGGGCGTCCCGTGCTGCCTGGGTCCCGAACACAGACATGGCGGGACGTCCCATGACTGGGCAGAGCCAGCCGCCGCGCCCGTTCGTGTGTGTGTGTGTGTGTGTGTGTGTGTGTGTGTGTGTGTGTGTGTTGTGTGTGTGTGTGTGTGTGTGTGTGTGTGTGTGTGTGTTGTGTGTGTGTGTGTGTGTGTGTGTGTGTGTGTGTGTGTGTGTGTGTGTGTGTGTGTGTGTGTGTGTGTGTGTGTGTGTGTGTGTGTGTGTGTGTGTGTGTGTGTGTGTGTGTGTGTGTGTGTGTGTGTGTGTGTGTGTGTGTGTGTGTGTGTGTGTGTGTGTGTGTGTGTGTGTGTGTGTGTGTGTGTGTGTGTGTGTGTGTGTGTGTCAGAGGGGCCCTGCCCGTGACGTCAGACCCTGCGGTCGCGGGGGCCGCCAGCCACCCACCGCCTGTCGGTGCGGCTGGCGGCGTCGGTGGCTTCAGCACACAGTCGTATCACCTTCCAGTACCGTTTGTGTTGGCCGTCGCGCCGTGGGTCATTGGCGGTCACGGCAGGCGCGTCCGATGCGACCTACAGTTCAGGCCTTCGTCTCTGTGTGGTCGCTCATCAATGTGTGTGTGTACTGACTGGGGCGGTTCGCCGAAGTCCATGGGCATACGTGTTTCTCAATCCCTTGGGTTCACCGCTCCGCCGGAATACCTGCCATCATGCTCAAAACGTGTCAGAGCATCACCTCGACACCAACTCGCAGAGCAACAGAGCATCACCCCACCATTGCTCGACACCAACTCGCTGTGATGCGACACGGGGACAGGCCTTACCTTACAGCTGACGGATGACCTGAGCTGACTTGACTTGATCCGATGCGGCAGGTGGGCGCGGCGGCCGTCCTCGCGTGCGGTGTGCACAGCCTGCTGCGACACGGCGCCGACTGCAGCGCCGCCTGCTCGCCACAGACGGCCACAGATGTCGCTACCGTCACGCTGGCGGCGGCGGACCTGGCGCTGCAGCTGCTGCTGCTGCTAAGCCTGCAGCGCGGTTGGCCAGCCGGCACGGTGGCGGCCAGCGTGTGGTGTGCCCTGAAGGCAGCCGCCGCCGTCTACCTCCTGCTGCACAGCACGTACCAGCTGCACACCGAGCCGGGTTCGGTGTTGATCGAGCACCTGGCGGCGCAGGCGGCACTGGCGCTGGCGCTGGCCGTGGCACTGTACACGGTGGCCTCCGCCGCGCACGAGCAGCGCGCCGCAAACAGGATCGACGGCGACGGCTTGCCCTGAGAGAGTCGACAGGGGACGGACTCCGGCGTCCGTCGCCAGCTAGACTGAGACTTCACCTGTGGCGCGGCCTTGTGGTTTATATCGATGACGTGGCCGAGGACGTGACCTGAGACGTGGCCAGTGACGTGGTCCGGCTCACGCATTGGAGCACGGCGGTATGAGGGAAGCGAGCGTTTGGTGGCCGGCAGCTTTTGCTTGGCAGTCATGACGGGTCTATCTGCAAGAAAAGTACAGAACCGAAATGAAGTGCTTTTAGAGTAGTGGGGGATTTTTTGCTGTTCCACGATGGAGGTGTCCTGTCAAAGACTGGTGAAATCAACAGGATGTCTCGTATCGTGTCACTGACAGGCTCTTCACCGAGCAGTTCGGTGAGGTTCATCTTGCAGCGTGTACTAACCAGAACCAGAAGCCGTTCCGATTTTCACCTGTGGCTGTGAGGTTACCTGCTAAGCGGCAGTGTTTAATCACTCGTGTGCCATGAGCCCATGATAGTCGCGTGTGAGTGTGGTTTATACCCCGGCGAGTATTGCTGACGCTGCTGCAGCGTTTTCGGTTTGCCACCCCGCCATAGAGCTGCTAGTTATGTGTGCCGCATTTATCGCATAGGCGTCGTTACAACTGTTTATTCGCAGTTGCATACCCATGTCATAACCACAGGAGACCAGGTAAACTATTTGCAGTTTACCATGTTGGAAACTCAGTTTTTGTATTTAATACTATGTTGCCTACGCCGGGATCATTTGTTCTTTCTCCACCCTGGGACGTCCCTGCCGCTGGTATCCACTGGGTTTGCCTTGCTGTCTTGGACGACAAAGCAAGCTGGTGTATGACAGTGCGCTTCCAGTATACACCTTGGTGGGCGCTGGAAAATACATGACTCATGAAGTTTCTGCATTAATTGTTGCGGACGAAGCTGAGGCTAACATTTTGTTACACGCAGCGTGACGACGGAGCAGTCGGAGCTGTTGGTTTGCTACCTCAAATGTGCCGATGAATGAAATAAAAATACTTTTGCTGATATGCCGAGGGTAAAATGACACGACTGCTCTCTAACTCATTGTTAAGTGTGCCCGACAACATGTATCCAAGTCCAAAAGACAGGTTATTAACCTCAGCGGCCCGCATCATATTTCATTCTTATGGTTACGACGTGTGACGCCACATAGCCAGTGAACGCGGATCACGCCGTGAGAAGTGACCAGGGAGGCGAGCTGGCTAACTCCAGGAGGTGAGTTGATCGAGCCGGGAGACGAGCTGGCTGACGCTGGGAGGTGAGCTGATCGAGCCGAGAGGCGAGCTGGCTGATGGCTCGGGGAGGTCGATTGGGTTTTACTAGCAGTCTTGTCCGACATGCTGGCGATGTCAGCCAGCCGGGCGGCGCGCGGGTCCCGCCCCTCTGCCTCATCTTAACCGCCCACCGACCGGGCAGGGTACAAGCCCTGCCCTTCTGCCCCATCTCGGCCGCCCACCGACCGGGCAGGGTACAAGCCCTGCCCTTCTGCCCCATCTCGGCCGCCCACCGACCGGGCAGGGTACCAGCCCCGCCCTTCTGCCCCATCTCGGCCGCCCACCGACCGGGCAGGGTGCAAGCCCTGCCCTTCTGCCCCATCTCGGCCGCCCACCGACCGGGCAGGGTACGAGCCCTGCCCTTCTGCCCCATCTCGGCCGCCCGCCGGCCCAGCAGGGTACGAGCCCTGGCCAGGCAGCTCATGCGGCGCAGAGCCATGTCTCACGACCGGCTAGACTCTCCTGGACAATACTGGGTTCCAGTCACACGAGGCCAGCAGGTGAAACCGCAGTCCAGGGTCGTGATCAGCCTCGCCGCCAATCCAGCGCCGTGATCAGCCTCGTCAGCCCAGCGCCATGATCAGCCTCGTCAGCTCAGCACCGTGATCAGCCTCGTCAGTCCAGCGCCGTGATCAGCCTCGTCAGTCCAGCGCCGTGATCAGTCTCGTCAGTCCAGCGCCGTGATCAGCCTCGTCAGTCCAGCGCCGTGATAAGCCTCGCCAGTCCAGCGCCGTAATCAGTCTTGCTAGTCCATGGCCATGATCAGCCTCGCCAGTCATGCGCTGTGCTCCAAGCAGTTGCAGTTGGCGCTCGCTATCACCGCCTTCCACGCTCCGGTACCCGCCACCATGCCAGCTCACGCCACCGGCTACTGCGACTTCTGACATGACGGATGCTGCTCTGCTACGCTGGATGCTGTGCAGTCATTTCGGGCCGACAGATACCGTGTACCTGCAGCCCTTCCCGGCCTGACAGATGTGGTGTGCCTGTAGCCATGTCAGGCACATGGCAGAGAAGCGTGTTCCGTCATTATGGTCGGTGTTTCGTACCCTGGTCGGCGCAGCTGTGGCGCGCGCCGACCGGACGCCCGGCAAATGACCGTGTAGCGCGCGGGACGTCACCCGGTTATCTTCTGCTCCTAAGAGGTACACGCAAACCCCGCGCATTCGGTCAAACGAGATTCTAGAGTAAACAGTGCGGAATGGAGCGGTTCCCGTTTCAGCCATGTAAGTGTTGTTAAGACTGAGTGAAATGTCCTGCTGTATGCGTGTTCGTTTTCATTTTGATTCACCTGAGCACGCATATTCGTCCTTATTACGTGTTTTACGTTGGTTCGATCGGCCTGGTGGCAAATGTTCAGCATGATAACGGTCTTCAACACCTCAGCAAAGAAGATCCTTAAAAACAGCATTATATTCGTCCATGAAGCCGCGGTGGAGTTACCTCTTGCATCAGACAACATCTCACATTGAATAATCCGTGCACTACATAACAAAACGCAAGCATGACCAGCATAGGACCCTGTGGCTTGCCAGGAAGCAAGACCGATCATTGAAAGACATACTGGCATATATCAACAGGGTGAGCAGGTCCAAATAGACCTCATGCTATAAACTCTGAGGTATGAGGAACAAATGATGTCATTCTTTTCGCAACGTCCTTTTCAGTTGCATGTCTTTTTTGTTTTGTTTTGTTTGGTTTTGGACGGCACCATCAGATATTCAACAATCTCGAAAAACCAGAGCTTAAACAGCACAATCCATGCACTGCTCGAGGTGGGCTGTTTCCGGCATCCCACGCACGCTTGCCATTGGTCCGAGCCCGCACGACTGCCTGCTGTCAGCCCGGGTCGCACGCGGCTGATGGATGTCTGTGCCGTGATGCATCACTCGCCCGGCTCACAAGCGGAACAGATCACCGCTGCCCCAGCGTTCTCAGCAGTGGACCGCGCACAAGTCAATGGAACTCGGCGACATTCACACAATACAGGCGCGAGCACGCTGCTTGATCCTACACAGTCCGCTGCCGTCGGTCATTGCGCAACACGTTTGTGCTAGTGGAACGCGGATGCCTGGGTTTGAGCCAGCTGCGTATCGGCACTGGCATGGAAGGCATTGTTTTCCCGGCATTACAGGAAAAACCATCACAATATCGATTAGGTGTTCACGTCCACGCGTTCGTGCTTAGTTTCAACGCGCGGCATCCGGAAAACACTTTGGAGATTGCCGGACTCAGGGTTCACCGGGTGCTAGGTGAGTGTTGCGTCGGTGGCGGTGGGAGGGGCGCAGTGCTTAGTCCCGGAACGATCGCGCTGGCTTGGCCCGGCTCACGTGACGTGCACTGAGGTCAGCGGCGGTCCCAGACCAGATCAGCGGCGATCCTGAGCCAGTTAGGGCCGGCCCCAGCCGATGATTCCGTCCAGGGCGTGCACCACGCCACCGACGGCAGTGATGTCCGGCATCACCACAGGCTCACCAGCCACCGTCAGCGTCCCTGCAGGGATGGACACACAGGTCAGAAGGTCACCGTGAGTGTCCCTGCGGGAATGGAAACAAAGGGCAGAAGGCCACCGCCAGCGTCCCTGCGGGGATGGACACGCAGGTCAGAAGGTCACCGTGAGTGTCCCTGCGGGAATGGAAACAAAGGGCAGAAGGCCACCGCCAGCGTCCCTGCGGGGATGGACACGCAGGTCAGAAGGCCGCCGTGAGTGTCCCTGCGGGAATGGAAACAAAGGGCAGAAGGCCACCGCCAGCGTCCCTGCGGGGATGGACACGCAGGTCAGAAGGCCGCCGTCAGTGTCCTTGCGCGGATGGACACACAGTCAGTGTCCCTGCAGGGACGGACACACAGTTAAGCCGGCCACCGTGAGTGTCTCTACAGGGACGGAGCAACGTCACGTCCTTACATTTACGGGCTGAATGCAGTTGGTAATTCGAACATTACATGCTTCGAAGTCTCACAGGCAAAATTGTTATCTTTCTGCTCTCTGCAGGGTTTTTCGCTTAAACCTATCCTTTTAATGCAGGAAGAAGTGGTTCTGTGCCACGTCGAACTTTTTTCTCAAACAGAAACGAATCCAACTTAAGGACATTTGGATGTTCGGCGTCGTCCGTGCTGCGAGGCGCGCGTAGTTTCCCCACCAATGCCGTTCCGCCGCCCGCTCGTCTCAGCGCGGCGATGGAGGCTCCGGACGGCGCTGCTACCTCTGCTCCGATCCATCAGCGAGGCAGCGGAGGCTCCGGACGGCGCTGCTACCTCTGCTCCGATCCATCAGCGCGGCGGCGGAGGCTCCGGGCGGCTCTGCTACCTCTGCTCCGATCCATCAGCGAGGCAGCGGAGGCTCCGGACGGCGCTGCTACCCCTGCTCCGATCCATCAGCGCGGCGGTGGAGGCTCCGGACGGCGCGGCTACCCCTGCTCCGATCCATCAGCTCGGCGGTGGAGGCTCCGGACAGCGTGGCTACCTTCGCTCCGATCCATCAGCGCGGCGGTGGAGGCTCCGGACGGCGCGGTTTCCCCGGCTCCGATCCATCAGCGCGGCGATGGAGGCTCCGGACGGCGCGGCTACCCCTGCTCCGATCCATCAGCGCGGCGGTGGAGGCTCCGGGCGGGGCGGCTACCCCTGCTCCGATCCATCAGCGCGGCGACGGAGGCTCCGGACGGTGCGGCTACCTCTGCTCCGATCCATCAGCGCGGCGGTGGAGGCTCCGGACGGCGCGGCTACCTCTGCTCCAATCCATCGGCGCGGCGGTGGAGGCTCCGGACGGTGCGGCTACCTCTGCTCCGATCCATCAGCGCGGCGGTGGAGGCTCCGGACGGTGCGGCTACCTCTGCTCCGATCCATCAGCGCGGCGGTGGAGGCTCCGAACGGTGCGGCTACCTCTGCTCCGATCTACCAGAGCGGTGTGCTCATTCGCAGCGCGCCTCAGCTGTTGTATCGCAGTCGGAGAGGCTCGCCGCACTTCTGCCTGGGCCACAGAATAACGCCAGAAGCTAAGGTCCAATGGGTTAGGATTGCGAGCTGGCTAAAATTGGTCCATCAGTCAGCTAATGAGGTGGATGTCGAACTTGCTGCCCAGCCAGGAGCGGGTAGAAAGTGTCGTGTGCACAGATGCTCGCTCTTGCTAGATATTGCCAAGCTACAGCATTGCCCATATTTTTGGTCACCGCTGCTCTTAGAGCAGCTGCAGATAGCTCACACCGGTGACAGACTGGTTTGAGATTAACTAGGACGTCCGCATTTTAGCCTTTTTTATGCCTTCAAGCAGAAGGCGTCACTTGTATCTTCCCCGCCCTCGCAATGGCGGCCCAGCACTTGAACTTTATTGTCATCCTTGGCTCGGCAGGCCATTTCAGTGACAGGGTTTTGTAGTGGCCAATATTGCGCATTTTAGTTTGTTTGGGCATGGTGTTGAGCAGACCAGCTTTCCATCAGTCCCAATCACTATCCCCTCAAACCCCTCGGGCTTTTCGAGGAACCACCGGCAGAAGCTAATTCTGCTAGCTGCTTGTACGTGGCAGTGAGGGGTGCGGCAGCGTGGAGCATTAAGAGATAATATCCCAACTTTCTGCGAATCACTCGTCGCACAGTTGTGAAGACCAGGGTAGCTCACTGTTGCTGCCAGCAATTCGCTTCCTGCTCTTCGAACAGGACTCAACGATCTAACCCCATGCGCGACAGACTCGTCACTGAGAGGAAGCCGCCCATCTCTTTTGACACGGGGTCGCGCTTCACCCTCGGTCATCAGGGACCGATCTATCAGTCGATTCTTTCCGATTTCAGTCAATCCATTCGGTACGGCGCTCGGTGAAAAGCGATGGGGATTTCAGAACTTCAGATTCCCTGCAGTGACGTGTCGCAGCACAAGCAGCTCCGGGATGATCCAAGCCTCCCGCCTGGACGAAAAAGTAAATGTTTACGTTGGGCGTGCGATTAATATTTAGAAATATCCTGGATGACCTGAGAGTTGCGTAGAATTGATCGTGAGTTTTTTTATTTAACAAGCAAAATGTCCCCTTTTGCAACGAGTGCACACATTTCCATGACATTTTCATGGAATTTGTGTTTTGTGAGAATAAACTACAAACATAAGTTCTAGTTAAAGAACTTGTGAAGTCCTGTCTCATCTGGTAAGAATTCTGACGCGACCAAGGAATCTTTGTGACCTCTACTACATGCCGCCTCATAAACTGTTCCCAGTTCCATCGACTAGTCCCAACCTCATGGGCTGAGCCCAGCTCCAATGGGCTGGCTCCAGCTCCCATGAGCTGGCCCCAGGTCCAGTGGGTTGGCCCCAGGTCCAGTGAGCTGGCCCCAGCTCCAATGGGATGGCCCCAGTTCCAGTGGGCTGGCCGCAGCTCCAATGGGCTGGCCCCCAGCTCCAATGGGCTGGCTCCAGCTCCCATGAGCTGGCCCCAGTTCCAGTGGGCTGGCCGCAGCTCCAATGGGCTGGCCCCCAGCTCCGTGGTTTCATTAGTTCCCGGCACTGACCTTCACTTCTGGCCACAGTGACCGCGCTGCCGTTCAGCGTGTTGACCTCCGTCGGGCTAACGACGCCCTCCGAGTACAGCGCCCCGCTGGTCACGTGACCCAGCAGCAGCCGTCGCAGGCGTCGTTTGCTGCTGAGCAGCTGGCGCAGCTGGTCAGGAGGCTCGGCCGCGAACGCCCGGTTCGTAGGTGCAAACAGCGTGAGCGGGCCCGCTGTCGAGAGAGGAAGCCGCGCTATCGTCGCGCCGCGACGGGTGGCGCTCTCCTGCGCGGACCGCGCTCCTCTCACACACGTGCGGACAAACCACACTCTGAGACTGGAGTGACCTGCACGGCGGCTGCTTACCTCTGAAACGTCGCATGTACCGCCATTATTGCAATTAGGATCAAGTCGCAGCTATGCACACGCCGAGCGATGCCTCCCATCTCAGCATCATGACACATACAGAGCAGGTTGCCTTATCACGATACTCGTCAGATGCTAATCGCAAGCCCCGGCACAACTAGCGGTTACATTGGAGTCCCGATCATGCCGTCGAAAGATGCGCCATACCTGCACATGCAGACTTTACGCCAAGCCCATACCATGTCAGGCCCATACCATGCCAAGCCCATACCATGTCAAGCCCATACCATAGAGATCGCACGCTGTGAACTTTCCCGGCCTTGTACCTGGGAAGTGCCTTATCCTATTTATACCCTGGCCCGTACCTGAGAGGCCCCTCATCATATTCTCTCCCAGGACCGTCAATGTGAAGTCACTCACCATGTTCTCTCCCAGGTCCGTGCCAGACCACATCTGTGAATTGCCTCACCGCACCCTCTCTCAGGACCGTCAGTGTGAAGCACCCCACAGTGCCCTCCCCCAGGTCCGCTCCGGCCCTCTCATCTGTGGAGCCCCTCGCCACATACTCTCCCGCATGCGTACCTGTGAAGTCGGCCAGCGTGTCCCGCAGGCCGGCCAACTGCAGCGCCTGCAGGAGCACGCTGAAGCGGCCCAGCGGGTCGGCCTGCAGCGCTGTGACGAGCTCGTCCGGCGGCGGCGCCAGCACGTCCGACACCCAGTGCACGACACCGTTCTCGGCCAGCGCGTCGGCGCGCACCAGCTGCTCGCCGTTGACAGCCGTGACAGAGCCGGCCGGCGTGGTGTACTGACTAATCCGAATCCGGCTGCCCTCCAGCGTCCTGCCCAGCAGGTCGTCCTCGAGGTCCTCCGAGAGCGCGTATCCCCGGAGCACGTGGTACAGCATCAGCTGCGGTGGCAGCGGCGACGGCGTGTCACACGAGAGGTAAGCGAATGCTCACAAATGTTGCGGGCGCCAGCAAAGTTCTTGTCATAGGAGCCTGCACAAGTCGCATTGCATCGTTATCATGGGTTAAAAGCTTCTGTTTCTTATCCTACCTATTTCTAAACGATTTTAAAAGGGACCAAAATCTGCTTTACATTACAACGCTACATTCCAGCGCTACGTTACAGCTTTACATCACAGCATTTGGGATTTCGCAGTGTGATCTGCCATCTGGTCTTGATGTGAGAGCTACCCAATAAACTTATGCCATCAAGACGTGGGATGGCTTCAATGGCGGCATAACATCCGGCCTTGGTGACCCACCTTGACAAAGTTCTCCTTGCCCATCTTCTGGAAGATGGCGTGCGGTCCCCCGACCCGCTTCAGAAACTGCGCTAGAGCCTCCTCCGTGGGGGCAAACAGAGTGTACGGCCCTGAAAACACGCCGTCATTCGCAAACGCACGACATCCAGCCGCCGTACACATTTTACGGTACTCAGTGACTTAAGCCCCTGCTTCCGCCAGCCCAGCCGGCCGGGGGCCGGTTCCCAGCCGGCTGCTGGCCGCCGCTGCGGCCCAGACACGGGACGCCGCCGCCTCCGATGGATGGGAAGCGCCCAGTGGACGCGGCCAGCCGGGGTGCGGTCACAGCCCGGTGGACGCGGCCAGCCGGGGTGCGGTGACAGCCCAGTGGACGCGACCAGCCGGGGCGCGGTGACAGCCCAGTGGACGCGGCCAGCCGGGGTGCGGTGACAGCCCAGTGGGCGCGACCAGCCGTGGTGCGGTGACAGCCCAGTGGACGCGGCCAGCCGGGGCGCGGTGACAGTCCGGTGGACGCGGCCAGCCGGGGCGCGGTGACAGCCCAGTGGACGCGACCAGCCGGGGTGCGGTGACAGCCCAGTGGACGCGGCCAGCCGGGGTGCGGTGACAGCCCAGTGGACGCGGCCAGCCGGGGTGCGGTGACAGCCCAGTGGGCGCGACCAGCCGGGGCGCGGGAACACCTCGAAGCAACGCACCCGTGTGACAGTTGGCGGCTCGTCAAATAACAACAGGGGCGTGTTGGAGGGATGGGCACCAAAATCAAATGTTCCACCCCCTTACGCTATTTTCAAAATTGCATATAACACGCATCAATCATTTATAATCAATCAGGTATGTAAATGCACGTGAATGGATGTTCACTATTCCAAAATCTAGGTTAACATTTATATTTACATAGATGAAAAAGCATCGTTAGTTAAACTGAACATAAGAATTAAAAAGCGCGGCGGCAGGCTAAATACAGGTCCAGCACATGTATCGTTAGATAGATTTCATTTTCTATAACAAAGACAAATATTTTAGATTGTAGTTATTGAAATGCTTCTCCCGCGCGTAGAGAATGGTATTCAGACCGCAAGGCAGTCCAGCGCCATGTGTGTGACCAGCTCATGAAACGTTTCCCGTATGTGCCAGACAGACCCGGCCATTGGTGATGCTAAATCGTCCGGAGGCCTGGCCATCCGGACACGTCCTTTACAGGGAGGACAAAGAAGCTGTCTTAACATGAATGGTCCCAAAGTGCATCCAACGGGGTGGGATGGCTCTGATGCAGTGTCTGGGGTTAGGTGGTGGACAAGGCGAATGACCACCCGGTTCATCAACGGCAGGTCATGACGGGCACTCACCCGTGTCACGAGCAGCTGGTCACGGGGGACACTCACCCGTGTCACGAGCAGCTGGTCACGGGGGACACTTACCCGTGTCACCAGCAGCTGGTCACGGGGGACACTCACCCGTGCCACGAGCAGCTGGTCACGGGGGACACTCACCCGTGTCACGAGCAGCTGGTCACGGGGGACACTCACCCGTGTCACCAGCAGCTGGTCACGGGGGACACTCACCCGTGTCACCAGCAGCTGGTCACGGGGGACACTCACCCGTGTCACCAGCAGCTGGTCACGGGGGACACTCACCCGTGTCACCAGCAGCAGGTCATGACGGGCACTCGCCCGTGTCACGAGCAGCTGGTCACGGGGGACCCTCACCCGTGTCACCAGCAGCTGGTCACGAAGGGCACTCGCTCGTGTTTCCAGCAGCAAGTTATGGATACACTCACCCGTGTCACCATACCATGGCGATCCCACGCCGTGTTCGTGGTCACATCCACATCACAACACATCACATCACATCGTGCACATCCCGATCCTGTACCTGGGATGTCCCCTGTCCTCTTCAGTCCCTGACCGGTGCCTGTGAGGCAACTCATCTTATCCTCTCTCAGGGCCCAGTTGGTCACGAAGGACACTCACCCGTGTCAGCAGCAGCTGGTCACAGAAGACACTCACCCGTGTCCGCCAGCAGTTGGTCGAGCTTGGCCAGCCTCAGCAGCTGGACCAGGATGCTAGAGCCGGCCGTCTCCAGCACGTCCATAATGCTGCCCTGCGGCGGCGGCGCCGCCGCTGATGCCGGCTGACCAGCGGACCCGCCGTGGCCACCGGATGCCGTCGCGTGGCCGGCGGCGGTCAGGGTGGTGGCCAGGGTGGTGACCGAGCTTCCAGGGCCATCCCAGCGCGACGTCGTCCGGCGGAGGCCATCCTGAGAGGAGGGGAGCTGACTCCCCGCGGCAGGGCGTGTCTGTGCGCGGCTTCCTGTGCTTCCGCTGTAGGAAATGTTCACAAGCACTGGCATATAGACGACTGGCATGAAGTCAGGATGGCTATTGCCCGCGAGTCGAGGGTGGTCAGGCGCCGGAGCGAAGGTCAAATGTGGCTCCAGAGGCCTGTGAGCTGCAGTTGGTGAGTTGTATGCAACTGAGGGTGGACTGTAAACTGGTTGTGAGATTGTGTATGTTTCTTTCGGACTGAAGTGGACTGGTCTCTGCACAGCCTGCGATTCATGGGCCTGTTTCTGCACAGCCTGTGATTCGTGGACCTGTTTCTGTGCAGCATGTGATTCGCGGACTGGTTTGAGCTCGTGGTATGATACCGTTTGTGGCCTTTGAGTTGTAATTGGCTTAAACACGTTGTACTTTACTTCAAACAGCTTCTTCATCTTGGAGTACGTGGGCCGTTTTCCGAACAGTTTTGGGGGGTGATAGAACAGGCTGTATGGGGAGCCGACGGCCGGCTTCAGAAAACCGCAGTCCGCGAGTGGCCGGTCGTAATCAGGTTTCGGCTGGCCTTGCGTGGCTGACGGCGGTGCCCGGTCACGTGGCGGCGCTGTGTAGACCCCTGTCCCCGGGGAGCCGTGTGTGGCTGATGGTGGTGCCCGGTCACGTGGCGGCGCTGTGTAGACCCCTGTCCCCGGGGAGCCGTGTGTGGCTGACGGCGGTGCCCGGTCACGCGACGGCGCTGTGTAGACCCCTGTCCCCGGGGAGCCGTGTGTGGCTGACGGCGGTGCCCGGTCACGCGACGGCGCTGTGTAGACCCCTGTCCCCGGGGAGCCGTGTGTGGCTGACGGCGGTGCCCGGTCACGCGACGGCGCTGTGTAGACCCCTGTCCCCGGGGAGCCGTGTGTGGCTGACGGTGGTGCCCGGTCACGTGACGGCACTGTGTAGACCCCTGTCCCCGGGGAGCCGTGTGTGGCTGACGGTGGTGTCCGGTCACGTGACGGCACTGTGTAGACCCCTGTCCCCGGGGAGCCGTGTGTGGCTGTCGACGCTGCCTGATCCGGGTTCCGTGCGGTGTTGTCCGAGGTGTCTGTCCCCGTGTTGTCGTATGCGTGTGACGGTGGTTCCCGGTCCGATGCCAGCGCTGTGTAGACTCCTGCCTCCGGGAAGTCGTTAGGGTCCGCTGGCGGCTCGTGCGCGGTGGAGTAGTGGCCGCGGGGAGGGCTGTAGCCCGAGCCCGGCACACGCTGCGCCTGCGGCCGCTCCAGCGGGGTCGTTTGGTCGGCGTGCTGGTCGGCCAGGCCGCGCGCGGGTCGCTCCGGCAGTGGCGGCCGGTACCGGTCGGCAGGCACCCCGTGCACCTGCGAGATCAGCACGCTCTGGGGCAGCCGGTACAGCGACGGGATCGGGTTCTCCGATGTAGCCACCCGCGGAGGACCGTAGTTGTGCCTGTCCACCGGGTGGATCTGTTCCACCGGATGACGTTGCTGATCGGGGTCCATCTCCACCGGGTATGACTGTAGTTTTGCGACTTTGTCCTCCGCGTCTACCTGCAGCGCTTCACTCACTTTCGCCGGATGGAATTGTGGCTCTGAGGTCTTGTCCGCCGGGTGAAGCTGCAGCTCTGAGCTCTTATCCAGCGATTGTTCCTGCAGCACTGCGCCCTTGCCGGCCGTGTGTGGCTGTAAAGTGTTCTCGGCTGAGGCCAGCGGATTTGTGCGGTGCGTTGAGAGCGGCAGAGGCGGGCGCGCCGCAACTCCAAACTTGCCGAGGCTCACTTCGAACGACCTGCTCTCGAGCCGGACCGGCCGGGGCTCCCCTGCCCCGCCCGGGCCCTGGCTTCGGTCCGGCCGGAGGTTACCTGCCCCGCCCGGGCCCTGACTGCCTGCGGCCCCCTCCAGCCGCGAGCCGGCCCGGTCAGACCCGGGGCCGGTGCCGTTGTCCGGACCGCCTCGGGCAGGGGTCAGGTCAGACTGAGTCGGATCAGCGAAGGGAGCTGACGAGCTGCCACGTCCCGAGGGCCGGTCCGACACTGGTCGGGAGGTCGCTGGCTGCTGAAGCCCTCCTGGCGCTGCTGAGCCGTCGGGCTGGACCGTCGTACCCTCGCCGGAAGCCTGGACGGCTTCATTTGCAGTGCGCTCCGTCTGAGTCGTGTGCAGCTCTGTCTCTCCAAAGGGGTTGGTCCGACCCATGTCAGTTTTTTCAGTGTTTTCGGTGAACTTGGTCTGACTCGTCTGGTCCGAATTCGTTTCTCTTGCAGACTGGGCTTGATTCGTGGGAGCCTTCTCAGAGCTTCTGGCGGGCTCGGCCCGAGTCGTGTGAGTCTTCGCCGCGTTTCCGGCAGGCCCGGTCTGATCTCTGTGAACATCGCCTGTGTCGGTGATGAAGTTCTGGCTGACTGCGTCCACCCGGGGCTGCACCACAGTTGCCGCTTGATGGATTTCATTCGCAGAGGATTCCGTGCCGTGAAACGGATCGCCGTCGCCCCTAACTGCACCGATCGAGTCATTCACACGGTCAAGGGGGTCGTCAGTAACCTCGTTACCGATTTTTTCCGGTTGATTTCTCTCAGCCAATTGAAACGAGTCCTGGCTTGTTTTCAGCATGTTCGCTGAATTCTGGTGCGGTTCATAAACATCTTTCTTGTTATTTATCGATATCATGAGATATTTTTTGTCGGTTTCCAATTCATTTGTCTTTTCATTTACGGAATCGTTGAGCAACTCGTGAGCACTAAACTTCCCGCTAGCAGAACTCTGAAGGAACACGTGCCCTCTCATCTTTTCAGCTGGATTCTGCGGTGCCTCGAACCCCACCTCCTCGGCGACCGCTGAGGTCCGGACGAGATCGTGTGTGGCGTCCCGCCCACTGATCCGGCTCTGACCCCACTCTCTGTTCCGTTCGGCAGGCTCGCTGTGCTCTTGAGGGGTGACGTCAGCGGCGCCCATTGTCCGGAGCCCGGCCGCTCGCTCGGGCGGCGCCGGCGGCTTCGGCGAGCGGCCCCCGTCACCGGTCACCCCCGCCGGACTCCTGCCGGCGCCGAGAGCGGGGGCGGCGGCGGGTGCTGGCTCGTGACCTGGGGCGACACGCACCTCACGCGGCGGCGCGTCTGACCTTTCACTTTCTGGGGCGCTCTTGGCCGGCGGGGCGGGCGGCGAGGGAGCTGAGTCGAGCGCCCGTGATGACTCGATCTGAGCAGGGCCGGCGGTGGTTGCAGGCGATGACTCAGTCTGAACAACGTCCGCGACGGTCGTGGGCGCTGGGTCACTCTGAGCAGGGTCCTGGGCTGGTATGGGTCGTGACGCGGTCGGAGTGGAGCCGTCGACAACCGACCGAGGCTGGTCAGTGGTAAGCGGATCATCCGGAGGCTCCTCCAGACGGGGCTGGCGGGGGCCCTTCAGCTGGCTCTGCAACAAGCCATCCAACAGAATCACACACAGACAGGATGGCACCGTCCCGCAATTAGATAGCTGCTGACTACCATTCCAATTGCTCAGGTATGACGTCCCCCACCCCAAGCCGATATAGATGATTAATCGACGAAACTGCCAGCCCTCACCGTACAAAAGCATAACGTTCGTGAGTTACCTAACACACGTGGCGGCCCGTACAACTGTCGCTCCAATTGACGCGGACAAATAAATCGCGTCACGGATCTATCACGCACCTCTCAGCGCAGCGGTGGCCAGCCGTCGCCCACACTGGTCCAGCAAACCTGCACTTGTCAGCTACCGGGGAAACGGAACTCGCGCCGAACCGGAACCGGCGTGCCGCGGCGTAGCCAGCGCGGACCACGCTCCACCGGCCGCCTCCCACTGAGAGAGTGCAGATTAATGGCTCGTCTCCTCCCCCGGGCCCGCTCGCTCCGGGACCGGTTCTCATCGACGCGTACGTTCCGAGATGGAGCCTACCATCGCCGCGCACTGAGCGGACAGAGTCAGCCCGTTAGAGTAAGGCATCGCCGCGTCTTCGCACGCGAAGGTAGCCGGCACGCTGCTCTGGAAATACTGCTCCGGCGGTGCTAGGACGGCGGTGTGACACACCGAGACTGGGGATCGCTGATGCCAGGTCTGGAGATACCGTCTACATCAGGTGCATTTTACAGACCTCCAACGAGTCCTAGCAGAGTCATTAGCGATACAATAATGCAATGATGCAGCATATCGATGACGCGTACCGCGGTGCTTGCGCTGTGCCGGATTGCAGAGGTCTTCACGGCCACGTTTTCCTTCATCTAATCTGCCTGTCACCCTGAATCACCCGCCACCAAATCCTAATAACTTAAACCTGCCATCGCCCACCCCTTGGCATATTTAGAGCATTGCTATTTTGAGGCATAAAGAGCCTTGGGAAAGTTTACACTTAAAACTTACTCCTTTGCGTTTATACTTGCAGCAATAGAGTAGATGGAGCTTACTGTGACTAAAAGGCAGCGCAAGCAGCCCTATTATGTAGTAGTTCGTAAAGCATCTACGCGGGATTTCAAAAATGTCTTGCCCATGTCTGTGCCCATGCCCGTAATTTTCCAGAACTCTGCGCACAGCCCCACTCGTCACCCATTCTATATGGATACCCATGCATTTAGCCCTCTTGTGAGCCATCTGCTCGTTTGATGCGAATGCCGCTTTTGCCACATCCGCTGGATGTCACCAATGTGCTTCCTGACCCCGACCGTTTATTCGTTTATTTATTTATTTTATTTTATCATCAACCGAGTAGCACCCCATTAACAAGCAAAATCTAAATGACATACAAGAAATGCACAACACACAGTTGTAAGAACACAAGTATAGGATGTCACATCTTAAAGTAAGTGAAGATACAACAGATTTAGAACATACTTGATCACTTGAACTCGAAAAATGCCAAACCTGTCATGAAAGGTGTCCGCGTTGGCGTTGCTAAATACAAAAATGTTCCCAGCGCTTGACAGTCTGCAAAACGGATCGCCCTGTACTGTCTACACACGAGCGCGGGACAAAGCGAGCAGAGTTCGGTTGTGGGCCGATCGAGGCGGCACAAGCAAGGAGAAACAGCTCAGCAAGAGTTGAGTGCCCAGTTTACCTTTGAAGGTGTTTCTCAGAAAGAGTACATCTCGCTACACTCTTCGTGCTGCTAGAAATAAGATTTTTATATGAAGCCGAAGACTGCCATAAGAAAAAGAAGTTCTTTGCTCAACGAATGTGTAAGGGACCAAATGTTAAACATGTGCTGCATTGGATCGACCCGCACTGTGTAGAAATTGGGCGCTCACGTCCAGAACACGCTACAGTATTCTAAAACCGATCCCACATTTGCAAATTGCACTGCCATCATTGCGCTTGGGTTGAATGTTGACCTGCTTGTACCGACTTGCAGTGACCGAATAAGGAGACGAAGTACTCGATTGTCATACCGGCTATGTCAGGGACATGTGAAGCGAACATCAGTTTGGCATCTAGCGTTACGCCTAGGGCCCTAATTTTACACACATGTTCAAGCTCAGTTCTATCGACGGGACTTGGTCCGGACGGGAGCACGCCTGAGGGTCGTCGTGAGCGTTTTTAATTTTAAGGGGTTGAGGGTCAGCCTCAGCCTGACCGACCACGCTACCAGACGATCGAGATCATTCTGCAACAGCAGTTCGTCAGCCGGGGACCTAATTTGAGGATTTTTTATGCCATCAGCATACCAAGGGCAGCCGGATTCAGTGACGCACGGAGGATCCTTTAAAAATTAGTGAAAAAGGAAGGGAACCAAGAGTGATCCTTGTGGTACACCAGAGGTCACCAGTTTCCAATCGGAAGTTTTTCCGTTGACGATGACGCCCTGACGTCTGTCGGGCAGATACGAGGCAAACCATTGCAGTAAAGGTTGTCTCAAGTGACGAGAATGTCTTAGCTTGTGAATTAGGCGCTCATAGCCAACACTTCAAAAAGCAGCCGAATAATCAGTGTAAATTACATCTGTCTGGTATCCGTCTGACGTGCCCTCCCGAGCCGATTTCAAGCAATGGATTTGAATCTGGATCTGAATCACCAATATACTCTCGGTCTCTGATACGGTCACCAATGCGCTTCCACTTCTGTGTCGCCAATGTGCTCCTAGTTCACTGACTGTGTCATCGATATGTTCTGAGTCTGCTGACCGGGCCATCAAGGGGCCCACAACCGGATGACTGGGTCATCAGCGTGCTGCAAGAGTTCATTGATTAAGCGGGCAGTGCGCTCCTCGTCCGATGACTCGGTCAAGTGCGCATTCTTAGCTCCCGCACTGGGCACCGCGGTGTTCTCAACCACTTTACTTAGTCACCAGTGTATTGGCAGTCCTCCGGATAGATGACCAATGTGCATACAGTCCTTTGTGTTCTCCGTGTGCATCACCAATGTGATCCCGGTCCACCGACTGTGTCACCAATGTGCTCCCTGTCCACCGACTGTGTCACCAATGTGCTCCCGGTCCACCGACTGTGTCACCAATGTACTCCCGGTCCACCGACTGTGCCACCAGTGTACGCCCAGCCCAATGATTGGGTCACCAGCGTACTCCGCAGTCGGTCGTCAGACGGGTCGTCCCATCTGGCGGCCTCTCGGCGCGTCTGCTAGCGCTGACGGTGGTCCGAGAGCGCCGCTGCGTCCATCTGCCAGCACGCGACGCCCGCAGCCCAGGCCGCGCGCCGGCCGGTCCGGTCTGGTCCGGTCCCGGCCCGCTCCGGCTCGCGCCCAGCCGTCTGGCCTGGCCCGCTGACCGGCCGCCGGACCGACTAGACAGATGGCCTCCAGATCTGGGGTAATTTCGGGACTGATCAGAGCCCATTGGGGCATTCGGCGCGGGTCGCTCCTCTGGCCAGCGAGGACCGTTGACACGCATCGACGCAATCACCGGTACGCTGCCCTCGAACCTTGTGACGTGGATTGATTGCGTGGCCTCTTCTCTGGGATCTGAATGACCCATGCGGGCTAGCGGAATAAGCCATTGCTAAGCCGCCCTGTTCCGCTGGGTCCGTCGTCATTTGTCGCCCGCGGCTTCACACCGGAGTCAGACGGGTTTCATTTCCCAGGGTGTGAGATAGCTCACTCCGGGCAGGGGTTGCGTCTGTGAAGCTGTGGATTGCGCTGGCTGTTGGCGCAGTTGCTCTTCTGTATACCGACATAAGGACCTGGTCATTACACGAACCTGTCATTGCTCTGGTAAGCGTCGCCTCCGTCTAGTGCTGTCACCTGCTTCCAACCCGGATTAAGCTAAGTTTACTATCGTGATTGTTAAATTTCCGTACCCTTAAACACTCAGCGACGCTAGCCATGAACTCTTCTTCGGTTAGCAGAGGCACGCGCTGTAGTTTGGTCTAAGGCACTTTTAACATGCGGGGGTGGCACAATCTCTGCATCAGATTTTGGGCACAAAAATACATGGGTATGATATCGCTACGAAACGCTCGTCGGGTCAGGCATCGGTGCGGAACACTCCCTGGATCAGCTGTCAGTACGAAACTCTCCCCGGGCCAGATGTCGAGATGAAACATTCCCCGGCTCAGATGTCATATGAGGCAGGGAAAGACCATGAGACGGTACATTCCTATGGTCAGATGTCTAGTCATGGTGTGGTGACTGGCTCCAGTACTGGTCAAATATGTGGGAACACAGAGGTTTTCATTTTAGGGTCTTTCTTTCCATGCAACGCCATAGGCGCAACCTTGAATAGTTCAAATTTGAGCATACTTGTCCCCTTCGTCTCCCGCATGGCCGAGTCCAGGCTATCTAGTTGGGTCGAGGAACAGGGCGGGCGTGAGGGTGGGTGGAGAAGCCAGACGTCCTTGCGTTGCTGTGAAGGATCGTTCGAGTGATTTTGAATGAAGGCTTTCAGGTCCAGCATGGAAGTTAAAATGCATGTAATGTTTTTGTTGTAAATCCCGTCGCGTAAGCTATTTGTTAGAGTGGCTCTGAGATCGGGCTCCACGCTAAGCATCGCTTACAGCAAAGCAGTTGGAAAAAATGCATAATTTTGCTCAAGCTTATTGGCTAATTAGTGCTGATAGTTTTTGATCGTGTAGCGCACGGTCGTACTGACATTCTGACTGACATGATACGATCGTCCTTAACATGGTTTTTCTTAGCTTGTCGGAAAATGCCTTCTGATATAGCCTAAGTGAAACGGGGAAATATGACAGTAGTACTAACTTTACTCCTCGTAGAAAAACCAGGAGAATGGTGAGCCAGATGCGTTGATATTTCGGCAATATGCCATTATCGAAATGAAGATCAGTAGCAAATTCGAAATTCCCTGCCGATCCTTCTCGATTTTCAGGTTTTTTTAGCGGCGAGTCATAGATTTTACAGGCCAGCAGCATACTGGTGATTAAACAAGGAGCAAGTGCCAGCCATTACTACGATGCGGCGCACATCTGACTAAGAATTGCAATACGCGAAAAATACGTGTACACGCGAACAAATTCAAGTAGACAGACATCATGCATCACGCTTCATTCAAACACGCAAGCGGTTTCAAATAAACGAGCATCAAGCAACAAGCATCACTTAAACATGCAAACGATTTCAATCAAACAGGCATCACGCATCACGCGCCAGGCATCACTCATACATGTAAGCGGCTATCACACATCAAGGCACTTTTGACATTCGCGTTATCTGTCATGGTGGGCCCCGCACGTTGAGGTCCGGTCGCCGACTTCTTATAGGAATGGATTCACTTATTTTCCTCTCTGGGTGTTCCTGTGCTCTGTAAATGACTTGGAGCTCTAAAAGGGTCCATACTTCCCTGTATTTCAGCCTGAGCGTGTTTTGCCAGAAAAAGGTCACCGAAAAGGGGTATTCACTGTTTTATTTTCAGCGTATCGCAGGTGTTCATTAAATCTTGAAGGAATAGGGCACATGGACTCCCCGGCATAAACAATGTCCTCCCATGTTTTGCACACGGTTTACACTTAAGTTCGTAAGCCACGTTCTTTTTGCATGCAAACCCCTTGAAACCCAGGCTTGCATAACTGGCATCTACTGTCCTCCGGACACTTAGGCTTCGGGATAGAAAATTTCACGAGATGCTTTTTTAGCTAACTGTCATTCTGCCAAGTCATCTGCACGCGCAGTTTTGACTTTCGAACGACATGACATTCATGCAATACTTGTATTACAGCGCGTATTACGTGTACGAAGCACATGCAATACGCGTTATGATGATAGTAACGCGTATTACTGCTGCGCTGTCTGCACGCCTAACGTTCCTCGCAAATGCCCTTAAAACCTTATGAAATTTTGAAAATGAAGAAGGTGTCTTCTTTACAGAATCAAACAATGCGGGAACGAAGCCGGTCTCGAACAGACAGGCAGGTATCCTGATGCAGCATACGCGGGCGAAGCTGACGGGTCCTCACACAAAGAGTGATAAATCGGTCCATCAAGTTAATTGTTTGTCGGAACACGTGGGACACATTGGCCCAGCATTGAGGACAATAGTGGCGCGTGAACATTAATTGTTAGATGACCTGCCACCTGTCATTTGCGTCCGTAAGCTCTGTGGCCATCAAGTCATGGAGCTTTTTGACCGAGCCTATCTCAAAATGAATAGCAGGCAACTTAAAAGTTGAATGGGGGCCATCTTCCACACCGGTCTTTCTCAAAATCGTTTCACATTTCGTTGCTGGCGTCGCGGGCGGCCCGAACCGATCTTCTCACAATCGCTGTTCGCCAACTGCTTGGCCCGATGCCGTGCGATTTGTGGCAAATTAATTCCAGGCTAGTTCGACTCACCTGGGTGACGGCCGAGGTTACACAGCAGCAGCAGCGGGCAGATAAATCGGGGCCAGCTCGACTCACCTGGGTGACGCCCGAGTTTACACAGCAGCAGCAGCAGGCAGATTAATCGGGACCAGCTCGACTCACCTGGGTGACGGCCGAGGTTACACAGCAGCAGCAGCAGCAGCAGGCGAGCGCAATCAGCAGGGCGGGCCGGACTGGCATGGCGGCCCTGTGTCCGGTCCTGTCCAGAGGTGCCCACACCGCGGTCCGTCACCGGAGCCGGCGCCGCTCTCTCCGCGCCGTCCGAGCGTCGAGTGACGCCACGCGGCGGCAGCCGCACCGCCGGGGCACGGGACCGGTGAACACCGACACCGGGGAGTAGCGGAGCCGCACCGCCGGGGCACGGGACTAGTGAGCACCCACACCTGGGAACAGCGGAGCCACACCAACGAGACCGGTGAACGCCGACACCGGGGAGCAGCGGAGTCGCACCGCCGGGGCACGGGACCGGTGAGCACCGACACCGGGGAGCAGCGGAGCCGCACCGCCGGGGCGCGGGACCGGTGGAAGGGACACGGGATCGGCGGGCACTTACGTGGGGGGCCAGCGGGACCAGAGGGACACTGGACCACTGGGAACCGCGGGCCAGTAACTAACTGAACCAGCAGGTCACTGGATCCACGGAACACTTTAAACTGTTTTTCCCTTGCAATCGACACTTCGCTAGGCAATTTCAACAGTTATGTGTTATGGATTGGGGATTCCGAAAAGGCTGCTAAATTTGTTTTTTTTTTTATTGAACCAGCACAAGCAATGCATGCTCATTACAAAAAGCATCTTTTAAAGCTCAACAAATCTGGAAAGAACCTAAATATTACATCTTTTTTCAGTTTGTCATCAGCCATATCCTTTTGGAATAAAACCCGCGAAATGAAAGCATCCATGCTGCTTACACATGTCATCATTCTTGGTCTTTGCTAAGGCCAGAGCCTTCGCACAATTAGTGCGGCGTAAAAAAGTCCTGGTAAAGGCAAGATAGCTGTTAAGCAGCAAGAATACAGTACCGCTTATAGTATCTCACTAACAATGGGTAAAATAATTATGTTCACGTTGCCCAGGCAAACTGCTAATGACATTGTAATTTCAACAGAGTTTATCCACCTTGAACGTAGTTCATCACTTGTGGATACAGTGCGTATACTTCAAATGTGGATACAGTGTGTATACTTCAAATGTGGATACAGTGTGTATGCTTCAAATGTGGATACAGTGTGTATACTTCAAATGTGGATACAGTGTGTATACTTCAAATGCACATGGAGCATATTGCAGTCTTTTTGACGATGTCCATTGATCGGCGATGACTCCCTCTGTAGAAGGCTCTCGCTCGTCGCCCGCGGCTACGACCTTGTATGGGCTCGTCCGGCTCTGACGCGCCCCGAGGGCCGGGCTCGGGGGCCCGGCCAGTACTACCACGCGCTGTGTCGGTGGTCGGACCGGGCTCGGGGGCCCGGTCAGTGCTACCGCGCGCTGTGCAGGTGGCCGGGCCGGGTTCGGGAGCCGGCGCAGTACTACTGCGCACTGCGCAGGTGCGTGCAGGTGCAGGTGCTGTTGCAGGTGCGGGTGCAGTTTCCAGTACCGGGATCCTGGGATATTTCGGGACCAAGCAAGCCAATGAGTATGATGTGTTCTGACGCATTTATACCTGTACCAGCATCATGATCACTGCCAATAAGGGAAGCCAAACAATCTGTCCCCAAATCGCACCACCTAAGAGCGACGCTGTGTCCTCAGAATCGGTTAGGAACTCCAGCGGTCCCAAAGACAAATTTTTGAATAGGAATTGACCGAGCACAAGTTTATTTCTCCACCGATTTGCTCATATCCACCCATATCCCATATTCTCAGCCACACATCGCTCATAGTTGGATATTTGCTATTGGCTTAAAGGTCTGTAATCCATATATTAATAAGACTGTATGAATAGCATTATTCCTCGTAGAATGAACAGGAAAATGGAGAGATAGATGTGATATTTGGCCACATCTTTTCATCGAAACGAATATCAGTAGTAAATTCTAAATTTCCTGCCTACTCTGCTCGATTTTTCTGGTTCTTTTTTTAACAGCGAGCCGCAGTTTTTACAGGTCGCCAACATTCAAGCGATTAGATAAGGAGCAATTCCCAGTCATTTCTATGACACAGTGCATATGTAACTATGAATTCACATCCGCGAAAAATTTGTGTGCATTCAAAAGAATTTAGGTAAACAAGCATCACGCATGACGCATCATTCATACATACAAGCGATTTCAAGCCAGCAATTTCAAACAAGCAGGCATTACGCATCAGGCATCACGCATCACTTTACGTGCAGACGTTTTCAACTAAACAGGCATCGCGCATTACGCGTCCGGTATCACTCATACATGACAACAATTTCAAGCTACTAAGCATCACACATCAAGGTACTAACACATTTGCATAATCATAATGATCCCCATACGTTAAGGTTTGGTCGCCAACTTCTCATTAAGATAGATTCACTTATTTTCCTGTCTGGATGGTCTTGTGCTCTTTATATGGCTTTGAGCTCAAAACGACTTAAATTGTCCGCACCTCCCTGAATTTCAACCTGAGCGTGTTTTGTGACTTAAAGAAACGGTCGCCAAAAGGGATATTCTCTGTTGTTTTGTTTTCAGCACCTCGCTGGTTTTCATCATATCTGAAACGAATAGAGTGCATGGACTCCCCGACACGGGCTACACCCCCCTATATCCTTTTTACACAGTTTACACTTATATTGTAAACCACGTTTTTTTCGCGTGCTAACCCCTTGAAATCTATATTTGCAAAAATGACACCTATTTCCCCGCGGACACCTAGCGGCAATAGCTGACATTTATGGTGTCCAAAGCGCCCCAATCAAAAATCAATCAAATCATTAAGAATATGCTTGGTCTTCCTTAATTTGGGACGTAACCCCCTCTCATAATTTGGGCGTAGGCAGTCGTTTGTCTTGTCTTGTCTTGGATTAGGGCGCATAGCCTCCTGGGCTCAAGCGTCCGTTTCAGGTGTCTTCGTTGCGTCCCTTTTGTACTCAGATTTTCCTTGCAGCTTTCTTTTGGTATACCGTGGAGACTAAGCATGGTAGAGGAACATGGAAGATTTAGCCACGGGATGGATCTTGGTGCAAAGGATGCATAAGTACTCAGTAGTTAATAATATCTCGAGATAAAGATTAGGAGTCACTGTATCTACGTACAAGTAAACTAGTCATCTATACCAACAGGCCTGGTCTCCTCGATCACCCCGTTCGCTCCCACGCAAACAATAGCACGAGATCTCGCAACTTCAGTCACACACGACACGACATGAACCATCGTTTTTCGCCTCGCCACGGGCTCTCCCCTGTTGATGCTAAACTACAACGCAATTTAAAGTTATGACAAAATTTATAAAGATGGAAGCGAGCTCATACACGCACATGACCACACACACACACACACACACACACACACACACACACACACACACACACACACACACACACACACACACACACACACACACACACACACACACACACGCACGCACGCACGCACGCACGCACGCACGCACGCACGCACGCACGCACGCACGCACGCACGCACGCACGCACGCACGCACGCACGCACGCACGCACGCACACACACACACACACACACACACACACACACACACACACGCACACGCACACGCACACGCACACACACACACACACGCACACGTACACGTACACAGAGGTATGAACCAATCACTGCTTTCATACCATCGTCCACAATACATGACCAATTACGATGCCTAAAGTCGTTTGTCATTGCGCTTGACGTCATCGCGATTGATTGCATTTGTGATCGATTGCGATTGCGGTCAGTTTGCAGCTGATGGTGATTGATCACAAATAATTTTAAACATGCGTTTTCTTTGACATTCAGTGCAAATGCGGCCTCTTTGCCGACACCTGTCAGTCTGTGCTGACAGACGGCGGCAAGGCGTGTCTTTCAACGCATCTACACTGATTTTGTGGTTCCTATTTCACAGAGAGGCTGTTCCAGATAGTCTGCGATGAAAATTCCGAAGCTCCGAGTCATTCCAGCAGAAGATTTTGTTCGATTTCTGTGGAGATCAAAGATTCAAAGTGTGTTCGTGATACGGTTCGGCTCCAAGTTCGTTATTCTCCTTGCATCATATTATGACAGCTCCTGAAAGCTGCAGCTGTTCTGTTTTTAATCCCATATACACAACCTATTTAGAGCTGCTGAGACGAGCTGGCCATGCCAAGCGTCCAGCCAAGCGCTGGCCGTAATGGACGGATGCGTCAGTAACGGGTGAGTCCGACGGCTGTTCGCCAGGCATGGCCAGCGTTAAGCAAGGGTGTCTTGTTTGAGACGGATGTATGTGTATACTCACTAACGGGGGCTCGAATTGGGCCAGAGAGGCTAGAGACAAGATTTGGCTACTTTGGGCGATGCAGATACGGATCCAGTTTTCCTGCGAGCGAAATCACTCTCAAGATGGGACACCCAGGCTTTGGTCGTGCTGTACTGCAAGATGCATCCTCATGAATGTGTCCGTTTATGTACGGGTTCATCCTTATCAAAAGATGTCTTTGGTACTATAGTTTTGATAAATGTACTCGTCTCATGAAATTCCGCGTGATCCCCTACGTTCTTTTTCAGCGCGCGGCGTCGCAGCACGACTCCTTGTCGACGGCAGGGGTGGATCCACGATTTTTCCAAGGTGAGCCAACATGCTTTCAGGGATCGTACAGAGGGTGGGGTGTTCTCCAGGCTCGAATGGTTATCTCACCTAACATTTATCGCAATAATTATTACATGTTGACTTGCATGGGTTATCCGGTTTAATTTTTCGAAATTTTCGGCTTCGATCATCTTTTTCGGTGCAAGTTTATGCGCAGATTGGACACATTTCCTCAGTTTGCAGAATTTCTCTAATCATTTCAGCGTGAGGTTCATTTAGAGTTTAGAGTGTGAGTCGTTTTCCATCGCACTGCGTTTGGACACGCGTATCATCAGTGCAAGCCCCCCTCCCCCCTCCCTCCAACTTGGGCTGCAGCCTCCCAACTTCGAGAGAAAGTGAGACAAACCTGTGTCGCCACACAGGTGTCGTTACCAATCAGTTGGGGACATGTTACTTGTCTTCAAAACCGTTCCAGAATCCCAAGTGGGCGGAGTTCACGAAAAGTTTCAGCCACACTGCTCATCTCGGAATAGAGGAAAGGGTGCATCGTGGCCTGTGGGGGGCCCGTACCAAGGAGAAAAATAAATACATCTACTATCTGTTAGCGCTAGTGACTTTTGAATCATGTACACGTCCCTTTTTGCCCAGTGTTTACGCCACTCTTTTCTGGAAGGAAGCAGTAAGTTACTACCGCTTTGAGAAATGGGGTCATCATTTTTATTTTTTGGTAACCGCTATTGTTAACCGCCAAAAATGACGTAATTTGAGAATTAAAAGCTTGCAACGAACCAGGGTGACTAATTTTGGGGTAATGTTTACACTAACGGCCTACTTGAAATCATCTAGCAAAAAACTGCAAGTGTCAGCGTGCTGTCCTTGCCTGGAGACCATAACCAAGGCAGTAGAGGGCGCCACTAAGTTAGTTTTTTTTGGGGGGGGGGGAGGGAGGCGGGCGTGGTGCCACGTTATGCAAGGATGAGATGCAAGATTCTCCTTTTACCTCGGAATCATTTACCCGTAAGCTAAGGCACGTTTACATGCAACCTACGGCCCCCTTCTGTCCTAGATTGTGTTACGGAAGGCGCAGAGAGAGGCAGCAGTTTTACGGATCATGAGCCCTCAACGCATAACGCCACCCAGGCCCCTAGTCCCTTCTCACCAACGGCGAAAGCCGTTTTTTCCACAGCGGTCACTGCTACAGAATCGACTGGTTCGGCATGAGGAATGCCTAGATGTGCCTGCCGTGATATTTTAACTTGTGGTACCGTGCACCCACGTGGCGCTCCGTATTGCCCGTGATATTTCAAGATGTACTGCACATGCGAGCGAAAGGGGAAATAACAGTTGTTGATAACAGCTGGATTTGATCGCGGCCCGGCAGAGCCCAGGCTAAGTGGACTGTGACAGGACGCCCAGCACGCAGGGGCGCAGTCAGGGCCTCGGTGAGAGGGCGGGGCATAAGGTTGACAAAAGCCCTTTGTTAGTAAAAGGGCTCCCCCTCAAACAAATCATGCGTTAGATAACTGCATGAAATAAACAGCCGGTACTCTTCGGTTTACAATGATCTAGTGGACTCTTTTTAAACCGATAGCTCCCAGAAACTTTGTCATAATTTTTATCTGCGTTGCACAGATATAATAAGGATTCTCCAAATGCAGATTGAAGATAAAAATCGGTCAATAATTTACATTAACATGGCTGGGCCATGTTTGTCTGGGTGTCTTCAACATTCAGTCAGAATTGATAAGTGGTACAAATTATTTACGGTAGTTTTGAGCATGCGCTCCCGCATATCTTCGAAACAAAAACAGCAACTTGACGTCAGGCGTTGCAGTCTCCACAGGCCGAGCAGTGTCGGCCCACAGCTTATATTAGGCCGTGGCTAACAAGTGGATGAAAATAGTAACGCATGTGACAGAAGAACCATTGAACGCTTTTGGACACCAAATCGTACATTTAGAGATATTCCGGGCGTACAATTCATCTGTGCGGTTCTTTGATGACAATAACGTATTGGTCTTAACAGCACCGCGAAGTGGTGCTGGAATCTGGTGGTGGAACTGGAAGAGTAAAGGTAATTATATCCGTCGTGTTGCTGTAGCTGTTAATCTGTCCAGAAGACATCCTCAAGGTTGCGTTCCTTGCAGTGGCCAACGCCGTTCGGCGTTACGAAAACTGCGACCCAAGCCATTGTTATCCTTGTTCCCTGAGATTATGATCTTGTCACTAGGGCTTTATAAGGCACTCAGCTGCTGGGGCTATGTGGCGTCGCCAGCCTCTCACCCTAGCGGGAAGGGCGGGCATTGGGGGCAATTGAACCCCGTACCTGTGGTTTCCCAGACGCGCAGTGGTTAATGCAGGCGCATGAACCACTACACTATAGGCACCCGGCGCGCAGGCTCAAACATTTTGAGGGCATTTACTTCACTAGCCCATCCTGCAAAACAATGAAAGTTCTCAAGGAAACATGTGACGGCCTTGGGCGTTTTGAACTCATTTTGACCCACTTCTTCAGCACCATTGAGACCCCCTATTTCTTTCCGGTAAAGGGGACCCTGTGAGTACAACATTACGGGGCACTTTGTTGTTCCCGATCAAGAGTTGAAGGACTATTCTGTCCCACCGCGGTGTGTTTCCGGCCGTCATTCTGGTGACACGGGGCGGCACCCCCTGGATGATCCGTAGCACCTGAGAAAGAGACATCTTGTCACATTGGTTCGCTCTCTGACACGGGAGGCCTTCTGACCCGCGCAGTTGACCCCGGGTCGACGCATGAACCGTCATTAGCGCAACAACATATCTACTCACAGCAGGTTGTAAAATAGTTGGCACATAGTTTTCAGTCAGGCTTAACAGGTCCATGTTGGAAAAGGGATGGAGGGCCCACCATTCGGTACTGGGGGCCCTTACTGACACAGGACTCTTCCATTACCTCAATGTGAGCACTCACCATAAGTTTTTGTTTCTTTCAATGGTCAGAGGGCCCCGACCAACGCCAGAGACCCTCCGCCAATCGGGCTCCCGTCCCCGCCCCTGCTGAACAAATCTTCCCCTGACAGATTTGAGGCCCCTTGTTGACGCAGAATGCCCTGTTAGGCACAGTGGGCCTCTAAACGATACAACGGCCAGACTGATGTAAATCGCGGGCCTGGCCCCGTCCCTCCTTGGGAAATGGGCCCCCAGAGTCCAGACCAACACGGAGCTGACTGTTCGTTGTTCGTGATCTCTGGCCGAAATAGAGGAACGCTCTCACTCAGGGGTCCCTATCGGTGCAAGAGATCGTCTTACTGGCATTTGAGATTATGGCCCTATGGGCAGAGGTCCTTAATGTGACCTACAGCCAGCCAATCACACCCTTCAGCCATCCCACTGAGCCCCTGATCTGTGGTCTCGAGAGACCGTTCGGCCCCTTTTCGGGTCCCCTCAAGTGCCGCTCCGACTCGGGGCCACTTGCCACCACAGGACTTTTGTTCAGCACTGAGGCCACTAACTGACACCGAAGCTCCTCATTGTGGCAGGGACTCCGAACATTGAAAATCGCGGGTCCCGACCTCGATTCTGCTTGGGAAATGGGTCTGAAGGGCTCAGACGGACATGGAACCGACTGTTCGGTGTTCGCAGTCTCTGACCGACTTAAACACCCGCATTGTCTCAGAGGCTCCTGAAACGGTGCAAGTGGACCTCTGATTGATATTTCAGGTCATGACCCTACGGGCCGCGATTCTTTATGACCTACAGCCCGTTTTTGGACCCTTTTGCGCTCCAACCGGGCCTTTAATTGCCGGTTCCGGTGGGCCGCCCGGGCCGCTCTTCGTGCCTCATCAAACGCTTTCCTTGGTCGGCTTGGGGTCCTAGCGAGCACAGGGCCCTCTGTTAGACGCTGCAGGCCCCTGGCAGATACAAGCCCCCAACTCGTGTAACTCACTGGCCCCAGCTTTAGAGCTGATTGGGAATTGGGTCCTCACGCCCATACCGACACGGAGCCGACTGTGTGGCACAGTGGTACCTGACTGACATATAGGCCCATATCGACTCAGGGAGTCCCCGATCCGCACAAAAGGCCCTCTGACCGTGATTTATGTGCCCGTCTTCGCAGGTCTGGCCCCTGAATAAGACTCGTCCAGCCCTTTATGCCCCTAGACCTTTCAATAGGGCCCTTGATCCCCTGACCGGGTGGGGCCTCTAAGCACTTGGGGCCTCCTCGAACACTGCTTCTGGTCGAATTGGGGCCTCTTGACAACACAGAGCCCTTGTAAGGGGCTGTGGGGCCCGAGCAGTGTAAACCACTGGCTCCGGCTTTGTCCCTGCTTGGGAAATAGGCCCCTAGGCCTATTTCCGCCGCCACGAAGCCGCCACGAAGCCGACCGTGCGTTACTGGTGACGTCTTGCCGAAGTATGGGCCCTTGTTGACTCAGTGGGTCCCTGATTA
This sequence comes from Pollicipes pollicipes, assembly GCF_011947565.3. NCBI lineage: Eukaryota > Metazoa > Arthropoda > Thecostraca > Pollicipedomorpha > Pollicipedidae > Pollicipes > Pollicipes pollicipes. The sequence continues at coordinate 26,464,595 of NW_023596576.1, read as the reverse complement.
ACGCGCAGGGCCCTCTGGCTGACACTTGAGCGCCCGGCCCTGCGGGCCGGCGTCCCTGAATGAGACCTCTGGCCAACTTTTCGTGCCCCTCGGGCCCCCAAGTCGAGCCCTCAAATCGGAACCTAGGGGGGGGGGAGGGAAGCACGTGCCCCTATGCCCCCTGCCGGCGTTGCTACCAGCATGGCTCCAGATGGCCGTTACGGTATTTTTCTGGAGGGCCGCGGCCGGGTCACAGCCGGACTGCCCGCCCGCGCCTAGCTGGGCACCAGCCGGGCACGTGCTGGTCCAATATCACGATACAGCCGTGGTCTGGGCGGACGCTGGGCTCCAGCTGGGGTCCTGTCTGGCCCTACCTGATAAAAACGCTGTGTACCAGCTGGGTACGAGTCCGTGCCAGTGATGGGCCCAGCAAGAAACCTGCGCAGCAGAGCAGGGTTTATGATGGTCTCGACAGGGGCACAAGGGGGGCTCTGGCACGGCGCCGGCCAGTTTCTGACAGAGCGCCAGCTGGGCTCTGGCAAGGCACCAGTTGGTTTCTGACAGGGCGCAAACTGGGCTCTGGCGGCACCAGTTGGTTTCTGACAGGGCGCAAACTGGGCCCTGGTACAGCACCAGCTGGCTCTGGCACGGCACCGGTTGCTTTCTGACAGGATGCCAGCTGGGCTCTGTCTTTGCAAAGCCGGGCTGCCCAGGTGGGGCCCAGCCTGTTCCTTGTTTGTTCTCCATGCCACCTGGAGCTACTAACCCACGTGATGCAGTGTACTTACATTGGCTCAACATTTTTAGTAGCGGATAAAGCCCAAATTATTTCAGAGTTCAGGTGTTGGGCCCTAAACCTCACCTGGGCGAAGCGCAGATCGTTTGAAGTGCGAAGTTACGGGTTTAACCCTCTGGAATTGCGCTGCTTCAGTTTGGACACGACTCTTGCCATAAATGGTTCCGCGCTAAACTTGAGCGGTAACCAATCTGAATCCTAATAATCTATGTGTTTTGGGGCGTTTCTCAAAGTCATAAAATGATGAGGAAGGTACTTCAAAGGTAATATTGACGTTTTTAGGCTACCAGTGCTGTATAAAGGGCCATGGTATGTCCGTTTTGGCACAAGCTTTAAAGGCTATGACATGGACTGAAGCCCATTCGGCAAACTGGACCAGGAGCGACTGGAGCGGACTCAATGCTGAACTAAGCGTCTTGTCCACGGAGTAAGGCACTGGCCGTATCATGAGAGGCTCTGACTCCTACTGTCTTTGCTGTACTATCGACGTCACAGGGGAGATATGATTACGGTGTTCCACATGTTTCATAGAGGCACGTCGTTGCCGGTGGGCGATTTCTTGACGAGTTACGACTCGGCACTGGCAAGGGTATAACAATGGCACCTGAGAGAACCTCCAGCCAGGAACCCCGTCGGTCGGCTCATTCGGCTGCCCGGTCGTAAACTATAGGAAGGCTCTCCTACCGGCAAATCACCGTCGTCCTCAGCTGAGCAGCTCAACGCCAGGGTCGATTCGCTTTGGACTGCATTATGCATGACATCCCACACCGATTACATCTCTAAGCTGAAATTGTTCGGTTGCCTGAACGGGTCCCTGAAAAGACCAGGATCCACAGGTCAAGTGGCGTTTAATTCCTGATCGCCAGCGGGTAGTGCAGGTAATTTGGAAAGTGATCGTTTAGAACTCGTTGATGAAACTCATAACTTAAAGCCAATGTTTGTTATGCACAGCTCAAATACGATTTCTGAACTCACCTGTCTTGCCGCATGTGGACAACGAGTGTCCTAACAAGCATGCAGTCAGTCTGTATGGGTATTTGTACGACCCGTCATGCTTTGATTTAGTTTCTCCACATACAATAAAAAAGCTGCACACGACGACAGCCACAATGCTGATAACACCATCCATACGAACGCAGCTGTAATGCGGCCGCTGGCAAACGACGCACCAAAATTTGAATACGACTCAAGGCACTAAAACTGCAATACGACTGGGCAACCGGACCAAACCCAGTCTGAACCCTTTCACATTCTGAAACATAATTGGCGGCGCATCGCGCTACAGGCCCAGCAGGCCTCAATCCGGATTCTGCCTCGGTAATACCGCAGCTTATCAATCCGGGTTAAACAAGGGACGGCCCTAGCATGGCCTAGGCCGGCTGCACTGCTGTAAACATCCGCCTATCCGGGCCATGATAAACCGCTATCTGGGGTACCACTCCGGTTATGGCTGTATGATGAACATGAAAAGTCAGATTTGGCAGTCAAATCACACTTGGCTGCTACCAAATATGCGACATAATATACGCAGATGCGCCAAACGCTTGGTTTGTTTGGTTTTGCCGCTCGCGTGATGTGGAGCAAGGGGTCCGTGGGCTGTTTGGCTCCATTCCTGGAGGGTTACTACCTAAATAGCTGAGGTGCGTGCGGACTTCTAGTGGATTTTGTAAGAAGTGCAAGCTATTTCTGTATTCCGTAGTGTTATATGATTACACTGCGTGCCATGTTTTATTAATGTGATAGTGAATTTCCTGTTTTTAGGTACATGGCGGCCTGTTGCGTTCATGTCCTGCAGTAAATTGTGTTAAATGTGCATATATTTAAATTAAGATCCATTGCTGTGTGTTGTGGAACCTCATATTAGTGACTGGAGGGCAAACATATATTTGTAGGGTGCAGATGTCCTGCAGCTGGCTACATTAGCTTAAAAGTGGTGAAGGTTAGGGGCATATTTGCTAAAGTGTAAGTTTCATTGTAATGTTTCCACACTAAGATAACTTTTCTTGTGCCATAAATGGGTCCTATAGTGCTGGTAAACATCACAAGGTATGTTAATGAGTTGTGTGGGGATTATGTGTCCTTGTCATTTGATTTTCTAATTATTAAAAATTATGTTCTAAAATTTTATTTGCTCAGCTGTGTTTGATATCATGATGTCACATGATGTCACTTTAAATGGGTAGATTCATGCTCCTACCTTCAGATTTTAATAACCATGATAGCGAGCTCCCAAGCACTGCACACACCCCACCGCCTGGACTCCCCAGCGCTGTTTCTGCGTTATTGTGTAATGCAATATTTCTGCTTATCAAGAACCATAAAAATGTACTGGACTAAGTAAAAAATAATTATTCAATGAAAAATGTTTCTTATTGTGCCTAGGTACATTTATGAAATGAAAAAAGAATAGTCCAGAACATAGCCTAAACTAGCCTACCCTAACCTAACCTTACCTAATCTACCTAGCCTAGCCTACCTAACCTATCCTATCCTATCCTATCCTATCCTATCCTATCCTATCCTATCCTATCCTATCCTATCCTATCCTATCCTATCCTATCCTATCCTATCCTATCCTATACTATCCTATCCTATCCTATCCTATCCTATCCTATCCTATCCTATCCTAACCTAACCTAACCTAACCTAACCTAGCCCCCCACCCTGTCTCCTTCAACCCAGTGTCCCATTGGCATCCATGTTCCATGCCATGTATATGTACTGTATTAAGAAGTTTTGTTTAGCTGCCATATTCTCATTTTGCTTTTCATTCCCATCCCAAAATGTCATATTTCCCCACCATGTCAACCAATCTACAAACAATATGTAAGACTGCTTGGATATGCAAGAAACACATTTCATTGGATTCTTTTACCCTGGCCTCATACATTTTTATGGTTCTTGATGCGCAGTAATGTTGTGATCACGCAGTAATTGTGATCATGCGTAGAAATCTCGCCGGGGTCCCGGTTGCTGCCTGTTTGTGCTCGGATGTTTGCTATCATAGTTATTTAAGTTCCAAGGTAAGAGTTTAGATGACCTGTTTTATGATTACTTACAATATGTTCTCCTTAAAAATGATGATTGATGTACAATGCTCTTTCTGAACATGGGGTAGCAATGTATACCCTGACCAACTCTGGGACAATTCCTACCCATTACTGTAGGACTATGAGTCCATCATGTAACCCCTAGACTGCATAGACTGCAAAGTACTGCTAAGCACGCTTTTTAGCACCTTTTACAAGCTTTGGCATTTTTCATGAAGGGTTGTTAGATGCCGTGGGAGACAAAGTTCACATGAAAAGATGCAAATTTCAACCAATATGTTGTCCTTAGAATTTTGGATGGCTTGGATTGAAACTAATCACATGTAGTATTAGCTTGTAAAAAGATGTGTACTTTGATTGATGATACATGGGTAAAATGCACATCATGCATACATAACTATTACAACCATATGATCATGTCTTAATGTTGGCTTCCACACAGTAATGCTGCAAATCCTTTCAGCCTGAGGCCAGTTGGCCATTCTGCAGGGATGATGGTTGGTCACTGTCCGCGCCTGGTGGGCCAGTTGGCGCTCCCTCTGCTGCTCGGCGCGGGCCGCGCGGCGCCTCTGTGGCGGCTGGCCGGCGCCGTCAGGGGCCGTGTGCCGCTGACAGTGGCTTCAGCCGTGCCCCGGCCGTGGCCGCGCTGGCTCGCCTCGCTCTCGCACGGACCGGGCACGGACGACGTAGTAGAGCAGCCGGCGGGCGCTGGCGGCGCGGCGCCTGGCCGGCCGCCGGCCGCCGCTTACGTGGAGCACGTGCGCTCGCAGCGCCGCTCGGTGGTGCGCTTCCTGCGGGAGGAGCTGGGGCTGGCGGACGGCGAGGCCGAGCGCACCGCCGACCGCCACCCCTGCCTGGCGGCCGCCGGCGTGCCCACGCTGACGGAGAACCTGCGCTTCCTGACCGACGGCGGCGTGCTGCCGTATCACCTGCAGGAGGACGTCGACATACTGGCGATGCGGCATGGTGAGTGGTCGGCCGGAGCGGTTCTGATGGTCTCGAGCGCCACGGCGAACGCGAATTCGCCGCGCGTAGCGAATGCATTGCTCAGAGCGTTTGTGGTGAGATGTTTGCATTGGGAGAACTGGATGATCTCGCCACCTCATGACTGGTGCTGTTTAGCCCCACAGTCGAAGCCGTCCGCAGCAGGTCAAGCACTACAGTAAGAAGTCCATGTCGTGTACCCATTGCACAGCACGCCAGCTCTTGGACGGCTGGCACCAGTGCAGAAACGTGCTGGGTGTCGCCGCCTCAGGCCCTGACCATGTCCTCCCCGGCTGCAGCCGAGGTGGTGAGCGCACATGCGCTGGTGGCGCGCCTGCCGGGCGCCCAGTACCCGCTGTACTACCCGCTGAGCCGGGTGCAACGTGAGCGTCGGGCGGAATTCTTCCGCCGCCTGCCGCACCGCGGCTCCAATCTGGTCCAGGAGCTGGCGCACACGCTGAATGTGAGTGGGTCGACCGCGCCCGTCGACGGCGGGCGCACAGTCGCTTGGACCGGCTGGCGGCGACTGGGGGCTCATCCTGATCATGGTGCGCGTGGACTTTTGCGTATTTTCACGTTCTGTGTTTTCAGATGATGTCGGCACTCAGGATATTAACGTGAAACTGCCAGTCACCATATGGCAATAGAAGGCATGCATGCCTATCATGATGAGGGTGAACAAGTGATGAGGTAGTGATGGTTCGGGCGTCTGTGTCGGGGGTCTGCGCCGGTGTGATATCGGCGGTCGGTGGACGGGCCGGTGTTATGTTGGCGGTCCGTGGACGGGCTGGTGTGATGTCGGCGGTCGGTGGACGGGCTGGTGTGATGTTGGCGGTCCGTGGACGGGCCAGTCGTTTGACGGTCGGTGGACGGCAGTCCGTGGACGGCCCGGTGTGATGTCGGCGGTCGGTGGACGGGCTGGTGTGATGTCGGCGGTCCGTGGACGGGCCGGTGTGATGTTGGCGGTCCGTGGACGGCCCGGTGTGATGTCGGCGGTCGGTGGACGGGCTGGTGTGATGTCGGCGGTCGGTGGACGGGCCGGTGTGATGTCGAGGGTCCGTGGACGGGCTAGTGTGATGTCGGCGATCCGTGAACGGGCTGGTGTGATGTTGGCGGTCCGTGGACGAGCAGGTGTGATGTTGGCGGTCCGTGGACGGGCCGATGTGATGTTGGCGGTCCGTGGACGGGCCGGTGTGATGTCGGCGGTCTGTGGACTAGCGCCGGGTCGGGCTAGCGCTGAACCGGAGCCGCCTGGTTTCAGCTGCCGGTGCTGACCGTATGCCGGGCTGTCAGCCGTATGTCGGCCCACGTCTTCCAGTATCGCAATGCCAAGATCCTGCAGAACGCCAAGCTATGCACGGGTGAGGTTTCGGATGTGCCCACAGCAGGGTGTGGTTTCATGTGGATCTATGTTGTAATCTTTCTGAAATGCTACAAAACTGTCTGGTGTGTCCTTATCTTGCATCCACGTCTTTTTCGTCACTTGCACATGATATGTGAATGTTAACACCACTTGTTTCGTCGTAAAAATCAGAGTATCTGGGTCGTCTCTGTCGATTGTCTTTCCTTGCCAGGGCTGCACAAAACCCTTCGCCCTGTGTAGAAAGTCACGTTTTACGAGGGTGTTCCACGACGATGCTCGTGACGGCCATTACGGTAGCCAAATTTACAGGAAGGCTTCATAAGACACCGACCATTGGGCTCCGTGCGATCATTTAATCAGTTTGCCTGCCATCCCTTCATGAATGTTAGCGGATGGGTGGTGCCGGCGTGCCGCGGAACCGAGGCCAGTGACACCAGCGACAGCAGCCACGGCCAGTGAGGCCAGTCGCGGCCAGTGAGACCAGCCACGGCCAGTGAGGCCAGCCGCGGCCAATGAGGCCAGTCGCGGCCAGTGAGGCCAGTCGCGGCCAGTGAGGCCAGCCGCGGCCAGTGGGGCCAGCCACGGCCAATGAAGCCAGTCGCGGCCAGTGGGGCCAGCCACGGCCAGTGGGGCCAGCCACGGCCAGTGAAGCTAGTCGCGGCCAGTGAGGCCAGCCGCGGCCAGTGGAGCCAGCCACGGCCAGTGAGGCCAGCCGCGGCCAATGAAGCCAGTCGCGGCCAGTGACATCAGTAACAGCAGGCGCGGCTGTCTCTCGGCAGAGCTGGGAGTGTCGCCGGCCGATATGGTCCGCTCCCTGTACGTGCTGCGCATGCCGGGGCCGCTCATCCGGCGCAGAGAGGCCGAGTGTCGGCGCCGCGGCCTCCCGCTGCGCCCCTTCTACCTGGGGCTGACCGAGGCTGAGTTCCAGCGGTGAGTGGGCGAGCTGGTCTGCCGCTGCGCGGCTTCTACCTGAGGCTGACCGAGGCTGAGTTCCAGCGGTGAGTAGGCGAGCTGGTCTGCCGCTGCGCCCTTCTGCCTGGGACAGGCACAGGTTAGGTTCCAGCGGCGGCAGGTAGGGGTCGGCCAGGCGTGCCTCCGCCACCGGACGGGCTGAGCTATCCTATATGGATCGCTCCTAGACCAGAGAGGGGAGCCTAATATTATGGCCATTACATGTGGACGTAAATGGTGTCACTGAAACATCGCATTGGGAAGTCGCATGGCAGCTCGCACTGCTGGCATTTGGCCAAAATACCTTGGCTGACATGTTCCTGAGCTGCCATACACTGCAGGTCAACCTACTCGACACCGCCGCCCCCGGATGACACAGCACTACTGATGCTGTCCGGATTACGTGGCACCGCTGTTGTCTGGGTCGCCGGTCGCGTGAGCCGCCACTGTGTCCGGCGGCAGGCGGCTGGCGGAGGGCGGCCCGCTCCCGGAGCACACGTCCGACGTGGCGGCGTTCGTGGCGCGCCGGCTCGGCGTCAGCGTCCAGCTGGTGCGGGAGCGCATCGAGCACATGTATTGGCCGCGCTCGCTCACCGCCGCCCGCTTCGAAGAGGTGACCGCCCTGCTGGAGGCGGCCGGCTACCGGGGCGAGGAGCTGGCACGCGCGCTGCCCGGCGCCTACCTGCGTCCTCCGGCGGCGCTGCGGTGGCGCCTGGAGCAGTGTCGCCGGCTCGGCTGCGCCCGCCCGCCCACCCATCTGCTCTTCTGCCCGGCCGACCGGTTCGAGCGAGCGGCGCGTACCCGCAGCCGGCCCGGCGGACCCTGGACGGCCGGGCAGCAGCGGCCCGAGGCCGTGGGAGAGCAGGAGCGGCACCGGCGGCCGGAACGGAAGGTGAAGCGGCCTGATGGGGAAGATGAGCGACTTGATGGAGAGGGGGAGCAGCCCGAGCAGGAGGGGGCGCGACCTGATGGGGAAGAGGAGCGGCGCGATGGGGAAGGGCATCAGCCCGAGCCGGAGGGGGGACGGCTGGAGGGCGAGGGGCAGAGGCCGGAGCAGGAGAGGGAGCGGCTCGAGCGAGAGAAGGGACGGTTGGGGAGGGAGGAGGAGCGGCATGGGTGGGAGTGGATGGAAGTCGGATTGGAAGATGGAACGGCGACAGAGCTGGAGAGCGCAGATGGAGACGACTGCCGAGTCAACTCTCACGAAGACGGTAAGGGTGACCTCGATGTAAGTGCTAAATTCACCGGGATAAGTACTGCCGCCGGAACCTCTGAAAGGGGACGGAAAACAGTGGCCCCTCCAAGAGCGTAGGGGGAAGGGAAAGGGGCAGAACCGTCACCCGTCAGGAGGATAGCTCAGGCTGTGCTGTGATTGAATAATATATATATCGAGATGACTGGAGAGAAAAATGCACGGCTGGTTTGACAGGCTTGTCGACCGGTCAGGTTAGTTCAAACTGAGTTTGCAGATGATCGCTGGAACGCCATTAGTGATTTGTTTCGGGATCGCCTGCCTGTATTGTGCAGCCAGCTTTGTTAACGCGTCGTCCACCGCAATCAAACCGAACAGGCAACGCGCGCCCAAACCGTCCGCCACCGGAACCACAACGCCAGCCTGCTGGCTCGCCGACACAAGGCGACTGCCATGGGCACAGGAATGTCTGGCATTTATTCACAAAGCGGGCCGTTGGTACATGCCACTGAATTACCGACGTAGGGTACACATGTAATAATTCATAACTAAAAGTCAATTGCCTTCGGCGGCATGCTCATTCAAATTAACCACAGAGTGGCTGTTGCGCATAGACCAGCCAGCTACTTTCCGGCTGCGGGACGCACCCAGCCAAAAATCACAGCGCGTGACCTTGCGTGCCAGTACAAGCATCCATCCGCATATGCATGCAGCACATATTTTGAATATATGATGCCAATCATAGCATCACAGACCTTAAAAATAAGCTGTTGTGCTCAAGAACAAAAGCAATGTAGAACAACCAATTTCAATCTGGGGAAAGCAGACCTTCAAAACAACAAATACGCAAGCAGATCTTCACACAGCAAATACGATAGCGACAGGCAACACAGAGGTGACCACAAGGTGATGGAGGGATTTCGGTAAGGGTGGTGGGTGGCGCCCTTGTAGCATACGTCACTTTGTGCGATGACCGAGCGCTGGAGAGTGGATCAGTAATGTTCACTAAGAATAGCCGACCAGTTCTGTCGCCACATAGCTTTTTTTGGAGTCCAAATCGTGGTATCCAATGGGTCCTCTCTCGCAGTCGGCACACACTAGATACTTCTTGCTGCCCACAGTCTTGCTGAATCCGATATTGTAGAAGGTGTACATGTCATCCACTTGCCACCACTTGGTCACTGTGCGATCCCCGTCACCGTCCTCAGTAGGCAGCTGCTCCTCGAATTCTGTCAGCGTGCTGTCACCGGCCAGGAGAATTTTGCACGGACAGTGCAGACAAACTGCATTTGAAGAGTTTTTCCCCTCTGCTGACGCAGCAGACATCTTCCACATAAGTATCTGCAACACATGTTTTGTTAGATCCCTGTGAGCGTGTCTTATTTCCTCCTGCTGCAATAAGCTTTTTATCGCACGCATTTCTCACCCGCCGCGGTGCGGCACTCGTGTAGCCGTTCCACGGTTGGCACGGTGGGTTGGCATGGTGCGGGCGGTAGGAATGGTGGACAGGCGTCGTCCGTCGTGTATGACGCGGGCCTCAGCTGCACACGGTGCCAAGGCTCGGGAGGCCAAAGCCGGCCGCCGAACGACGAGAGAATCCCGAACCCGGTGTTGCAGATGCTGTGGCTGGGTGTTGCACGAGCACAGTGGAAAAGCTTGTCCTGGTGCAAGCCCTGCACAGGCCATGGAGCTCTGCCATTCTGGGTACTAACACCCAGGTACCCTGGAGTAGGTTCTTGGGGATGACGGGACCAAAGAGGGTGGGGCATAGGTTCGTAAATCATGATGAGGAAGGGGGTGTATGGTGACTCATGAACCTTGGCATGTGTGGAGTGGGGAAGGGTAAGCCAGATATCATTGGCCTCCTCTTATGACAAGCAATTATTGACATTGACATTGCCCACACAACAGACACATTAAAAACATGGCTGTATTTGTTTCACAACCTAAGTTGAACTGGAGACCAAACAGACATTAACTTCTCAAAACATCTACCCCCACATAGGATGAACAGAGGGAGTTCAGCCTCACACTCATGGCCATAGTGTAACTGAGCCCATCTGAAAAAATCAGCCACAATGCAGACTACATAGCACTGCTGTACTGCATCCAATGTCTGTGTGTGCCAAGATCTGGTCAGGGCAACTTGTACTGCATTTTCAATTCAAGTATTTCTTGCATCATCTTTGCACACTCCTAATTCCCTGAGTCACTGCCTCTTTATCCCTTAAATTGGTTGTAACTGTACACAAAACTGACCACTCAACTTTACAGGATACATGTGCTTAACTTCTTGTCACATCTACTGGAGACATCTTCTGTGTAAAGTGCATTATTGGTTCAGTAACCTGGGCAGAAGGGTAAAATTGGATACAACAGTGTGACAATAATTTATTGAACATATTGTCAGCTGCACAAATGAGCTCTGTGGTAATAAGCCCGGTAAAATTACGATGTTTCGGCCAATATCACACAAAGCACTATTTTACCATGTCACCAAATTTCATCCCGAAGTTGGGGAGGGGCGGGAGCCGATCCAGACACACCTCAATCCGAAGTTGCAACCCTGGTCTGTGGGACATACCCAGCGCGCTTATGTAAAGTACCTATCCATCCGTCCTTTACAACACCTTCCAACCAAAGCGCTATATGCCTTGTAAAAAAACGTACCCAGCGCCTACCTTGAGGGTCTGCGTAAATAGTAATATCGCCTTCTTCGTAAATAGTAACTTCTGGTAATATCGCCCACTCACGAACCCATTCACTACAAGCCTTATGCGCTCTCGCCACACACGCGTCAGTAGCGCCAAAAACTGTCCGGTAATTCTCGTTTTACCTCCGCTTATTCTCGGCGTGATGTCACTGGTCACATGACTCCAATACGCGGTGGGCTGCTTGACGTCAGATGATTTCTGAGGAACAACCGAGCATCAACACATTCGTCGAGCAAATGAAGTAGCCGTTAGCGGAAAGGAGAATATGAACAGCAAGCCGACTACGCATAATTCTGTGGCGAATGTGATGATGTGCTCTGTGGTAGGCCAAATGCAGCGGCGTAAATAATGAAGACGTACATCGAGTTTATTCGTAGTAGGGCGGCAGGAACATCAGGCCGTCTTCGCACGCATAACAAAGTGCTGGGAGGGGGCGGATGTATGCAACCAGCGAGCTGATTGGGAATGATCTAACGATGGGTATGATGATGCGTGTGGGGTGAAAGTAAGTGGCAGACCGATGCAACATGCTTCGATCTTATACGGATTCGCACCCCGTAGTCGTGCCGCCGGTGGTGCGAGTCATTGGCGGGAGTGATATAGTCCATTGTTTTTTCTGGTTATTTTTTGTGCTAGATGTGCCAGATACATCATTTTGGCGAGAGAGGAGCGTAGTAGAGGAGACTACATGCCCAGCTACTTGCTTTACCTCTTACCTTATGCTGATCGGGAATTTTAAAAGGCACCTGGCCTCTCGTTCCCGGTCTCTTCCAGCTACCGTTTAGGTAATCGAACAGTCTCAGTTATGGATGTGATGAGTTGATTGGTGAGAATTTACCAGATAAGCGCCGGTCTATGCAGAAAACGTTTTGACTCGTGGAAAGCTAGCAAACATAGATATTTGTTGTACTGGTAGGGCGTACTTTCCTGCCCACCTAGACCTAATGCATTCATTCAAACATAGGTGGTGGCAGGTGCCATCTTCCTGGACATCCCACTTTTTCTCGATAGCCATTTTGGTTCCTCTTTCCAGGTGACGTTCATAGGGCCAATGCTGAATTTTAAGAAAACTGGAGGCTCATGGCTCTCCCTAACATCCTCACCTCTGCATAAGTGCATTAACTTGCAACGCCGATTGAGTTCTAACTTTTTTGCTGAGTATAAGCTCTCAGAGCACATGAACATGCTTGTCATTCAGTTCTACCTGATGGGTTAGCAGATATATGCACCTACCAGTAGTGATCTACTTGTTACCGGTGAGAAGGTATCTCGATATTCAGGCTGCTTTCCTCGAACAGTTCATAGTGCAAGTTGTCGCTTGGTGCTGATTGCATATAACCGCTAGACGTATGGAACTTGCAATCAGCACCCGATCATAATCTCCATGCCGTCTGGAAATGTCCAACTTCCAGAAGAACTCGATTAAAGAACCATTATGCATAATAATTTCGTAGGCGTCGAAACAAAGCACCCACCGCCCGGTGTTGCAGTCTCCGCAGGCAGCGCGCCTTAAGTCCTGTGGCTAACACAAGGCGGCGACCAACAGGCGGGGATGATGATGCATCTGAAAGAAGAACCTTTTGTCGCCATATGATATAATTCGTGCGATAAGGAGGCAGTCCTGGCGGAAATTTAACCTGTGTGGTTTTGAGGATGATACCATGAACGAATTAGCATTTACAGCATCACGGACTGAATGTGATGGTGGAACTGGAAAACTAACTGTAGAGGCTCTGTTTCTCGTGTTACTTGAATTGTCGTAAGAGTTAATCTGTTCAGGGGACAAACCCAAAATTCTTATCTTTGAACGACACGAATCTATTTTGAAAGACTAGGAAGCAGTATTTCACGACGGGCGTTCTCGGTCGTTCGGTGCCAGCCGCTCGGTGTTATCCGCAGCGGTCAACACCGTTCTGCTTTACGGAAACTGGAGTTCTGACTGAACATGTTCTTGTTTCTAAGCCCGCTGGCGCACAGGCTCAAACGCATATACCTTTCTGGCAAGTTGATTCTGCGAAACAATAGACGCTCTCAGGTAGAAATGAAATGACATTTTCTTCCTTTTTGACCTTTTTCGCGCCACTCTATTGAATGGCAGTGAGACCCCTTATCATATTCCGGACAGGGGACCCATGGGTACAAACTAGGGGACGTGATAATTGCTTTGGTGGGCTGAAAGGCCATTGAGTCTCAGCGTGGGATGCCTACCGGCTGCCCCCTGGCGATAACGGGGCGGGGGCCCCTGGTCGATCCAGAGGCCCTGCGGGACACGCATCATACGATGGCCCGTTCCTGACGCAAGGGGTCTTCTGACCCTGGCGTTTGACCCCCGCTCTATGCAGGAGATCCTAATGACACACCGAGATGCCTTATCACCGCAGATGGGTGAATAATTGGCACAAAGACTCAAGTTCGGCCTAACAGGCCCTTAGCTGAAATGGGGTGTAAGGCACTCTGTTCAGGACTGAGGACCCTGACTGACATAGAGTCATTCCATTATACTGCTGTGGATTCTTATTAGGAGCTCTCATATCTCCTTGCTTTGTCAGAGAGCCCCAGCAAACGCAAGATGTTCTTTGGCATTCGGAGTCTACCTCCAGTCGCTGCCTCTGTTCAGCGATTGTTTCCCGGGCCGACCTGAGACCTCTTGTCGATACGGGACCCCTTGTTAGGCACTGTAGGCATCTGCCTTACACAATGCCGCTCATTGTTACAGGGGCCCCTAGCCTTGTCCCTGCAAACCCAATGCAGATCGCGGGCACCAGCCTCATCCCTGCTTGGGAAGTGGGCTCCCAGGGCTCAGGCCGACACGGAGCCGGCTGTTTGTTGTTAATAGTCTTTGGTCGAAACAGAGACTCGCATTGTTCCAGGGGTCTCCCATCGCTGCAAGAGGTGCTCTGACTCTCTCCCTTTTTCTCTGACTTTGAAGTCACGGACCTACGGGCAGGTGTCTTTAATGTGGCGCAGAGCCAGCCTTCGGACCCTTTAGACCCACCAGCCTTCCAATGACGCCCTAGATCTTCGGTATCGGGAGCCCATCGGCCCCCTTCGCCACTCTCTAACACTGGCCCTGGCCAACTCGGGGCAGCTTGCTAACGCAGTTAGGCACTGAGGGCGCATGGGCGACACCAGGGGCCCTTCAATGACTCAGGGGCCCGACTAATATAAATCGCGAGCCCCAGCGACCGACACGAAGCCGACTATTCGGTACTAGTGGTGCCTGGCCGACATAGATGCCCTCATCGACTCAGGAGCCCTAATAGGTATTTAAGTGCCCTCTGATGGCATCTGCTCTTTGAATCTGATGACATTTGCCCTCTGACTCTGGCTGGCATTTGATGGTCCGGCCCGCAATGGCGATACCCCTTATATGATATTTGGCCAACTCGTTGGGCCTTTTAGGATCTAAGAGTCAAGGAAAAGGGGGGCACACCCCCCTTCCCCTGCATGCGCCACTACACCTACCCCCAACAGTTCGTTTATTGTCGGTGTGATGGCAGACCGAAGTTCTGGTCGCCCAACTCTGCAGCAGTTCTCGCGTAAGTGTTTTCAATTTCCACGCCCAAGCCATTGTGATGTTTACCGCTCAAGCTTACACAGCTTATCGTCATATTTTTTGTTAAGGCATACGCCATTGGCTCACTGGTCATATGCACTTGCCGCTAACGGTTTGTTAACTATCAATGCAAAGAGAGCCCGATGTTTCGCACCGTGTGCATGCATGTACTCTTCATGATAATGTTTTTGAATGTTGTAACGAGACGCTAAGCGTTTCACCAAAACTTCTCTGTATTTTAGTCTCGCACCGCAGCAGCCCCTAACGGTGCATCTACCCTCTCTGCTCTCCCCACGGCGACTCCAGACAGCGGGGGCCGCGAGCCGGGGCCGTGCGAACTGCGGCGGCGGCGCGCATCTGCCGCGCAGCCGGGGCCGGCCTGCGAACCTGACCATCTGCCGCGCCCCGCCCCAGCAGGGGCGCAGGACACAACGTACAACTGCACTACGAGCAAATGGCTAGTGGCATGGGCATGCAAGGCACACCATCATGCTTCCCATGGAATTTTACGAAAGCAGCTTGCTGGTCTTATGCACCTTCCGTTAAGTTTGTTCATTATCTTTTCGGAGATTTCCGATGTTCCGGCTGTCCGGCAACGTTACGACTCACGACTAGCGGCCGTGCCGCATTGAAGTCTGCATACCAGTGACGTCACTTCCCTGAAACGAGTGGGTGAGGGCCTGGCTTATGACAAACCCCATTCACAGCATGCCTCTGTTTGCCTACGTAGTAGAAATGTGCCCACACGTGATGTGAACGAATGTTAGAGAAGGGGGCCATATAACATAAACTCATAACGAGTAATGTCATGCCTTTTCCAGATAGTCTCTCCACCTTAAATTTGCAAACGTACTGCGAGTTATATCCGCTGTAAGGCATCCAACTATGACATCAATTTTTAGACCTCATTTGCTAATTCTCCGTTTGGAATAAGTTTTTGATTACCGGTTGTCAATCTAGCAGCAGATTGATATCTAATTGCCAGTTGGATATTGCGGGACGTCTCGATTTCCTCCAAATTTGGTGTGCAGGGCCTTCTCAACACGCTGATTCCGAAAATCTCTGCCTTTGGGGTGGAATGTTGCGTAATTTTCGAGTTATACGCTGCGTAACATCCCAATGTGATATTGCGGGGCGTCTCGATTGCCTCCAAATTTGGTGTGCAGGGCCTTCTCAACACGCTGATTCCGAAAATCACTGCCTTTGGTGTGGAATTTTGCATAATTTTCGAGTAATACGCTGCGTAACATCTCAATGTGATATTGTGGGGCGTCTCGATTGCCTCCAAATTTGGTGTGCAGGCCCGGTGTAGCCGACAGTCAACGTGGCCGTCGCCGGGGGACAGGCACACGATTTTCCAGTGGTGCCGTGCCTCGCTGCTCAGGAAAAACGGCTCCCACAAGCCGTCCCGCGATGCCGTTCCGCAGGGTGACACCGGCTTGACGGCCGCTAGAAATATGTGGCACTTGTGCACAGGCGCACCCAAAATTTCACCAGAGGGACACAACTCCAACGCTTTCACTGAAAACCGCGGTACGGCCCTCGCCGTTTCTTCCGTACCTGGAACTGCTGAAATGGATGCTGCACATTGTTGATCTTCTCTTTTTTGCGGACTTGCATGCAGTTTTCAACTTTCAGCATACTGTTACCTACGCACGAATGCATGGCCTTAAATTTGGCAAGGGGATAGGTAGGATGAGGTGCATTTACCTACATGGGGGTCACTACTTAGCCCAATATTTGTCTCGGAGTAAGGTCAGAGAGAATTTGAGTTTGCATAGTTACGAACAGTCCTCCGTTGGCTCCCAAATCGAATCGACTAGGCTGCTCTGTTCACCTCTTCTCAGTTAACAGCATCCTGTTTGCGGTTTGTCGTCTTTTTTACACATCGACGTATATTTGCTTCCGCAGTACCTGTGCCTTCAGGCCGTGCCATCGTGCTGGTAGCTCTGGAACTTGTGCTTTTTATTTGCGTCTTTGGCTGCCCTAGCAAGGACGCTCTGACCAGTGTCCCTGGCTGCCCCAGAATGTTCTGTCTGATCCATCCCCATGGCCGTCGGCATGTGTAAGCGTACCTGGTGTGTGTCGCTGCTGGAGCTAAAATCGGACACTCTGTGGCCGGCGTTCGGCATCAGCTAGGTGTCCGTGCTGCTAACGCCGGTGCCATTCCAGGCGCGTCACGGTGCCACACTAGCCGCCGCCTGCCACAGCCAGCCGGCCAAAATGAAGTCCAACGGCGTGGTCATGGTGCTTCTCGCAGAGGTTGTCTTCAGGGCGGCGCCCGAGACTGGTGAGCTCGCCGAGGGATGCGGGCTGGCATGGGATCACGGAAGGATTGGATCGGACGGTGCTCGCTCAGAGTATGTCGCGATGCTGGGTCTCACTTGTGGATGTAGTTCAGTCAGCGTCCCAAAATGCATTCAGCGGGCTGTGCGGGATTTAAATATACATTAATGCTACCAGAATCCTGGCTATCCGGCGACGGCCCCGCACGCAACTGGTTTGCGCCAATCCGTTGCCCTTTGACCCGACCCAGACACCCGACCTACTTAGTGCATTTGTCAAGCCTGAGGTGCATAGATACTGGTTTCACAGCCACGCAGTCCGATGCTGATTGGCTGATTTTGAACAAGGGGATGGGCAGTCGGCAGTGAGCCACAAGCCGAGGTGTAATAACATGAAACATATCCACATACATGCCATCCAAGTGACCGAATATTAGAACACTGGGTTGAGCCGTCGATTCGTGCGACTTTGACGGTCAAGCGGCCTTTAGAACGCGGTGCATAGCCACTGTGAACGCTTTCATCATTTTGCCGTGCTGCCGCTGAGAACAGACTGTGAAGTATCTGTGGTGACAATTTGAACCATCCCAAACACGCTGTGGCTGCTATCAACTGGCTGCCGAATATTTAACATGGTTCTGTCTGGTTCAGATATTGCTCACGAGTGACATATCAGTGGTTGTGTTACTTGCTGAATTTATTCGGGATCTTTCTCTACGCTATTGTATGTGGTAGTCATGCTGCAGAATTCTGCTAAGCCTTGGTCTCAATTTAGATGCGTTCAACGCGATGTGCGTACCACTTGGTGATGTTTGCGCAATGACATATCTTCAGCTCATGTTATGGCATAATGCAAATGGCATTAAATGATAATATTTCATGTTTTGGTGCCCTGGCTTGCTGATAAGTTATGTATTGTAGCAGGCGATGTTTTGTAAGACTCGATGTTGTTGAAGCCTGTCTCGTCGCGACACCTGCGCCGATCGCTGGTCTGACTGGGCACTGTCGTGTTCACAGCTGTCAGCCTGATTCCGGGCTTGCCATCGGCCGTGTCTGGGGAGCAGACGTCTGGTAAGCCGTTCCCCATGGTGATGCTGGTTCACCTGATTCTGCTGACGCGCTTACTGATGGTCAAGCCGGTGTCGTTCGGCCAGCTCCTGGCCACGGCGGCAGCCGACAACGACGGGTCGGAGGCTAGCATCTTCAAGAGGCCGCGAAACAACAGGGGGTCAGGCGAGGTGATATATGCCTTCTCTTTTCAGGGTGAAAACGCGCTTGCTCTTCGTGGATCCAGTTTTGAATGTAGACGAACTTACTGACGGATAATTTGATATTAGATTCACTGGGCGGGATAGCCATATGCATAGTTGGTAGATGCGTGTTGGGGAAGTCAGGCTTCAATGCGTTTTGGAATATGTGCCCTGGAATTCCCCTTTGGGCCTGTCCGTATCAGTTCACTGGAGAAGGTCAGTTCGCGAGATGTAATTGATAACCGTGTGGTATGTGATAGCATTGGCATGGTGGTATGGCCCAGTGACATCCTTCTCAGCTTTGTTTTGTTTCTGACCTTTAAGTGGTGGAGTAATTGTCCGACATAGTCACTATCATTGTTTGTCCTAACCAAAAAACTGACAAGATGTCGCTTGTGACCAAACCAATCGTGCCTCACCGCTGGAGCCTGAAGATTTGGGTGATGTCACCGCCTGTCTTATCTCCCAAGGACGCTGGTGACGCTGGTGGAGCAGCGCATGCTAGTTGTGCACGCCATGCTCATGTTGTTGGCTGGCCGGCCACATCGGCCCGCTGCTGCTGACCGTGGTGGAGACACCGTACTACGCGAGCCGGCCGGACTGCGGTGGCGACACACCGATGGTCAGGCGGCCCAAGCAGCTGATAGCCGACTGCATGCCGAAGCATGGGACGGCACACGACGTGCGGCGCCGGGCGCTGACTGCCACCGACCCCGTCCTTGCCCAGGTGCTGACGGCAACCAGCCTCGTCATGCGAGATGACTGGCTGGATGGCGGCGAAGATGTGTGGCAGGGTCATTGTGCTGCGTTGCATCAGATGTTCACAGGAGCGCGGCGTGCGTGATCCCAAGAATGTCAAGAATCATAAGTGCGAGAAAAGCAGGTGATGGTGGCCTTGAGAGTGGTGTTTTGGAACTGATTTATTGTGAGGTCCGATGCGCCTAGCTCATAGTCAAGCATTGTGTCGTATGTTCATTTCCATATGCCGAAAATGTAATAAAGTCAAACTTTTTTAGGATGTTGTTTGTAACGTAACATACACTTCGCATGTGTACAAATTGCAGAAAATAAAACTTAAACTTGATTGAAGTCCCAAAGTAGTCGGCTTTTCACGGACCCACGGGTGCGCTTTAGTACTGTCATAAGCATCAAAAGCAGCGGCAGCGAGAATGATCACTTTCCATTTGTGTAATGGTGGGATGATGTTTCCTGACCAGACGTTTTTCCGGGAACGATTGTCCAAAGTCCAATCGAAACCACGAGGACGGATCAGCTCTCCGTCCAACAGCGTCCAAAAATCAGACTGCCAAGTAAAGTTCCATGCATGAAATACCGCTGCTCATTGCAACCCATAAGTACACCTTCTTCCAACCCACGGTACTGCACTTTCTCATTCTTAGCAAATTTTTTAACGGAAAACAGCATGCTCGCGGGCAACTAAGGAGAATCGCGTACTAAGGCAGCATTAATATCTTGCGGGTTTCACTGCCATTCGGGCAGCAATCTAAAGCTGCCACCTTCTACGCCTTTTAACTCCAAAGGCCTTGCATACAAAATTTGGAGGCGATCGAGACGCCCCGCAATATTACATTGGGATGTTACGCAGCGTATAACTCGAAAATTACGCAAAATTCCACCTCAAAGGCAGTGATTTTCAGAATCCGCATGGTGAGAAGGCCCTGCACACCAAATTTGGAGGCAATCGAGACGCCCCGCAATATCACATTGGGATGTTACGCAGCGTATAACTGGAAAATTACGCAAAATTCCACCCCAAAGGCAGTGATTTTCGGAATCAGCGTGTTGAGAAGGCCCTGCACACCAAATTTGGAGGCAATCGAGACGCCCCGCAATATCACATTGGGATGTCACGCAGCGTATAACTGGAAAATTACGCAAAATTCCACCCCAGACAGTGATTTTCGGAATCAGCGTGTTGAGAAGGTCCTGCACACCAAATTTGGAGGCAATCGAGACGTCCCGCAATATCACATTGGGATGTTACGCAGCGTATAACTGGAAAATTACGCAAAATTCCACCCCAAAGGCGGTGATTTTCGGAATCAGCGTGTTGAGAAGGCCCTGCACACCAAATTTGGAGGAAATCGAGACGCCCCGCAATATCCAACTGGCAATTGGATATCAATCTGCTGCAAGATTGACAGACGGTTTTGATTACTCGTGCCGGTTACGAACGAGGTTACTATCGTGACAATACCACTGCCCAAGGCATTTGGTCATCCTGGTGGGAGTGGGGGCTCTGGGTGTGGGGGGCAGGACCATTGTGAAAAGTGAGGGAGATGGGAGAAGAACATTTTACTGTGCTGGGATGTATATGACCTTGGTTAGCAGAATTGCCCTGTTTGGATTTTGGGGGTCTTCAGGATGATGGTACTTCCTGAAGCATACTTTGGACCTCAGGCCCAGACAATTTTTGACTATTTTTTGCTCTATAATTCGAATTTATGTGACATGAGATGTTGAACGAATGTATACTCTTTCAGTAATCATGGAGGTACCTCAAGGTTGTGAGCTAAATATAGAAGGACCTGAAGACAGCATCAGGAAACACCTGGAAAGTGATCAGCCAGCTGACATCCAACACAGGTTTGTACCCCAAAGGGAAGAGTTCCTACCTCTCCCAGCAACTGTTGCTAATGGAGAAAAGGAGTCATTGTATAGAGAATGGGCATCCCTGGACCTAGATACTCAGGTGGGTCTACCACAACTTCAGAGAGGATTCAAACCTGTTCTATACCAGAGGCTCCTGAAAGGATGCAAGACATAACATGTGTGCTGGCTGCCCCTTTAGCCCATGTATCCATTTTTGTACATGATGATCCTGCTCCCTATTATTTCATTCACTCCAGCAGAGGTAGCTGGAACAGCCCAGGTGCTCCTGGTAGGGCAGATAGCAAATGCCCTCGGCTGCTCTAGTAGCTCATTACTGTGTCCTCTCCACTGTCTTTGGCCATCCTTATTGAATGATACTCAGATGGGGAAAAGGCATTGAATGACAAGTAGGGGGAAAATGGATCGTCAATAGAGCCTTCTGATAAAGAGCTCAGCACCTCTAAACATGCAGAGCAGTATGAGAGTGGCCCCAGCATCATGTACACTAAAAGCACTTGACTCCATACTGTGTTTCCCTCTACAGGATAGGCCAATCAGCCCTGTGGGAGCAGTCACCATCTGACAGGCTTGAATCAGCCCTGTTGTTGGAGTGCTCATCTGAGCTCTCCTCTTACGTCATGGCTTTCTCAGAGCCACCAGTACGCTGCGTGAATCCATCGCAGCTCAGTGACCTGCTAAAGCGTGCCGCGGCAGCCCCACTGGCCGGGCGCAGCGCGCTCCCACTGCTGGAGCCGGTCGGTACGCTGCTGCGGCTGCACCTGGCGCTGCACGCCGGCGGCAAGGTGGCGGCGCGGCCCGGCCTCGAGTGGCCTCTGCGGCTGGACGTGAGCGGCCAGCAGTGTCGACCGGTGGCGCGCGACGAGCGGCGCCGCCACGCCGCCTACACGGACGAGGCTCTGCTCGAATGGCACCCGGTGCTGACGGCTGAGCCGGCTGCCGGCCTGGCGCGGCTGCGGCGCAAGTACGGCCTGCGCTCTCCGCCGCCGCCGCCGCCGCCGCCGCCGGCGGCCGCGGCCATGGCCCGGGCGAGCGGCAGTCCGCTGGGGTCACCGCCGCCGCCGCCGTTGCCGGCCCGGTGCCGGCGGGCCGGCCGCGCCGCCAGTGTGACGCGTAGCGGCGGCGAGCGGCGCGGCCGCCAGCAGCGCCGGACGCCGGCGGAGCCCGTGCGCGCCGTCAGCCTGGCGCCGGGCGGAGCGCTCTGGTGCTGCACCAGCGCCGACTGGGAGCAGCAGCTGCAGCTGCTCAGCAGTCAGGCGGAGCGACTGCTGACGGAGGCCCGCCGGCCCGAGGCTCTGCACTACGGCCAGCTGGTCATCCACCATGTGAGGATTGCCGCTAGAGATCGGGCGTCATGTGGAGCGGCCTGCGGCACTGAGTCACCCTAACTCACAATGTTGTGTGACTTTTGTATTGCTTGTTTTGTGAAGAGTCTTTATTTTAACCCACGCTTTTGTTGGCTATGCTCACGCGCATACAAACCACCACGGTGAGCGTTTCATGGTTGCCTCACTTCGTACGTTGCCGCCTGGTGGGTGCCTGCCCCTGTGTGACGGTGAGCGCCAGCCTCTGTATGGCGATGAGTGCCAGCCCCTGTGTGATGGTGCGGCGCGCGGGTGGCCGCAGAACTGCACGCTGCCCGAGCTGCCGCGGTTTCTGCGCTGCCTGAGCCTGTGGCGGCGGTGTGCCGTGCCGACGCTGGTGCCCGTCTGGCTCTGTGACATGGGCCGTACCCTGGTGGTGCGCCGCGACAGTCTGTTGGCGGCGCCGGTCGGGCCGCTCCAGCTGTGCCGGCGGCCGCCGCTGCTGGTCTTGCTCGCCGGCAGACGTGAGTGTCGGGGTGGGCGGGGGGGGGGGGGGGGAAGGGGAAGGGGGGGAGGAGGGGAGAGCGGACAGGTGAGGCGTGGCTGGAGAGAGTGGGACCGCCACGCCATGCCGTTACAGTCTGCGGGGACGAGGTGAGAGAGGATGCCGTGGGAGGCATATCTCATAACGGGGCTCTGGATATCAATGCTTCCCGTTTTATATCAATTACGTGCTCTAGGTCTGCATATCGTGTATCATTGTGCAAACGTAAAGCGACCCTTTGGTTTCAGAAAGGTGACTGAATGACCTTCCACATTTGAATTTCCCTACTTCTCTTAGTGCATGACGCGGCCCGTACGTCCTCAGCTTTGGATATGGAGGTGCCCGCTCAGCTGGTGGCCGACTGTCTCTCGCTGCTGGCCACCTCCCTCACTCCCTGCACCGACCGAGAGTTGAAGCAGCTGTCCGGTTGCCAGCTGGCGCTGCTGGCGGCGGAGGTGGCGCGCGCCGGAGGAAAGGCGGCTCCAGCAGCCGAGCGGCTGCTGCTGCACCTGGTCCGCACCTCGGACACCGCGCCCCTACTGCGCTCGGTGGGCGTGGCCTCGGCACTGACTGGTCAGTGGGCGTGGCCTCAGTGCCGATCGGTCAATGTCGGTGCAGCCGCACTAGCGCCGACTTACGCACCGGGCGTGGCTGGTGTGATGGCCAGCGCGCCGCACTGGCCGTCTCAGATATACTGAGCATGGAATCATGTTGGCCGTGCCTGGTCATACTGCCTGGGACGTGCTGTTTCCAGCGGTGGACGGCTGCCAGCAGCAGCACTACGGCCGGCATTGTGTTGTGACTGTATGTACCGATGTGACACTTGCCCAGCAGCAGCTGTGACGGCCGCCGCGACTGACACCGGCTGACGGAGTCCGTCTGTGGCGGCAGACGCGATACGCCGTCTGCTGGAGGCGGCCGGCCCCGACTCGGCCCGGCTGGTGCGGCTGGTGGAGGTGCTTTGCGCCACCGTCGGCCCCGGCCTCTCCGACCCGGTCCGCCACCTGCTGCATCAGACCCAGCTGCTACACAGTGAGCGGACGGTGCGGCGGCATCGGGCGGCGCCTGGCGCTCCCTCCGAGCACAGCTCCTGGCGCTGCATGGCGTCCGCGTCCGCCTGAACAGCCGGGGCAGCGCACAGTGCCGGTGGTGCCGAGATGCCACCACCGCTAGTTTCGCTCCGGAAGGCTGCGTGTGCTACGCTACTGCACGACAGTGATTGGAGTGTCAGTAGTGAGTTTGGTGATCATGGTAGTGCCGAGCGATGATGTCGGCGGGGACTTTGACCGCGGTCTCCCATGTGGAAGCCTACTATTATGGTGCGTGGTGTTCGTGGTGCAGAAAGCTGCTGGTTGGTCATTGGTGGTTTGCGTCACTGCCGGCTCCACCCACATCTCTCCCGCCGCCCCACCTCTGGAGGGGTGTGTCCCCTCGCCGCCGATAAGCAGTCCGCGCCGACTTCCCCACGGCTCCCCCGCCTCCCCACGTCTGGAGGGGTGTGCCCCGTCATCACTGACGAGCAGCCCGTGCGTTGTCCGGTCTGTGACGCGTCAGCCGTGCCCTGCCGCAGACCTGCAGCAGCTGTCTACGGATGACCGCGTGTCGGGGGCGCTCTCCCGGCTCCACGACAGCCTGCTGTCCGAGCCGACGCCGGGGTCGAGGAGGGCCGCCGCCCCGCCGCTGAGACCAAGATCCGCTGCGGCGCCGGCCAGGAGCGGCAGGCCGGCGGCGGCGCGGTACGCACGGCGCAGCACTAGCGGCGCCCCGGCCGTGGCCGCCCGCTGCTCGCGCTGCGAGACTCGCACTGTACGGTGGCACCCCGCCTGGTGAACGGCTCCTTTGGTGGGCATGCGCTGCTCATGGTCATACACGCTGCAAAACACTGCATGTGCTGCAAAACGTAGGACCCCCACGTGTCAATGCAGACACCGGCGTGGAGAACTATTCGTCGTAAATCGTGTTGCTTCCATCATGCTTCCAGCCAGCTTTATGCACGTGCTGCACTCGCGTCCACTGTTGATGCATCTCATGGTTAGAACCTCCCAATAGGATTTAAGCAAAACCATCCCAGTCCAATGGATCTGGTCCCCGCCCTACCAGCAGCCGCAGCATGTGTTGTCATCGGCGTAAATGGCACTCTAGCATCGGGCGACCATGCGGACATGCAGCCAGCGCTCCCGTCCGCGGCCCGTCTCTGATCTACACCGTTGTGTTTCAGGACGTCACCTCTGTCCGATCGGACGCCGGCTCGGCTGGACGCTCTGCCCCGGCCGGATGGCTCGGCGGCCGGCGGCCCGCCCGCCGCGCCCGCCAGCGGCCGGGCAGTCACACTGCTGCCTGAGGACCTCCACTCGGACGACGGCGGCTCGACCTCGGACGCGGCCGACTGCGCAGGTCAGCCGGCCGCTGACTCCCAGTCAGGCCGCGCTGCGCACAGCACAGCTACACACAGCACACAGCTCACCTGCACACAGCACACAGCACACAGATCAGCTGCACACAGCACAGCTGTGCACAGTACACAGCTCAGCTACACACAGTGCACAGCACAGCTGCACACCACAGCTGCACACAGCACACAACACAGCTGCACACAGTACACAGCTCACCTACACACACCACACAGCATGGCTGCACACAGTACACAGCTCACCTGCACACAGCACACAGCACACAGCACACAGCTTAGCTGCACACAGTGCACAGCTCACCTGTACACATCACACAGCTCAGCTGCACACAGCACATAGCACACAGCTCAGCTCAGCTCAGCTCAGCTACACACAGCACACAGCTCAGCTACACACAGTGCACAGCATAGCTGCACACAGCACACATTTCAGCTGCACACAGTGCACAGCTCAGCTACACACAGTACACAGCTCAGCTACACAGTACACAGTACACAGCTCAACTACACACATCACACAGCTCAGCTACACTGAGTACACAGCACAGTTGCATACAGCACACAGCTCAGCTACACAGTACACAGCTCACCTGCACACAGAACACAGCTCAGCTATGCACAGCACACAGCTCAGCTACACACAGCACATAGCTCAGCTACACACAGTACACAGCACAGCTGCACACAGCACACAGCTCACCTGTGCACAGTACACAGCTCAGCTATGCACAGCACACAGCTCAGCTACACACAACACATAGCCCAGCTACACACAGTACACAGCTCAGCTGCACACAGCACACAGCTCAGCTGCACACAGCACACAGCTCAGCTGCACACAGTACACAGCACACAGCACACAGCTCACAGCTCAGCTCAGCTCAGCTCAGCTATGCACAGCACACAGCTCAGCTACACACAGCACATAGCTCAGCCACACACATTACACAGCATAGCTGCACACAGCACACAGCTCAGCTGCACACAGTACATAGCTCGGCTGCAAACAGTGCACAGCTCAGTTACATGCAGCACAAAGTTCAGCTGCACACAGCACACAGCACAGCTGCACACAGTACACAGCTCACCTGCATGCAGCACACATCTCAGCTGCACACAGTACACAGCTGAGCTACACACAGCACAAAGCTCAGCTGCACACTGCATACAGCACACAGCTGAGCTGCACACAGTACACAGCTCAGATTCACACAGCACAAAGTTGCACACAGCTTAGTTGCACACAGCACACAGCACAGCTGCAGACCCAATCGAACAATGTAGGCCAGCAGGAGTTCAGAGCTCTTGTGCTGACAGTTACGACCGTTGACATGCCAGGAGGTGCTGGATAAACGACGTGATCAAGCGAGCATTGCTTGTATGGTCCGTGCTCGATGTACCAAGCTGCGCTTGTAGTCGGAAAGTCGATGACTGTCAGCATAAAACTCAACTCGTAATGCCGAAAACGTAGGACTTCAAGGACCTCTTTCTACTTGCTTGCTAACGTAATTGTAATGTTAACATACGTCAAATTTCGTCCACATTGCTGCAAGCCGCTGCTGCCGCTTTTCGCGCCCAAAGAGTTGAGTGGCATGCATTTGTGCATTCAGCAGCGTTTAAGCTGACAGGGAGTATCATACCGCTGGCTGCAGCCGGCTGCCCAGCTGTCGTGCGACGCACCGTTTGTGTCGGGTGTCCTCAGCCGAGGTAACAGTAGCGCGGTCTGGCTGCGCGTCTGGCGTCAAACCGGAGGTACGGGGTTCGATTCCCCGCGGTGGCCACTCTTCCTGTCAGGGTCAGAGGCAGGCGGCGGCACGTAGCGTTAACAGCGGAGTGTGTGGTAAAACTCCAATGACAACGGCGAAGGTTTCGACAGCCGGCTGGGACGAGGGCGGCCCAGTGTGGACCGGCCAGTACTGCCGGGCCGGCCAGCTGGCCCGGCTGGTGTCCGGGCAGCGACTTCAGCTGGAGCCAGAGGTGCGCCGTGTCACGAACATCGGCCGACTGAGGCTGACCCAGGTGGGTCGGCTGGACGAGCGCCCACACCGCCACTGTAGCTGGCGGGACCTATCGTCCTCACACAGCTGCAGCTTCTGTTCACCTGACGTCCTCACACAGCTGTGGTCTGTCTTCACCTGACGTCCTCACACAGCTGCAGTCTGTCTTCACCTGACGTCCTCACACAGCTGTAGTCTGCCTTCACCTGACGTCCTCACACAGCTGCAGTCTGTCTTCACCCAACGTCCTCACACAGCTGTAGTCTGTCTTCACCTGACGTCCTCACACAGCTGCAGTCTGTGTTCACCGGACGTGTTCATACAGCTGCAGTCTCTCTTGACCTAACGTCCTCATACAGCTGTAGTCTGTCTTCACCCAACGTCCTCACACAGCTGTAGTCTGTCAGGACCTGGCGTCCTCACACAGCTGTAGTCTGTCTGGTCCTGGCGTCCTCACATAGCTGTAGTCTGTCTGGACGTGGCGTCCTCACACAGCTGTAGTCTGTCTGGACCTGGCGTCCTCACACAGCTGTAGTCTGTCTGCACGTGGTGTCCTCATACTCACACAGCTGTAATCTGTCTGGACGTGGCGTCCTCACACAGCTGTAGTTTGTCTGGACGTGGCGTTTTCACACAGCTGTAGTCTGTCTGGACGTGGCGTCCTCACACAGCTGTAGTTTGTTTGGACGTGGCGTTTTCACACAGCTGTAGTGTGTCTGGACTTAACGTCTTCGCACAGCTGCAGTCTGTGCGCCGCTGCTGTTCGCCGCGACCTAACTGGTGTCTGGTGTGTCGGGCGCAGCTGGTGTGTGGGATGCTGAACACGGGCGAGGGCGGGTCCGTCTACTACGGCGTCACCAGGGAAGGCCGCATCAGCGGGCTACAGGTGGACCGCCGCAGTCGCGACTGTCTCCGGCTCGGTGAGCGGCTCGCGCCCGGTCTTTAGCGTCACCCGAGGCCCGTTCGGCCCGGCCGCGGCGCTCCGCCGTACTGGAATACGCGAGCTCCTCTAGTTCGCGCTTAGCCTGGAAACGAATATTAAACTGCTCTGAACATTGTTATGGCTTGCGAGTGTACACATGTAAGTTAGAAATACACATCAGTGCATTTGTTTTAAAACTTTTGAAACTTTTGCATGTTTATGCAGACCATAACCAGCAGCGCCAGACATTAGAAATGTCTGGCTACTATGGCCTTCCTTACTGATAGGAGAATAAAATGTCAGGAAACGTCCAGCGTGCTGCTCTGTTCTATTTTTAGCAGCACATTGACCAGTCATATTTTTATCTATGCCTCTACGTTGTACTTAAAGTTTGGCCCATAAGCACAGCGCGTGTTCCCATGCGTGTAATGGATGCCGTCGTGTTCGGTTGCAGGTCTGGACAAGACACTGAGTGATCGCCTGGTGCCGCCGCCGCCGCCCGACTGTTGCCGGCTGGAGTTTGTACCCGTACTGGGCCGCCGCCAGCCGCTGACCGAGTACCGGCCGGCCGAGCACAGCCTGTTCGTGGTAGCCGTCCACTGCCGGCCGGCCCCGGTAGGTGGGCTCGGGGGCAGCTGGGCCGCTCCAGGGCCGCCTCAGGACCGCCCGACAGACGGTGCGCTCGCGCAGGATGTGCTTGGCCGGGCTGGAGGACGTGCGATGTTGATCTTCTGGGCGTTGGACACGTTGGTGGTGGTCCACTGGGTGTGGAACACGTTGACGTTGGTCCATTGCAAGGGCGCTGGTCCCTTAATTACTTGGAACGTTGTGATTACTATGGGTTAGCATGGGTATGATCGCACTTTCACCATGTTTGGTTGCATTTACTTTCGCTTGACTTTCACCCGACGTTCTCAGCTTCGTTCTCGTTCGACCTGCTGTTATGTTTGTTATGTTTCGACCTGCAGGGGTTTGGATTGTTTGGTTTTGGTGCACCGTTTGTGTCCCACGAATGAACCAATTCTAATTGAGGCATGACATCGATAATTGTATCACATAAGAAAAGCTCGTATGTTCATTGTTCGTAAGGTAAGGTTGGCGTGCCCGATGTTTGTCAGAATAAAGTAAATGGGGCAGTAAGTTCGTAACGCCAAAAGCTAAAAGTTCGTACAGGATAAAGTTCGTAGGATGAAACAATTGTCTGGAAAGAGCTTTAAGGGAAATCTCCGTGCGCGCGTTCGTATGGAAAAAAGGTCGGTTCCTAGGCAAATGCTCGTCAGGAAGGAAGTTGGTATGTTAAAAGGATGAACGCAAAAGTTCGCATATCGATGTTAATTGCAAGCCAGCAAGGTTGGTAGTTAAACGTTTGTCAGGGATCAAGTGTTCGAAAAAAGCACGAACGCGGAAGTTACGGTGCAGACAATCGATTCTAGATCCGCGTCGTTGATGCGGAACCCTGGAAGAATGGTCACTGCCGAGGCCACCACGTCCCGCCGTTGGGGGGGGGGGGGGGGCAGGGCATGGGGGTAGACACCGGCAGTTGGTGGGTCAGGTCAAATATTATGATCAGCTCACCTCTCCAGGGCATGAAATGAAGCGCCCTCCGCCGGCCATTAAATAAACCCGAATCGGTGTAATCAGTGCGAATGACGCGGGGGTAGATAGCTAAACAAACTTGTCCACTGTTTATCCTCCGGCGTTTTTTTTTTTTTGTCCTGTTTCCCCATTATCCCGCACCCTGACGACGCCCCTCGCGTGACGTGTTCTGAGAGCGCCGCGGACACCAGCTGAATGCCGCGGCTGGTGTCAGCTGCATCGTGCGGTATGATGGGCAGACGTTTTTTTTTTTTTGCTAATGATTGCTGAGTTGAGCTCTACGTCGTAGATTTTTCCGCGGAGAACACACTTCAGCCAAATTTGAGAGCTGACTGCATGATTTGGTGCTCGGGTGGTCGATCTGTCCTGGAACACTTCCATACCAGTATCGTATAGAAATGTTAACTTATAAACAAACAAAGTCATTACTTCCTATGAATGCTTTTGCTTACACACTTTCGTCAAACGAATGTAATCCGCTCGAACATCTGTGTGCGCGTGTAAGTGCTTACGAACAATTACATGTGTACTCCATGCATAAGAATATTTTGCACGCGCACACGAACATTTGCTTTTGAACTATTTCCCTCTAGCTTTTGCGTATGGAGCTGTGGCATAGGAATTTCATACCATTCGTGCACTTGCGAAGAATTAATTACGTACGTCCTTTATGCCAACATACCTTTTCCTCACACAATTTTGTCTTCAAGCCATGCTCTGGCCTTTGATTTGCCGTACTTCCGTTCTGGCTGCATTTCTAACCGTCCCACTTTGTTCGGCCGCCGACAGCGGGAGGTGTTCGTGGTGCGAGACACTGGTGCCGCCTACCTGCGTGGCCCGGGCCCGGATGGTCGCGCGGCCAACCTCGAGCTCACCATTCCGCAACTGCGTCACCTGGTGGCGGAGCGCGAGATGGCGCTGGCGTCGCGCCGGGAGACGGCGCTGCGGTCGGCCGCCGACTGTCTCCGCCGAATGGCCAGCCGCGCCGCGCCCAGTTGCGATGTTTGTGGCGGACTGCTGCCGGCGCCAAAGCAGGCGGAACAGCCGCGGCCTGCTGCCGACCCCGTCAGACGCTGGCCGTGTGATTCGGACTCGTCCGGCCTGGAGATGGGCTGACGACGGAGAGCTGCTGGCCCGAGTCGTTGCGAGGTCTGGCGGGGATTTGGTCCCCGTAGGATCCTCCGATCCGATGGAGCTGGAGGAGGAGTGATGGAGCTCCGATCCGATCCGCGCTGGCCTCCTTTGCGCGCGAGATGGCGTTCGATGTGGTCGGCTCCATCGTTGCGGTCAATCAAGGCTACAGTTTTCCGATGTGTTTGTTAACCCAGAGCTTATATTTTCCCCCCATTGGGGAGGGGCAGAATCTGCCTCCGGGCGGATATGTTTGCTAGCAAAAAATAAATGAAGATATCCGCCCTGGACTTTCTGCGCTCTTTTCCCAATCAGTTCTACGCACTTCTTCCATCTAGATGCATTTTTGTGCTAAGGTTGGGAGGCACTGACGTTTTGGTTACGTAACTGCAGTAATAATACGATAAACATTGTTACACGATGCATGCAACTATTGTCTTGCATTGTGGAATACTGAGCCCACAAATCATTTTTTGGAAGAATTAAGCAAAATTTGTGTTACCTTGGCATATTTAAGGCCTAACAACCGCATTCCATATAAAGTAGACCATGAGTATGCACCCGCGTAGTAGCAGGCGGCGGTGGCAGCGGCTGAACGGTTCACCACGCCGCCGGCCGCCGACAGGCGACGGAACCATGCCAGCATACTTTTCAAACAATGTGATTCATTAATTTCTCGTCCTGACAGTATGTTATTTATTGATCTACAGAAACACCGTTGTGCTTTCTGAAGGCCGCTTTGACTACATTGGTAGTGAAGGAAACAAAATGCGCGGTTAAACCCATCACACATTCGCACCTTTCTTGCATGAGCGATGTCTCCTTCCCCATAAAACGCATACCACCACACTTCACTCGTCGGCCTTGTCCTTCAGAAACGGGTCGTCAATTTCGGTCAATAGCGCGACATATTTGACATCCGGTTTCGTTGTATTGATATGTATGTTTCGGTGCGTTGTTAATAATTTAAGTAGTTAAAAAACGTACTAAAATGAATCCACGGTGGCCCACGTACTCGACGCTACATATACGCTCCTATCAATGTTATCAATACATTTGTAGGATCTGGCCGCGTTCCCGCTCTATGGTCGCGCTTAATAACATTCGTGTGCGACTTTTCCCGCTGAAATAATATGCTTGATACATATGCTTGCATAAGCAAGAAAGGCCTCCAGCACCTAGTTTCCGAGGCATCATGAGCTAGACTTTTTGTGCTGAGTTACCAACCTTCAATACCTCAGCAAGCACTGGTTTAGCTACGTTATGGAGCAAACATGGGTCATGTCGACAGTACTCTGCATTTCAAGCTGTGAGCACAAGGAATGGTAATGAATGCAGCTCTGCATTTCAAGCTGTGAGCACAAGGAATGGTAATGAATGAGGGAATTAGGCAAGGGAATGGGGAGTGAAGCAAGGGAATGAAGCAAGGGAATCTGCATTATAGAGCACATCATGATAACGTACTAAGATGGAACTTCGGCAAACGTCTCACCAAAAAGACCGAGTGTGTTGACAACCAGCGAATAAATGTGACATCCTCGGGCGCTTATTCCCAAAAGAGACATTGCTTTTTGTCCGTAATGCTCTGCCTTTTGGTAGACTTTTTGGTCTGTAATATCCTGTTTAAAATCGAACAAAGCAGCCATCGTTTTCGGTTGTTGGAAGTGCCAGCCCGCGCCTGCTTGTGCTCTCCCATTGATATATTGTACCAGGCCGCAGCTTAGTATCCCATTTGCCGGTTCTTTTTACCTTTTTACTTGTCTTGCACTGAATTGTTAATTTGCAAACTTGGAAGATTGCTCTGCCGCGATAACTGTCCCAAAGCTCCGTCCGCCGATCTCTAGAAAGGGCTCGCTTTAAGTGAGTGTTGGGCTTATTACCCTGGCTGCAGCATGTGTTATGGCATTCAGAGCTGCGGCGTTCAGTCGTGCATTTTGTACAATCACAGCGAAAATAAGGTCCCTTGGCGTTTTACCGCCTCTGATTTCTCGGTGGTAAATCCTGGAATCTTAGACTGAACCTCACCACAAAGCTGCGGTGCGGAGCAGTTCTGGTCCTGGCATAATCCCACGGTAGCAGACAGGTCAGATGGGTGGGATCATCGATAGCCGGCCCATTCGTCTGACGGTGTGGTAGTGAAGCGTGACCGAAATCTGACTGAACTGAAGAAGGCGCTGTGCGGATGAGTCTGCACTTCAGGTAAATGGGTGGCACGCATCTATTCAGTCATCATTTTTCAAAAAGTGGGTGTCGTAATGTTTTGACTGAAACAAAATGACGCTGGGCGTGCAATCCATGTCAGCCCGGGCAAGATAAGGAGCACCTAAAGCGTCTCGAACCCTCCCCGCCTTTAGTATTTGAATCGGAATACAGTCACTCTAACTAACTGAACTGTTGGGAAAAGTTGCAGAAAGCAATGGAAACATCCGAGTTGTTATTGTTGCGGACAGGCCTCAGCATTTGGGAAAAACCAATGGCATATCGGGAGTACCAAAACGACATTTGGGATCGAAAAAGCAAAACAAGGTTAGCTTTCCCCTTGTTATGTTCAGAATTGTGTCTGACTTCCATGTAGGAATGGTGATTAGACTACCACACATATTTTCGAATGCATTGTTTGGTTTTCGTTTTTGTTTTGTTTACTTTTTAGCAGGCGCCTGGGTGGCCGATTGGATACCCTTGGCTTGGGTGGGGGGTCAATTTGACCCCTTTGAGATCTCAGGAACTGAGAGGGCTAGAGACACGAAATTTACAGGGTGTGCTGGTCTGTACGTGAACTCACTGAGGTCAAATTTTGAGGGTTGACATGACCTTTGGGTCAAATAAGGTCAAACAAGGTCAAACTCCAAGTTGGTCTCTTAAGTGTCCCGAGAACCTAGATACCTGGTCTAAGCAAAAGGTCACATGCTCATTTAAGGTCAGTGACCTTGTTCGACCTTTTGAGGGTCATGGTGACCGAAATAATAGAAGACTGCTTTGAGTCTTGCATCTGAATAAACGACAAAGATCACGCTAGGCAGTATGCCCCTAAAAACGAAATGTTGACCTGGGTCATTCTAGGTCTGTGGCCTATTCCGACCTTTATGAAGTCCATGGAAGATGTCTTATGCGGTTCCTGTCAACAACAAATTAGAAATGAACACCAGAAACTACACCATAAGGCAAACCCTGGAGTAATAAGACAGGTTGGTTTTGACCTTGACCTGACCTTTATACTTGACCCTAGGTCAATGTAATTTGGCCATTCAATTGTTGTGCTGCCTAAGAAAGTATCTCAGGGATGCTCGGCTCGGTCTCACACTCCGTTGTTTCATCAGATCGAACAATTCCTAGAAATTTACTTCGCTGGATGCATGGCCTGACTTGGACATACCGTAGGTCAGCGACCTTACAGGTTGCGTCTAATGTTTTGGTACCACACGATCCACTTTTCGACTGTCTACAAATAGGCAAAATTTGGCGGGGCTACGCCACGCCGTTCGGAAACTATTCCAGAAGAACCCTCGGAGGAGGGGGGGGGGGATAATTAGACAACCACTCAAGCGCGTGTTAATTCGGTGATGTTGAAATCCTACATTGGCACGACCAGCCACATGTTTAAGCTGGCTGGAGTCAAATATTCAGGTGCTTCTCACTTCTTTGACTTCCGAATGCGCCAGTGATGTTTCTCTATGCTTTCATCTAGGTCACGGTTCCGTCCTAGGCGTGGCAAAATAGGTTCAATGTGCACAAAATCTTCAGTGTAGTGGTATAATCGCCCCTTTCAAATGGGCCTCAGACACAATCGTCAATATCAAAATGTGTAATGTGTTTTTGTTATGCTTCGCTGTCCTTCATTTTAACCGTTTTGTTATCCCGGCGGTGGCAATGTTCTTTTCCGCGAATGCTGAAGCTTGCCCACAAAAATAATTGCTCATATTTCTCCTTACCTATTTTTGTACAATTTGCCCCAACAGCTCGGTTAGTTAGATCACCTGCATTCCGATGCACCTACTGGGGGCGTGAGGGTTCGAGCCGCTGTGTGCCCTCATTATTTGACCCTGGCTCACATGGATTGCGGTGGTAGCAGTGGGCGCGGCAGAGGTCAGGTGACGTCAGAGATTTTTGCCCTGAGGGTAGGACGTGCAGTACCAAGGACTGCGGCACGTTAAGCTTTCGCCGTAAAATGTCACCGCTGATCCGGAGTTTCACGATCGGATGGTGGTGTCGGGACTCACCCAACAAGCACCACCCAGCATGAGTGCTGATCCCAGAAATCTATCCAACCAAAGTGTTAGGACTGAATCTTCTAAAAATGAAAAAAAAACGAATGCCGCCTTGATTCCTTTGTTTTTATGCCGCATAACGTACCGTTCGGTATGTTATGAAAACTAAAGGCCAAATAACGATGCATGCCTTCCACCCAGTGGCTGGCTACGACAGAATCGAGCGCACAGCAACCTCTCCCGCTCACTTTGATTCCGGCCAAGTCTCACCACCTCGCCGTCGGACAAGTGGCCGGCTCTCAGCCACGCCACCCAGCTAGCTGACCTGTCTGCTGCCGAGGAGTACGACTGTTCCGCACAGCCGCTGTGGGCCGTGTTACAGCTGGAGGCTTCAGGATTGACCTCTGGGAAGTAAGGCGCACTGGAGCGCGTGGAGACCATGTTTTACGTAATTGTGCCGTCTTTTCACAAATTGCATAGCACTGCTTACTGGCGGCTATGGGGATTTTTACTCTGTTGAGGCCTTGCTAAATGCAGAAGTCTCTACACACTCCTTTCGTGTTCATCAGTTTGAAGGCTTTATATAACCGGGCTGTTTTGTTTCAATAACTAAAAATTACGACCCTAATGCTCAAGGCACAGGTTTCAAATATTTCTGTCCAGGCATTTACCGTTTCTTGCCAGAGGCGACTTAATGCGCACCTGCTGTACGTCCGGCGCGGTGCATTGCGTAATCTTGTTTCGAGATTTCTCGAAAAATGAAAAAAATCGTGCATCATAAATGTCTTGCATCCTGCATTGTTCTCATCGAAAAACCTCTTTGTTGCATGTGCTTGAAGGTTATTTAACTCTGCTGTTGTTAATTATCGGGATTGTAATTCCAAAGAAACATAAAGCTCGTCTGCTCAATCGATCTAATCAATCAAGCAGTCTATCAAGCCGCTAAGCCCTGAGGCTGAGGAGCAGGAGAGCACAGAAGCTAGGCGAACTAGTTGAGAAAATAACGGTTTTCTTTAATAGGATTCGTGTATCTGGTGTAAGATAACGCGCAAGCATGGTGTCAGGGTATTTTAAACGGGATTAAACAGGGTATTTTAAACGTCTTCCTACGGGATTTTCTTACCTTCGCCGTCAGAGGGTGGTCTCGAAGGCCTGCCCTAACATCTCGAAAACTAAGCGAGATAAGAGCAACAAGTAAAACGGTAACGGGACGCGCTCTCGTCAAGTCTTATCAGACATATACGACTGGACAATGGTAAATGGGACACTGAACAGGTAAAATTAGGTCACAGGAACCACCTTAGCTAGTCACAAGAACTCAGCATGCCAACAAAACGACGAAGTCGCCCTTGGAAAGCTTATAGATATGCACTAGTGGATATCGACACCTGTGATCTGTAATGTGTCGTGCCAAGCCAAAAGGGTTAAGGCGGACAGTCGCATTGGCCCGTCCGGCAAGGTCACAAACTAACCTAAACTAAACTATACTTAACAAACCACATGATGGAAGAACGGTCTCAGAGAGGCCTTTCAATACGTTAATGTATGGACCATTAAGATTGAGATTATACAATCTGAAACAATTAAACCTGGTCTCGAAAGACGAGAATTTTATCTGGCTTGACGTTGAACGACATCGCCTTCGCAAAATCACCAGATCATCCACCCATTTATCCTCTGTCTCGCTTTATCTTGCATCCCCGCGGCGCCCCCGTGTGTCCGGGGCAGGCTGCACGCTAACCACGAACGAGCCGAAGTGTCCCCTGGTGGGGCTCCCGTTCGGGCACCAAGCACACACCCCGCAGAGTGAGTCGAAGTGTCCCCTGGTGGAGCTTCCGTTCGGGCACCAAGCACACACCCCGCAGAGTGAGTCGAAGTGTCCCCTGGTGGGGCTCCCGTTCGGACGCCGAGCACACACCCCGCAGAGGGACCCTCGCCCGGCAAAGCCTCGGCGCATGGATCCTCAGTGGCATGTAGTTCTGCCCCGCCGCTATCCATTCTTCTATATGCTGCATCCCTGAAACGGCCATGACTGACTGAAAGGGCTCTAATCCAAATAAGCAAATAACCAAACCAAGCCACTTGAACGATAGTAACGCGCTTCACAAAGACATAGACAGAAAGACAAAAGCAACAGCAACCTTTCAACGTCAGGACACACCCTGAGATGGTCTGGGGGCAAAAGCTTGTTGCTTCTTTTGACTTGTATGATATGTCTTAAGTATGACTTTGGCATAAATTTGGTCATATTTATCCTCATCACTATATTTGCAACATGCCAAAGACCTTCCGTAGACTATGAATCGTTTTATAGAATGTAGTCCTGAAACATGGGCGGAGTTGCCGTTGAAAAATGTCCAATATTTGGGTTTTATTGCGCTTCTGAACCCTTCTTTCTAAAACCTTTATTTGTTGGGCAAGAGATAAATACCTTGTTGTGTTGAATCAGTCGGCGTACTTTCCGTTAAAATTGGACAAGTGGCTCGTAAAGTCTGTGAGGGGTGTCAAAATCTGCCCTCCCTGTAGGCCAACATGAATTTCACGGTCCGCAGGAAACCGGGTTAAGCCATTTACCAAAATGCATCCTGGACCTGCGGCGAAATCTATAAGTGGAGTCTGGATGTGTAAAGATTATTCGACGGTGTGACAAGTTTGGAGTGTAGGTGGGCCATTCGGCAGCAGTTTGAATGGGGTCAAGGTCCAAATGATCTCTGGGTAAAGTGAAAATAGGTCTCCGATTTCGGAGAACGTGCAATCCAGGACTCAAGATCTAGATCCCTGGTCTGTTTATGAAGGCCGCATACGTTTCTAGTATGTACATGAATTATGTGGTGATTGATTTGCTCACTAAACTACAAAATAGACATTCTCAGCGACAATTTGTGAATTGCTTCTGTGCGGCTCTTTGAAAATAGACATGCTTTACTGCAGCGTTCTGGTGATCTTGCCCAACAAAAACGCTTCCGTTGACGTCGTCACAGCCTAATCCGCTTTGGACGCCGAACAGGTTCCAATTTCTCCTGATTGTGACGGGTGGAAGGCGTCCCTGTTGACGCGCCGCCCTCTGAGCCGTGGGGGTGCACGGGGTGCGATTAGAAGAAGGCGTCCCTGTTGACGCGCCGCCCTCTGAGCCGTGGGGGTGCACGGGGTGCGATTAGAAGAAGGCGTCCCTGTTGACGCGCCGCCCTCTGAGCCGTGGGGGTGCACGGGGTGCGATTACAGCCGCCATTTAAGGCTTCAAGTGGGGTGAGTAATCGCCGCTCAGCTGCCTGGTTAAGCTGGTAGAAACCTTACCCGTCAGGCCGCCAAACCATGTCACTGTTGTCAGATGTTTGTTTCATGCAGTTATGTCGTTCTTGAAGTAACTGATTCGGTTGGGTCAGTTGGATACAATGGATGTCTTTACGGACTGCAACTGATTGCTCCAATCTACATGCATCGGTGTAAGAGTAAGGTAAATCGCATTAGAACTGCATGTTTAAAGGTTGGGATCATCTCCGCCGTGTGTCGTATTCAATGAACTGAGTGTATCAGAAAAGCTATATGATCATATCCATCCCAGAACAAGCAGAAAGGTCTTCCAAAAATGACCTGCTACAAAAAGGAATGCGAACTGAACCATTGCACTTTTTGCGCTTCGTCGTCGGCCTAAACGCTGCGGACTAAAACGTTGCCATGATCAAAGCATCACTTACGTATAGTCGCTATCACGGGGCCATCTCCAAGGCCAAAAAAGCTTTGCAGAAACATTACGGCGTAAAGTAAAAGCTCTCATGCGTCCATCGGTTGTTTCATTGCTCGTCAGTGCCACTTGCGCTGAGCTCTGAGAGAGCATGGCTGGTCGGTTCCTCTGCACAGCAGAGACGAAGGAAGTTCTCAAAAGATGAGTGGCTCATGCACCTCTTTGAGGTGCACTTCCTGAGCGTCACTACAGGCTATCGTGAAACTTTCACGTGAAGTGAGATCCCCTTGTCCTTACCCCCCCCCCCCCCCGCTATTTGCCCGATCCCTGCGCCTATGCGGTGTGGACAGCAATACGTGCGATAAGACCATGACGTACACGTGACAGTTCCGGTAGTGGCAATCAGCGAGATCATTCGCGACTGTTATGGGCTGGTAGTTGCATGCGTCGCCGCGCAACCATATAATTATCATCTCGACTCCCAGGCGGTAATACACAATTCCTACACGACCATTTGTGGTTACTGAACTGACGACCGGTAAGATACTCTGGTCGGAGAAATTTTGTTTGTCCGTATTCCATTCAGAAAATCCAGTCGTCATTACACGTTAAAATGAGCAGTTGAAAATAATCCCATGAATCATCGATGCGCTAAACCTCCCCCTCCTATTAGAGCCGGCCAGACGGACCGCTGTTTAGCCCTCACAGCTCACTTGACAGCCTCATCGGATCCCCGCTACTCGAGCTGATCATTTGCGGAGGGGCCGTCTCCGCCCGCCCTCACCCCTCACCCCATCAGCTGCCCTTCCCGTGCGCACCAGTGACGTCACTGCGCGGCGGCGCCCAATCAGCTGGCAGCGCTCGCGCGCAAACCCCAACACTCGGCCGCAGGCGCCGTTCATCCCGGCCATTACGGCGTTTGAACCCACTCATGCTGAAAATATTAATTACGCCGGCCACGTGCCGACGCCGGGAGTCAGCTGGTTGGCGGCGCGCATTGTCGACGCCGGCGCACGGCGGCGCGGCGACGCGGCCGACGCTGATGGGAGCTGATTTAGCGGCGGCCAGGTGCGCCGCCGCCGCGTCATCCCGCGCTGTTTACGCCGCCCCCGGCCGCGGACGCGCAATTCAGCGCGCCGCGTTTGTCCGTTAGCCGGCCGCCCTTCTGTTTGCGGCACAGCGGAGTAGACGCGGCCGTCTCGGCGCCAAAGCGCGCCGAGACTGTCCGGCTGGAGATGCCGTTACCCGCCCCCCCCCCCCCCGGGGGGGGGGGGGGGGGCGCCACGGACGTCGTCGGCCGCACGGTACTCTTCGGCCGACCGGGAGGGGGAGGGGAGAGCAGCGGACCATTGTTCGATCCGGGAGTACCGCCTGGCCGTAATGTCGTCATGATGTCTTCAGGCCTTAATCCCCGGAACTTCATCAGGACCTGTTCCGCGCGCGGAGTCAGTCACCGACTGTCCCTTCCCCCCCCCCCCCCCCCCCCCCCCCAGCTTCACGGTTCGCTCACACAGTGATCTTATCTTATGCTTAGAGCCGGAGCCGTAAAATGTCGCCGCACTGGTAACGGCCAGCTTTTAAAGCCGAATGTTTATTGCATGAGGATCATCGATCCACTACGCACTTGAGAACATTTGAGCAAAGTGATTGACGTTGAAAGTCCGGTCATTTCAGTATTTCTAGCTGTCACGCGACACCCGTTTATCATCGATTTCGTTTTTTTTTACTCGGGCAGCGAAAATGCAAACAAAGCCAACTATGCTTGTAGGACCAGGGCCTCGCGTCTTCGTGGTCTGGGACGAGATGTTGGACTCGTAATGCATCGGCAATGGGCAGGAATCCCACAAGCACGTATTGTTTGGCCCGACTGGCACGCAAAAGCCTGCCGCCTATTGGCTGGTGATGGTCCATCTGAACTTTTTTCTCTCCTCTGTTAGTTGTTATTTGGCCCGGCGTTGGCCTACCACAGCATTGCACGACACTCGAAGCAGGTCAGGTTAGTAACTCAGCAGAAAAGCTCCGGACTCATCATATAGAAATCTTTCTCAGCCCAAGCAGATGCAGCGCGGCAGAAACTTTCACTTTTGCCAAATTTTCGTCGCCTGGCCACGCCGAGAGGCTCTGACCCTCAGCGCCGGCATAGTTCAGGTCAACCCAAAGTTCTGCTGCACTTGAAGGGATGTCTGTCGCTCTACTCATGCTAGGGTCAAGCTTTAGCGCAATTGTTGCACCATAATGAGTGAAATCCTGGCAGACAGGCACTATGAGTTCGAGAACACGCCGCATTTTTGCATGCACTCAACAAAACAGTATCTTCGTTAGGTCAAATCCCTTGAGGCCAGGTGTACTTGGCCCAGGCGTAATATCATGGACTTTTATTCTGAAGCCAAATGGCATCAGAAAGCCGGATGGCGCACTGATTCTTGGAGAAGAAATACCCAACGCTTTTAATTCCCCTCAGGTCTCACAATGTCGCGTTTTTATACCTTTGCCCCTCGAGTGCCTTCAGGCCTCAAGTCTTTCAACACATCAGCCTCCATGGTTTCCTCGGGTCTTACAATAATCACGGTAAGCAGATAAGGGCATATACAGGGTTTGCGATGTGGGGGAGCACAACTCAAAATTTATCACAGAAATCCCCAGTTAAGCGCGCGATAGATGCGTGAAATTTATTACATGGGGCATAGCGGCATCACAGGATTTCAATCCTTTCTTGTCACACGTGTACCTTGTTCTTTAGTCTTGCATTTATTCGCATGCATATTACTATGAATAAACATATAGTAAGGTACATGCCTCGCCCCCCCCCCCTTTATTGCGCTCTTGAGTGCGTGTCGAGATATTTGAAGGCATGGCCTGCATACCTGACAACCTGACGACGAAGCCGACGTAATCACTAGTCTTGGGTGTAATGCCAACAAGGAGCGGCCCGAGTTTCCGTGCCTTTCTTTGGATGTCATGACCTCGGATGTTCTGTGTCACATTCAGCAATCTGGCGAAACCAAGTGGGTTAGAATGATGCATGGTGCTTATGACCCTTTGGACCCGCGCGCTTCTGCCTGTATTGCAAGCAGAGTGCTTGCTTGTCTGCACAACGGCACAGCCACGACCAATCATCGATGCGATAATTTTTACACATGCTTGAATAAAGCGTTGGTGGTGTTATTAGACGGCGTTTGGGCGGGTATCTATGGGAAAAACATCATAGCAATACATTTTCCAGGATATTTTTCACAAAGGCGTGAGACACCACGCTCAGCTCACTACCAAGACCCAATTGAAGCCCTAGCAGCGCCAGCTGGATGCGCATGTGACGTCCAGCTGCCATTTGCCTGCTTCGTTCCATGACTTCGTGCACTCTCTGTCCGTCGGACAAAACAGAAAGGCAGGAAGAACCACGGATCCAGCCGGATTCAACCAACTGAATTGAGTGGTGCCGCATCCTTGGTAAGTATAAATGGGCTTGGCTAACAGAAGTAAATGTTAATACTGAAACAGCGCGACGTGAGAGAAAGAAGAGACGTTTCAGATATCTTTAACATATAATGTCTATCACAATCTTATCACGTCCCAGCAGATAAGCACATGCATCCCTTGTTCTTCCGTTCATATTCGCCTATTGTATTCCTGTTGCGTTAAAGGGAGTGTTTCAATTTGTATGGGGTTTTGAACTGAAATGTCTTATGTTAAAGATCATTCCACGCAGCTCACAGCCCTGTCCTTCTTAAGATCTAAACCCCTCTAGTTTATGAGCTACAGCCCGCGAATATATGCAGACTATTTCGAGGAGACCTTTTCAAGGCCATCCAGGGATCCTTGATGCCACAGAAGCGCCACTCAGATCCTGCCATTCCACTAGCTATGCGGCGATCAAGATCAATAGTATAATTGTCGATTCGCTCATATCTGGTGTTGGTAAGCAATATTTCCTGATATAACGGCCGTCAGTAAGCTCTCAATCAATGTTTTGCAAGGCACGATGACGTAATTAAACCATGACGTATTGAGGAGCATATTTACGAAACAAAGAAACAGTGTTGTCTATTTTAAAATGTGGAACATCCTCTTTAACGCTAACCTGATTTCGATATTTGGCTCCTCTCACACGGCCCCTAGCTAGTGTTCTATTTTACACTTCACTTTCTGCTCTCATGCTACCATGAAGCAGTTTGTGGATAATGCACAGCTGCAGACTTGTTTAGGATTGCGTCGCTGTCAACACCGTAGCCATTTCGCGCGCACAGCTACAGTCTTCGCACGCATGAAGCCATGCTATTCGGCACGGAACGTTGTCATGTTGACTTGGAAAGCCGACGAAACCCAGTCCATATCGTGGACTGTAATAATGCAGAAGCGTTCTCAGAGCGAGTGTATCACTGTTCTGAGTGTATGTCTCACTGAGTGTATCACCGAGCGTTCTCAGAGCGAGTGTATCGCCGTTATTTAAGCAGTGCGCCGCGGCTGGGAAGATCATCACCTGGGCGGAGCGAGCCTTTGCCGTACCGGCTCGGTGGCGATCCAGGACTGGCGCACAGGGCCATCGCCATTCCATGCTTTAGGGAGCGTCGTACACTTGCAATGGCCATTAAGTCGGTTCAATTGAAGTGTGATGCAAAGAACTGTCCCGCGCTAAATGAATAGCACCAATTAACTCGCACACGAAAGCAGCATTAACATTCAGCACAATTAAGTCCATCGATCTCTCCCAAGTTTGTGTCGGATCGTCATGGAAAGTTATTGGCGCTGTGTGCTCTTGCAAAGACAAAATGTTATGTTCCCTGGACTCAGAAGGCAACGCTCTTTATGCCCTCGCTTGCCCTTGCCCCTGCTTGGAGTATTCACCGTGGATATGACGGCACGTATGCCCGGTGCGCGGTAACGGAAATTGCAAATGTCTGTGGCCCATTACACTGAGCTACCATATGCATCCATTTACCAACACCGGGAACGACTAAGGAGTATTCACTGTGCGGCAATGTACATCATTCATAATGTCCAGCATTACCAGCTGAGACGTCAAAAAGACGAAGTCAGCACTTTGTGGAAGGTGCGCG
Organism: Pollicipes pollicipes; assembly: GCF_011947565.3. Taxonomy (NCBI): domain Eukaryota; kingdom Metazoa; phylum Arthropoda; class Thecostraca; order Pollicipedomorpha; family Pollicipedidae; genus Pollicipes; species Pollicipes pollicipes. Next base: position 26,420,999 of record NW_023596576.1, on the reverse strand, counting down.
TCCCTGTGAAGCCAACTCGTAATGACCGGTGTACTCAGCGGCTCTCCCTTACCCTCCTCCCTTGCCCGCCTCCCATACCCGGCTGCTGCAGCCTTCCCGCCTCCCTTACCCGCCTCCCATACTCAGCTGCCTTATCCCCCCCCCCCGCCGCCTATACCCGGCCTTGCCTGCCCTCCATATTCAGCTGCTGCGGTCTCCCCGCGTCTCTTACCCGCCTGCCATAAACAGCCGCTGCAATTTCCCGCTTACCTACCCCCCCCCCCTCCCCCCATACTCAGCCGCTGCAGCTTCCCCACCCTCGTAACCCGCGAGGTTTCAGAAGATCTCATGGGTCAGCCAGGAACGAGATAGAGGGTCATTCTGAGATTTAGAGGCAAAAGGTTAGGAGACGCTTTATTTTACCATGTCGATAGCTAAGTACAGTTTGAAGGTGAATGTTTCACCTTTAAATGAGGCTTCGAACTGCAATAGCCATCTTGGGGACCTTTTGATGCGGTTCACGGCCATGCCTTTTTTAAGATACAAAACCCTCCGGTCCCTGAGTGATACGCCTGCGAAGACGCGAAAAGGTCCTCGGCATTGATGTCGTTATAGAAACGCCGTAGGATTGCCGTTATATTACAGGCCGTTTTCTGCTTATGATCAAAACAGCATGGCCGCTGATACACTCGCAAGAGCGATGATGCGGCACGTATGATACAATCTGCGGAAGGCGACTGGCTGCCACTAAGATTTCGCTGCTGAATGCGTGTCGGGAACGTAGGCGTGAGTACTTTCGGGTTCTTCGGCACTCGTCGTCAACGGGTATTTTCCTTTGTTTCTAGACCATAAGTCAATGTTATAAAAAGAGAACGCCACTGTCCGCAAAAAAGTTCACCACCGAAGAAGGAACGGTACCCTCCCGAATGCTCTAAAAAAGATGACGCCACGGCAAAGTTGTCATTTTCTCCTGCTGGCGTTTTTTCTTCTTCTGACGTATTTCTTACAGACAGCTCGGTTGGTGCCTTGTGTACCGGAGCAAAGAACCTTGCACGGGCTTATGGCTTAGCAGGGCATTATAAAATTAGAGAAATGTTACACTAATTTTAGATATAGGTTTTACCAAATATTTGACGCATATCGCATGATACATTTAGATGCTTAACAAAAAATTGTGTCCTGTAAGTACAAGCTCTTGAGTTGCATTACCATGAACCCCGGTTGGGACTTTGTTTTGAAGGGAGCTCACAGCGGTGTTATAACCGATCAATGTGGTGTCATAACCGAGAACCTGTGTAACCTGTGTAACCTGAGTAAATTGCGAGAAAACCCGCAATTTGATAGTCCCGCGGGTTGTGCAAGTGTGGAATCACACTTATCTGACGGAGTGTGAATCGGGTGGCTGAAATGGGTGTGATCACTGGTGGTGCGTGCCGGTGGCTTGTACTGATCTTGATGTGATGGGGATTGTGCGTGTGAGGTTTGTGCTTCTGAGAGGGAACACTGTTTTGGTATTCTTTAAATATAATGACCCACCAAAGATGTGATATGTTGATGCATGCCTCTATCTTTAAGTTTGCGTTTAAGCATGACAAGGTAGGGTGCCGGTAGTGTAGTGGTTAATGCGTCTGCGTTAACCACTGCGCGTCTGGGAGACCAGAGGTACGGGGTTCGATTCCTCGAGGCGCCCACCCTTCCTGCCAGGGCGAGAGGCAGGCGACGCCATATAGCCTCAGCAGCTGAGTGCGTCGTAAAGCCCCAATGACACACACACACATGACAATGTAATGATTTCCGCAAACTGAAAGAAGCACTAGCACCCGTGTTGCAGGGGTGTTTTGGCACATATTGAGGTATTACGGCATGTAATTAATCCATTGCATGCCATTATATTAGCAATTCATTTAGGCAGTCGGGACAGGTCAGCACAGCTCATTAGTGTACATGCTTGGTATAAGCTTGCATGATACAACTTTGCAAAATTGTCTTTCACTTAAGAATTCTGAAAATATGGTGGTTTAATCTCCAGTGTTGTGCTAGGTCAGCAGGTTTGCGGTGCCATTTTGCTACATGTGATATTTTTTGCTATACATGTGTTATTACTTGCGTGAATAGTATTTTTGGGTGAAGCAGCCTGATGGCTGCAGCATGTTGCGTGGCTGTGGAAGCAGGAGACGTGTTTGCATTGTTGTCACCTATGTTTTGTGGATTCCCAAAACAGGCTGAGCAAGTGATATCACTTATTGTTATTGGATGTGTGCTTTGCTGAAAGTGATCTGAATATTGTGCCATGTGTTTTTGGCTATCCATATGTCAGACGCAGAGTTAATACAAGAATGCATGCTTGACCCACCTTCTCATGATGGGATTTATTATGAAAGCAGCAGGGATTGCATTACAAAACTATATAACTGTTGATTATGTCATGCCACAGTACAGCACTGAGGTAGTGCCACGATGACACTGCTGACCCATGCCATTACACAAGATGCCACATTGGCTGACCACTCTATGTCAGGCTTATGAGATAACAGCTTATCATTTATGAATGACTGGTAACAGCTGATTTAACAGTGCCAATGGACCATCACCAGCGAGAATGCTTTTGCACTACAATGGTTAATCAGGGTTAACTAGTAATTGCATAACTAATCGTAAGCAAGAAAAACACTCTTGGTTGTTCAACCTTACCATCTTTGCCATAGACATAACGAAGCTTTAGCAATTAATTAATAGCAATGTTACAGAACTGAACACTTTTTTTGCACACAACTGCATTTTCAGTTACAAATAGTGAAGAAAGGATCTACTGTGCGCATCACATGATATCGATGTCAGGACTGCAGCACTGCGGGCAAGGATAAGTCGATAGTAGTGTTGACATCCTCAACAGTCCTTGACAGGCTTCCGTAAGAGATCCATGACGTTATATGACAGTCTTCACAGCATATTGTGCTTTAATATTAATAATCTGCTCTGAAAGCTGGCGATCGCTGCGTTGTGTATGTCACACAGACCACCAAAGCTTCTCTTACGACCAGTACCAAGACGAAAAAATTCACAAACAAGCCATTCACTAATCCGCCATCCAGCACAGCGCCCGCGACGAGAATGGCCAGTTGGCGTCAGCTTTCATGTGTTCCGAGGTATTCTTTAAGTCTGGCTGCCAGATACTGGCAGGCATTGCTGTCGTCACAAAACGACTCCATGACGCTATCAAACAATGACGTAATGGGGCGCATTTTTACCTTTGAAATTTTGCTATTTAGGGTCGTTTTCTAACCTTGAAAGCTCACCAATAGCTGCAAGTAGGTTCTTTCCATCATATCTGATGCTTATGTAAATATATTCAAGCGTGGAACACATTGCCTTTAATACGATGGTAATGGGAACGGAAAGAATGCATGGTATCAGCCGCAAAGAGAAGATAAGCAGCCTGGCCAGAAGCCATGGTCTTCCCGCATGACCTCGGCCAAATCACTCCGGGTCACTGGACGCTTGAGTCCTTGAACCGCGCGGGGATGATATGTTCACAAATATACACAAGTTTCCCTGGTGTGTGCGACCCATCCCTTTGGTTTCTAGAGCTTTTCGCAATGTGCTCTACGATCAGATGTAAACCAAAACAGCAGTCTGGACAATTATCCTTACATCATCTTAGTGGAATGAAACCCAATGACGGATGGACAAGATATTTTTAGGTGTTAAGCGCATGCAGTTAACCATGTTTTGGTTATCAAAGCTATCTTTTTATCTGACTCACAGGGCGAATTCGAGTTTTCGTATCTTTCTACAAATTTTTAGGACAGCGATTACCGGATGAAGAACAGACTGCAGTGGCGAGAGAAAAAGTTGAAACGAGGCGTGAAAGTCAAAGCTACCGGGTTACGTTTTGAGGTGAAATTACCACATGGCTATGAGCCCCTACGTGTCGAGGTAGGCAGCAATGACGTCCTTGTTCAGCTGTGTTCACCTATGCCTCCGATCATGACGTCACTCGGGGAAACAATGTATACGACTACAGCTACAAACAAAAACGGGGCAAACAAAATAAGAACATTGACGTGAATTTGTCATGCAAGGGGTCATAGATTTTTCGGGATTTTCTGAAAATCCAAACGCATAAAACGTTATGCACTTCCTGCGAGAGTTGCTGGTGACTATGGTTTGAAATATGTGACCATGGCTGAATGTACGCATTTCGTTCTGTGTACTTCTGACTTTTTAGGTCACTGCGCCAGCGCACCGTTCCAGTAGCAGGCCGTTGCATCAGCAGGCCATTCCTCCAATAGCAGGCCGTTCCAGTCGCAGGCCGTTCCTCCAGTAGCAGGCCGTTCCAGTCGCAGGTCGTTCCAGTAGCAGACCGTTCCAGTAGCGGGCCGTTGCAGTAGCAGGCCGTTCCTCCAGTAGCAGGCCGTTCCAGTCGTAGGCCGTTGCAGTAGCAGACCGTTCCTCCAGTAGCAGGCCGTTCCAGCCGCAGGTCGTGCCAGTAGCAGACCGTTCCAGTAGCAGACCGTTCTAGTAGCAGATTGTTCCAGTAGCAGGCCGTTCCAGTAGCAGGTTGCGAATCTCCCGCAGCGCCCTCACCTCAGCGGCGCGGCCTCCCAGCGTGGCTCGTTGCACTGACGTCACGCGCGGAGGGCTGGGGGAGGGATACTATCTCCCCTCGGGAGCGCAGCACGTGCCGCGTGATCGTCTGCCCGTGTATCCCGCCGCCACTTCCGGAACAATCATGGGGGCACGTGCGCCTGGCCACCGCTCATTAGAGGGGTAATTAATATGGGGGCGGCCGACTCCGGTACAGTGGAGGGCCGTGCCGGCCTGGTGCCGGCTGTCAGCGGACGGATTGAGGGCCGGGTCGCTGCTGCCCCTCTGGCCGCTGGGGCAGAGCCAGACGGTGACCTCTTAGCACGGCTGAGAGCCGCTCTCCCACGGCTCAACGGGCGCTTGGGTTCCAGGTTACTGGAGCATAGGCGAGCGGAGCACCACGTTCAGATGAACTCTCTCATTTGTGGTGTTCACAATCAGAATTGTTCCATTGCAAGGTCTGAGGTCTAGCCAAAATGTATCTACTATCGTGCTGCATTCAGGTGTAATGTTTTTTACATGGCGGTCACGCAGTCCCACGTGCTCCCTAAATATCTTCCTGGCGCCAAGATGTTCTTAGAATGGCTAGCAGTGCATTGTTCTGGCGATGCTGCAGCGACTTTATCGATCTAGAGCCCCACTGGGTCTCTTGAGAACCACCTCTGGGTTCATAATGGGTACCAAATGTCGACCCTTATGTGACCGACCAGTATTTTTACAAGGAAAAAAATATTGTGACTTCTTGAAGTCTTTCATTCATTTCATCCCGAGGGTATGATTGAGAACTGGATTCCTGTCACGTGGCAATGTGAGTAATGTTGTGGCCATTTTTGATCCGTGACCACGCTCCCAGAATTACGGTTGGACGAACTGGGAAGCGCCTTTGTCCACAAACTAAACAACAAATCTCGCCACACAGGTGGTAAAGTCATGATTTCGTCTGGGAACGGGTCAAATCGGGGCGTCGGGTGCCCTTTTAGCTGACGAGAGGGGCTCCTCGCCGCTATTGGGGCCCTGGTTTTGGATGGGGGACTGCTTTATCCCCAGGATCTTATGTTTTGCCTCGAGTACTCGTCGTTGTGTTTAAGAAGGCCCTCGTCTTTACTTTGACTGCCAAAAATCCCTGAGGCCCTCGGTCCAGGGCGCCCCACCATCTCCGGGGGGGGGGGGGGGGGGGGGGAGCATGACTCCGAAATCCCCTTATCCACGCCGCTGTGTCACACGTCTAGCTATCACCGCACATGCCGTGTGACTAATGCATTCCGTCCATTTTGCTAATGTAAACCTTGCAACGTAGCTGTGTGTTTATAAGCGGTGCATCTCACCAGTTCCTATGCAGGGCTGACAGATGAAATTTCCGTTCAGATTATTGATGCAGCAGGGATTTTAGAAGTCCGGTTGGCGTTTCCTGATAACTGGGTGGGTTTCCATGGTCTGCTCGGATGTGTGAAGAAAATATTGCATTTAGGTGTGAGGGGTGGATGCATTCGCCTGAGCTCTCTGTCTATATCTAGCTTACATATGACGTTTCAAATCTAGCGCTTAAGTGACATTCAATGTCATGTTATTGTTCTGTGCTCGACTCTGCCGACCTGTGCATAGGCACGGGTGCGGCGTCCGGTGCGCTGGCCACAGTTGCGCGAGGTCAGCGTCTTCGAGCGGCCATCTGCCCCGCCAGACAGCCTTATGGTGCCCGATTCCCCTGATAGGTCACTCCCTTCGGCGCCCGGGGCGGTGCAGGTGTAGGCGATCAAGTGTGCGTCTCGCGCGCCGCCCTCCCGCCCGGCTTCCCGCCGGGAGGTCACGGCGCCGGGGGGGGGGGGGGGGGGGGGCTCGGGCGTGACGGCGCCGTCAGTCTCTGCTCCGGGGTTACGACGGAGGTGCTCACCACACGGGACGACCTGTCGCTTGTGGCGCCGGCGTGCCCTATCACAGCGAGGATGGGGGGGGGGGGGGGGGGGGGGGGGCAGGCGGGGACCGAGGCCTTCCTGGGCGTCGGCCAGAGACAGCTGTAGATACACTTTCTGGGCGGAAGAGATGCAAACAACAAGAGATGCAAACCGCCTGTCATGATCAGTCATAAAATATGAACATAAATTAAATGAATCTAATGTAATGGTAAAATCTTATAACATCAGTTTGCATTCCCAAATGCATATCCGTTTACAAAGTAACTTATCGTGCATTATGCAAAACGAAAGGAGAATGTAAATGTGGGCCGCTTTAAGACTGATGGTGAGGACGCGGTGTGGAGGATCTCTGGCGCACAATCTGAAACTAATTTTAAACCCATCTGGTTTCCGGCCGTTTGGAACGGTCAACATGTAGAGCAATGTCAACATGTAGAGCAAAATGGCTGAGAAGCTCGGCATCAACAGCTGAACTCCGCACGTACCACAGTGGAATGTTCCGGCAAATTGAAGAGGCCGCGTTCAAATATTCACGATATGCTCATTGGGCACGCGATTTCGCACTCACAGTGCTGCAGTGTGGCGTGTCGGCAAACGAGCAGATGCCCTCCTAGAGCCGCGCTGGCGTCGGTCGATGCTCCGGGCCGCTTCAACGGCCCCAGTCACGGCAGACAGCGCTTAATCCATGGCGAATGGAGCGTCCTGTAAATCGTACCGAGCGTACTCAACATCCATAAAAGAAGCTCGTCTGTGATGATCCCGGTATTCAATGGCTTTGATGTTGGGTCTAATTGCACATGGTAAGCTCGCGATGCCGTTGTTGAGCTTCTTTGTCTAACAATAGTCTTAAGCCTCTCCCAACGAAATGTGCAGGCGCTGTCCTCAAGACATGGTTGTTAATGTGGTCGGGGCAATTCCAACATACGCTGCATTGGGCTTAACAAGCTTTCAGTTCGTTGGCATAGGTCAACATAGATGTAGTACATCAAGTGTTTGTTTTTGCTTGGAGTCGGTTGTTTGGGTATTTCCATCATGTGGGCCCAGTCACCGACACCTACCTGGTGATGGTCGTGTTACACACATCAACCCGGTTGCAAAAGCGTCCAGCCAACTGTCCCGGTAGCTCAGTTGGCTGGAGTGCCTGTCTTCCACGCCACCCACCCGTGGCGGGGTGGGTTCGAGTCACTGCAGGCGCTCGATGTTTGTCCTTGACAGGTATGGCCTGCGGCCGGTGGCAGAGGGCCCGCTAAAGGCAGTCGACGTCAGAAGGCAGGACGAACCGTGCCGAGCATTGCGGTACGTAACTCTTTCGCCACTGAATTCTGCCGTTGCCTAGCGTTGCGCGATCGGATGGCAGGGGTCAGAGTTCACACAACAAGCGCTGCTTGGCGTGAGCTCTGATCCCAGAAATTTATCCATTCAAAATTTTCGGATGAAATCTTAAAAAAACAACACCAGTTATCAATAATGGGCGAGCTGTGGTTTGAAAAGCACAGAAAAAGGAAAAGTGACGCAAGACGTTCGAACACTGCCATACGTGGGTACACGTTGGTGTGCTCATAAACGAGAGACGCGCTGCTGGAGAGATCGTTGCAACGGATGCACACTTGCAAATGCATCAAAAGCGCAGTTTTGTTCCCGTTCCTCACGTTGGCCAATTAGACACCAACAAAGTAAATCATTTATTTTGAGTCGGCCCAACGATCAACCCATGTCGATCACAGACAGCAACAGAGCCCCAGCTCCACCGGCACTGTGCAACACGTTGTCGTCGACGGTGGGCCGACGAGCCGGGGTTTAGTCACCACACGACCCTCCGGTAGCTGCCACAGCGTGGCAGCGCGGAGGCCTCGCCTTGCGCAGCGCCGGAGCGTCACCCCACCGGCCGACACCTGCCGGCCGGGCACGCGCCAGAGCCTCGGCTCCGGTAACACAAGCAGCCCGCTGCCGGATCAGCGACACCCGGCACCGAAAGCCGACAAGTACCGTCCGGTAAACGGGGCCGATCAGACGGCGATCGCACTGAGGACCGGCGCGGTGCCGGCCACCGCAGCAACAGGCCCCGCCGCCGGCGGCGTTAGCGGGCTTCCCGCCCCCGCGAGCCGACAGCGGGCAGCCGGCCCACCAGCGTCCGATCACCGACGCACCGGCCGCACGGCCGATCTCAGGGAGCTGTGACATGTACGGATGTGATCACCAGCGGGCTGGGTGCAGCGCGCCACATCGGCTCGTCGATGTCGACAGGGCGTCGACTCGGCGTGAGAGGATGGGCGGGGTAGGACGCTCGGTGGCTTCATTCTAAGACGGTGGTTCGTCTGTTAATACAGAAAGCTTTTATATCCGCTTTTGCTCTCATTTTGCCGACGACTTCAGATCACGGGCGCACAACATTCGGGAGCAAAGTACGATTCGGTATCACAAATAAATGTATCGCAAAAGTGTTTTTTTTGCCGTGCTCGCAACCGCATTCGTGACTTGACAAACCTGTTCCTTGTGACGTGTGCTTCAGCCTGTCCCACATTCTGGACGGCACTGGGGGTATTATGATTGCTTAATGTGATGTTACTAGAAATTCGATTTGATTTATATGCAACATATTTAATTCTCGTTATTTTCCACCACCGAAATAGCATATATTCATGATAGAGCCTTGTTTGGTTGTAACATCTTCCATCTCACTTGTTTCTAACATCACCTCTAGGCACCTGCATAGTTCAGCGTTTTTTTAAAGTCTATTGTCTTTCTTGACTAAGCTATTAATTCCAGTCCAAGACGTGATCTACACTTCCTAAAGACAGCCTAAATAGAAATATAATCGATATTATTTATTGAGTGGTGGCGTCGTATCAGGGGCCTTGATTTTTATAAATGATTGGAGGCCAAGTCCAGGGTCAGGTACCCTTTCTCCCCTACGTTGTTCCTCAATGAATTTAGCCCTATCTATTTTGACAAACACCGTTAAAGAATTGCATTCTTTTTCAAAACTCATTTATTGAAGAAGTGCAGTGGCTATGATCAGTAAATTATGTCCACTGAAGTTATGATTGGTGTAAAAGTTACACCATGTTTTCTTTACCTGACCAGCTTTTTTGGTTGCCGTGATATCTGCACGTTGTTTTCTTTTGCTGGGCGTAAAATAAAAGCGCAACAGCAACAAGCCGTTTGTTTAGATAGTGCTGTGATCTTACCTTTCCGTTGCTTCAGTATATAATCCTCCAAACATGCTCCCATTTGTTGCTCCAGGACGTTCACCGCCAGCTCGCTTTGAACCCAACCCATCATACATTCTCTTTCGTCTCTAAGCAGCGCAGAAACAGTCCAGCGCTGTGCACCGATGGTCCGGACGCGACGAGCAGCGCCCACCAAACCACGCATGAAGCCCCGGCTTGGGGCGTGCATGTGGTATGGTGGAGAGGGGGGTGGTGGCTGGGGCCGGGCTGGGGTGCGCACAGGGTTACCGTCCCCGACTGACCCCATCATCTGGTGTCTTCAACACAGGTAGTGCACTAAAGCTGCTAGAGCTAGAGCTCCTGAAGCTTATTGACTTTTGATTTTACATGCCCACCATAGGCCAAGATTTCACTTCATCCAGAGAGGACTCCCAAAAAGGTTCTGGGCAACGTGTTCGGACAAATCGTGTGCTGTTACAAGCCTGTGCTAACCACAATTGTTTGGCTAGAGGCGGCCGGTGTTTGTACGAAGTTTGTCACAGCTCGTGCTTGCATTGAAACAAATCACATCCGGATGACACCGGCGGTCCTCTCCCTCGCGGCGTGAGCAGGTGGCGTCATGTGGGGACATCAACAGGTGACGGTGACGCCACGCCGCCAACGACGCAACATCGAGTCGTGTCTCAACAAGATGAACCATATCTTGGCCAGCATTTCTTAGCAGTCGAACACTCACGCATCACTCGGACACAAAATGTTTTACGCCAAGGCCACCGCTTCGAGTATATGTCTAGTGTGTCAATTATATGTTTAAACAGTGTACATGTGCTCAATAAAGCGTAACAGGGGTGGATTTCCAGGAGGCCTCACCCGGGCCCTCTGACAAATAATTTGGGTACAATGGCACACAGTGGTCCGACACGAGACTTACCGTGGTAAACAAGGAATATCTAATGTATCATGCCAACACATTTGAATAGCAAAAATGGCTGTGTGATTTGTTCTCATGATCTTTTCCCCTTGAAGACAAGGCAGTGAGATGGTCAAAGTAATAGGACTGAGTGCCAGAGCGCCCTCATGCCAACATACTTGTCACATAAATGCGCTTTCTGTAACGAGTGCTTTAGCAGTCTGAGCATTGCCGCCATAAAGCACGTCGAATGCTAGTGCGCGGATTAACCCTCCAAAACGTTCCTGGAAATCATTTGCTTGGAACGAACTAAACATTCGTATTATTTATTTATTCTTATATTTATACTTATACTCATTCACTCTTATGCTCATACCTTACTCATTCATTCTTGTTATTCATCCTAATTGCACCTTTTTATTGACCTTTTGGTGTTCCTTGACGTCATCTGCTGGCCACTTGACTGCGAAAGAAAGGTGTTGAAGGATTGGTAATCGCTGAGCTCATGCTTCTTGTTGGATTTCACGGGGCCTACTCGGTGTTTCCATGGTGCTATCTGAATGGATCCTGCCGCCCTCGGAAGAGGCTCCGGAATGACCCTGGATTTATGCGTGGACAAAAATAAAGTTCTGACCCCACTCGCGCTTGTGTGGTGCATCTTCCCCTCCTTCTAACGCAACCTTTGTCGCCCAAGACGAAGTCATATTTTCAGGGGGCGCTCTTTTCGGTAGTGGCATACAGGTAACACGGCTATGTAGAACCAGGGGCATGCCCAACTTTCACTTAGCTAAATTTTAGCCAGCATCGTACCCATAAGTAAGCGCAATGCTGTGGATTCACGGCACTCTTTTCAATGTCATGCTGACTGGGTTCGGGAAGTGCAGCAGGAGATTATATCGGTCACCTCGGTCACTTACAGCTTTGTTACACTGTCTTAGTGTAGACAGCTGGGCGCAGTGCAACAGCGCCTCAGTGACGGCGGAACTATATTGCAACGTATGGTGTCCCACTGGACCGTTCGCCTTGTCCATTTCAATGGCCGCCTCCGCGACGCCAAGCGCAGGGCCGCTGGTCTCGGGCCGGGAAGGGCCATCGTCCCGACCGCAGCGCCCGCAGCGGTACCCCCACCTCAATTATCATCTGCTGCCGGTTTGTTGTGCTGAAGGTTTGTGAAGCCCGAGACGAAGAGAAGCTGGTGTGCAAGGCCGGCCTTCTGGCAGTCGGTAACCTGTTCATTCACGAGAGTTGCTGAGAGTCGGCTGAGACAGTGCGCGGCCGAGACAGGGGCGGCAGAGACTGCCGGATTTCATTCAGCCCAGCGATGGTTCTGACTAGCATAACGCAGCTCTAAATCCGGCTCACACACTCCTGGTAAGGAGTCCATTTCACCTTGACTCAGCCAGACTCGGGATGACTCCACATCTAATTTCGAATAATTCCGGAACCGGGCACATACATGATCGTAAATGACACTTGGCACCGTGCTCCGTCTTCGTTACGGCACTCTGCGCGTCCCGCCCAGCCCCAGACATCTCATGACACGTCCGGGAGTTCCCTGTTTGTACGGGTCGCCTCGGCCACACCCGCCACACGCGACAGACGGGTGGGGGGGGGGGGGGGGGGGGGGGCCGGTGGTGCGGGGCCGACGCATGTCAGACAGGGCCGCACCACCCCGGCCCTGTGACCAATCACCTGACCATCGCGACTGAGGCTGGCTCACGGCCCCGCGCTGTGACCCGGGCCCCCCCCCCCCCCTCTCCCTCCCTCACACCTGTCCTGGCAGAGTTCCGGGCTGACCGCCGTGAAGGAGGCTAAGAGCGCTTGTCCTAGCGGGGTCCCGGGCCGCCAGCCCTCCGTGAGACCCGTGCCGAATGCCACAAGTGCTGCTATGGGTCACGAGGTTCATGAGCGCTCCCAGCTCACTAGATGGGTAGTGGCTCTGTTCTCGCGCTTTTGCGGCCACGGCTCGGCCCGTGGCTCATTCGGAGTGGGGATAACACAGGGATCATACCATCATGCACTCGGCCGTGCTGGCTGGCTGCTTCAGACGCTCCTGGCGTGCTGATGCCACGGTCCAATAACCGGCCCGTAACCTGCCGGTAATTGTCACTCAGAGCGGTTGCCACAGCCGTGATGTATGCGTCACGGGTGACGAACGTGAGGTCTACCTCCATATCTGTTGCGGATTTGTATGCTGCACTGGTATTTGCTTTATAGCTTGGTCTTTTTCATGCTGAACATGAAAAGGTGCGTTTCGTGTTCCATGCTGAACTGGGAGAATGAGAGCAAATGAATGGTTGGCATACGTTATCCACGAATGCCTATCATCTGGCTCCGGCGATAACAGTTGATTTGTTTCATTAAAGTACCTTTATAGGGGGCTTTAGTGGTATTAACACCCATTACCTCACGACGCCAATTATCTTCCTACAAAGCAGCAGCTGCTTTGGGAGAGCCGCATAAAGGCTCTTAATTGAGATCAGTCCGTCAATTTTCCCTCCGCAGCACACATGAGACGAAGAACTCTCAATGTGCCACTGCCAGCTTCCGTGTAATGACAGCTAGGACATATTGCGAGTCCAGTGACTCGCGTTCAGAAGAACCTGGTTCGAATCCCAGTAACGCCAAGGATATAATTCGGATTATGATGCATACCTGGTCGAAGTCAAAGCGTTGGTCAGACCTTATCAATACTAGATAATTTCTGACATCGGCCGAATCGAAACGTGTGCGTACTAACGGACAATACGGGACGATAGTCTGCACAATCATTCCATCAGTGAGCTATTCCACACACCCACCTGTGAGCACTCACAACTGAGCCTTCCACAGAACTCTTCACAATGTCGCAATGACAAGTACAGCTTCAGTGATAAATTACAGGATTACTGATTAACATAGGAGCCAGTGCCTACACACATTTTTTCACAAATTATCCTGGATCTTTACCAACAGCTGTGCGATTACGGATGCCGTGGTTATCAATTTCACAACTTTCCTGTCCTCATAATAGTCGCTCGGGATAGGCTGGCCTTGACCATCATGACAACGTCGGCTGACGTGGGCCCCTAGGCGCGGGAACTATCGTGTTGGAGGCACTTGGGCCTCGAGCCTCTCCAAACATTTGGGATAATTTAGCACTAAGCTCATAGCATTGTATGGAAAGGAGCAACTAAGAATGTCTTTCCCCCGTCTCCAATCTTGGAAGACTTCCCTCGCTCTTGCGTGGGCCAGCCGCGGCAAGAATTGGCGACCTATGTTACATATTTCAACGGCACGAACAATTCACATAACTCGATCACTTTTCGCCTAACTCTTGGCAAGTTAGGCTACATGAGCTAAGCCATGCCACCCGGCAACACCGGCTCGCCATGTAAACGACTCTTCTGCCGTAGCAGATTATAACGGAGTGATGTTCGCAATATCATCCTAAGCAAACAGCACACATACCTTGTAAGTACGGTTTTCACACCAGTGGTGGATCCAGGGAAGGCACTGTGGGGACCAGTCAAGTCCGCAAAAGTGATCAGTGTTTCATCGACATGTTAGGCCTCGACAACATAAACGCGCTCCCAAACCAGAGCTCCGGGGGCGCCAGGGGTATGGAGGCCCACGGCCCCCAGACTGTTGCCTGTGTACTGGCCTGGTCTGGTCTGGTCTGGCGTCGTGCCTGTGTTCTGGTGTGGTCTGATGTCATGTCTGTGTTCTGGTCTGGTCTTGTGGCGTGTCTGCGTCCTAGTCTGGTCTGATCTGGTCTGGTCTGGCTTCGTTTCTGTGTTCTGGTCTGGTCTGGTGTCGTGGTGTTTCGCCTCCAGGCAAGCATCAAGGTCACCAAGAAGCAGGAGGTGTCTCAAAAAATATCGATGATCCCAAATCATCACGATGCCAAGAGAAAAAAACAGGGAGCTTTTAGAACATCAGAATATAAGCATATCAGAATGCGTTCGTAGCATACCGATTGCTTGTTTTTCAGGGAAGAACACCTCGCCGAGGCCTGAACGTATTTGATTTCAGTGGATTCGCATTTGATTTCAGTGGATTCGCATTTGATTTCAGTGTTTGGCTTCAAACTCACATTGCACATTTATCAAGCACGCAAGGTTTTTTGAGAGAAATGAGGTATGACAAATTTTGAGGAAGCGCTTTCATTGATCACTGCACGGCCCTGACCCCATTGAAGGGTACCAAAGAGTTAATTGACCCCATCCTGGTCAGGTCCGCGATCAGACCCTGCAAGCTGCGAATCTGCAGGTAAAACGGGGAACTCACGCAGTGCGGCGACATGTGCTTACCCCTGTGTTGTTGACAAGAGGAGCACACAAGGAGACACACAGGTCTGTGCCTCATCCCCCCTTGGCGTGTGAGGCCCAGTCTGCGGAAAAAAGCATAACATGGGCGTCCTTTAGCATCACCTACGTTAGTACGCGAATACAAACCGAGTTCCCCCCCCCCCCAAAAAAAAACATGCAGTGACATGACGAGCATTTAAAGATGCTCACTTAAAGAACCTCCATGACTGGGATCTCCACCATGTGTTAAAAGCTGGGTGCATCCAGGCCTTCAATATGTTTTTTTCCAAGGGCGTATCCTGAATTTTCGTAAAAATGTGGGCAAGAACCGTCAGTCCAAGAACTCCACAGCTGACCCCATGCCACAAGACCTCTTTTCAATGTTCCTTTTTAGGTGGGGTTCCTTCCTAACGAGAATCCTACTTACGCACCTCCTATTGAACACAGGTCAGGAGTATTTTAATGCGCCAGACATGTGGGTTCGAAAGTGAAGACACTACTCCAACCACAGCAAACACACAGTAACCCCACTGCCCCGGTGGTCCTGGAATTCGCCGCCTGCCAATTTGCATTTAATGGCACCGCTACTGAATCTTTTACCCAGCGGGCATAACGCACCGGGACATTGCCGTTTGTCGAGTGCAATTATTCGGTGCACACTTGGTGATATGTTTCCAACCGTCCAATAAAACATATGTGTGACACCTAGAGAGTTTCCCGCGGAGGCACGTGGCATGTCACGCTGTGCCCGTGCTGCTCCTCCCGTGGCGCTGATCCTACATCTGCCCACCCACCGGCCGGCAGACGCGGGGACATCTGAGGCACCCAAGGGCCGCTGGAGGGAGCATTTACGGTCCAGCCCAGGTCAGGAGGACCTGAGCTGGACCAGAGCACCATGGCTGTCATTGTCTAGGAGGACCACAACACCATGGTCATCATTGTCTGGAGGGGCCAGAGCACCATGGTCATCACAGTCTGTGAGGACAAGAAAAGGACGATCACCATAGTCTGGGAGGACCAGAACGTTACGGTCATCATAGTCTGGGAGGACCAGAACATCACAGTCACCATAATCTGGGAGGACAAGAACATTATGGTCACCATGCTGTGGGAGGACAAGAACATCATGGCCATCATAGTTCGGGAGACCAGAACATCATGGTCATTATGGTCTGGGAGGACAAGAACATCACGGTCATCATAGTTCGGGGGACAGGAACATCATGGTCATTATGGTCTGGGAGGACTAGAGCATCATGGTCCAGCCAGGTCAGTAGGATATAGCAGCCAGACACGTGCACCACGTCAGGCTGCAGGTCACCGTAAACTGGAAGGTGGATAATGACGGACAATACCCGAAGGGAATTATGGCCACAATCATTGAACCTGGTGATGACTTCATCCGAGTTCCACTCCCTTTTCTGGGTGTCACGTCTTTTCCTACATGTCTTGTCTGCTTGTGGAATTTCTTATCTATTCTCCGTTTGTAGATGATTGTCTTACAACAGACGTCTGACGGACAGCAGAACGACAATGAATCCAATCAGTCAATACAACTGCGCGGTGCACATCGTCTTCAAACCTCCTTATACGACAATCCGCACACATGTCCTTTTATGACGACGCCATATGATGTCCCCCACACCACTGCCAAACAACGCAAGCAGGCCATCGCTCACATAATCAAGCGATGGATATCCGTCTTCGGTGTCTCCAACTGAGCGGGAGGGGAGAGGGTGCACTGCAGGCACGGCGGCTGTGCAGTTGCACGCGCTAGCAGGTCCGGCAGGGGTCCGGGGCGGGCCAGGCCGCTGCACCGGTCCGTACCACGTGACCTGCCCCCCCCCCGCACTGTCGGGCGGCGAGCGCGTCAGACCAGGACCCGGTATCGGCCCCTGCTGTCATGGGACTCGGTCTCAGAGCCGACCCCCCTGGTCTTTACGGCCGCTCATGTGCACAGGGAGGTAACTCACTGATAGCAGAGGCCCGCCAGAAGCCGCCGCTCCCTGGTCCACAGGCGCGGGTGGTCACCGTTGCTTAAAATGGTAGTTATGCTACTCGTTACTTCGTTACTTCAGAAAGGTAGTTCCATCACTTGTTGCTCCTTTCATTAACAGGAAATGTGACGGAAGTTAGTTTACCCGTTATTTCTATATTTATGTTACACAAAAAAGCAGCAAATGCTCTTTTAAACGTTACCTACGCAGTTAGTATTTCCCTATGACGAAAGTGCGATGCTGTGGTGAAAAGCAAGCCGCCTGCGTGCATACATGAAACATGACTTGCTCTCACTGTGCTTACTAGAAGCGCGCTATATAAACTGTGGCCATGTAGCATCTAACATAGCTACCACACCATAATAGAACAAGGTACACCAAAACACGTACAAGAACGAGATCATCATGCGTTTTCTGAAAAATCGCATTTATTGGATGGGAGTTTATACATACTCATTCAAAGGCGTTTATATTTTTTATACAAGACATTCCTACGACCAGATTCACATATATGCAATGGTATATATATATATATATATATATATATATATACACACACACACATATATATATATATATATATATATATATATACACAATTGCATATATACATAGTGGAGTATGTCGGGAGCAAGTCTTCTCTTATGCATTGTTGGTTGTGTACCTCAGTTAACTTAGCGTTTCTGATTTTCTTGGTCATTCGTTCAAGGCTTCGTATGTTGCGTTTGACGTTTTCGACGCGTCGATCCCGAATATTACCAAAGTTCATTGTATAGCCATTACCTTTAGAACATGCAGTCGCAAACACAGTGCATATATAAAAACTAGGTTTAATCGTATCCCTATGAAGCACTTGCTAGAGGCATTTGAAAAGAAGAAAAAGGACATTTACATGCCTTATGCTGTTGTCCAGAGCTATCTATGGCAGAAAAAACGGAAAAATCCGAGTCTAAGAGGTGGGCCTGGCCTCTGCCCTTCCCCCTTGGTTACACCGCTGTTTGTTCTGATGGTGATTTCAAAAATATCGAAAGGTCGATACCAGGCATGTGCCTTGTTCCCAGTTTTGGCTCCTGTTTCACATTAATTCCTTCGACAAAATAAAATCCTGGATACTGGTTCCCACAGATTCTTTCGACAAAACAGATCCCTGGATCCTGGTTCCTGCAGGTTGTTTAGATAAACCAAAATCCTGGATCTTGATTCTCACTGGTTCTTTCGACAAAACAAAACCATGGATGCCGGTCTCCAGCGGTTTCTTAAAAATGCCAAACCCTGGATCCTTGTTCTTTCTGGCTCTTTAGCAGAACATGGGCGTGTTTCCCGATTTCTGGCTATCATTGGTTCTTTTGAAAACACTGGTCCTTGAATACCGGCTGCTGCTGTTTTTTTTTAAATACAAGACTCTGACATATGGAGCCCTGCCACAAAGGCATGCAAGTCACACAGAACAGCCCACATATTTTCCTTTCACACTCATGAAGTCACACACCACAGGCAAGTCAAACAATGAATATGCCCTGATACCGTCAATGCAGCTAGCAAAACTTAACTGTTATAGATGATTGTCCTTCGGTTTAGAAGTGAGCACCTGACAGCTGAAGCTTTTTCACACAGGATAACTCACGTACTTCTGCTCTCACATCGCATGACAGTCACACACCACAGGCAAGTCAAACGGCATATCACCATGCTGCCATTACAACCAATAAGGCTTTACTGTTAGTTGAAGATTATTGCCTAGAACATAGAAGTGTGTGACAGCTGAAGCTATCAACTCGATGATACGCATATTCGCACTAAATAAGTTAGAAGTCGCACACCACAGACGTGTCAAACAGTCAGCATGTCATGATGCCACCACTAAAACTGGTAAGGATTTGTTGTTGTTGATAGTTGAAGATCAATGGCAAACATTTTAAAATGGGCATCAACTTGGCAGCTGAAGCGATGTGCGCACCACTGCAAAAAAGTCGACATATCTGTTAAGAATATGGCGCTAATAAACCACATTAGGATCTTGCAATACCCCGTTAGATTTCAAGGTAATAAAAACAATGTTAGAACTCCAACTATTCAGCCATTAGGCTCTTCCCAAAATGCTGCCAGAGTTGCAGTTGCCACAGTAACAGCAGTTTTTCTTTACAATTTGTTTTTCCTTTGGCATCGATGAGATGCATGGGGAGCCAGAACGGGCTGGGACCTCTGACTTTGAAAAATCAATATTGGCCCTTTGAAAATAGAGTTTAAAAAAACGTTGGCTATACATTGACTGAAATGAAATAACAATACAGGTCCCGGGCCCTAAACTAGGAATGCTTCCACTGGCCCTGCTGTCTGATATCAGCAAAAAGGGAATAACGCTGTTTATCTGTCTATGCTGTGTCCATGTCCTGTTCGTCAAACTTGCAAACTCCCATGAAATGGTGCCTTTCTTGTTGATATCAAAACAAGATATGGTCAGAACCCACGGCGTATAGCAGATAACATGGATGAAATATAGGTCGAAAGAATGCCAGCACAACCCGAGTGGCGTCGCTAGTGTGGATCGGTCAACAGATTAACGGTTCTCCATCCAATGTCTACGAACCTTCACACCCCCTGAGCCAATGTTCAACAGTGGTTAGGCCATTTGCCTTTCGGGTAATCCTGCTTGGTTATATACTAATGAATTATATTAATTTCAGTCTTATGATAAACATGATTATCTTACAGACTGGTTATTTCAAAATGGTTATTATAAAAATGCCAGTTCACCAAATTATATTCCGCAGTGTGCGTTCATAGCACGGTTCTGTGTCACCCAGTTTTGTATAACCTTAGCCAAGACAAATTTAAACAAAACGAATGGCGGAATTGATGAGTTCAAGTTGGGCTAAATACCGCATAAACTTTGTGCGCCATGGTACGTGCTCCCTGGTCTTGTTGCCAAGATACTTTCATGGAAGCTTACGGTCACCTGCGTTTGTTTTATAACATCGTATGTTTATCACTGGCTAGCGTCTCATTTGCATGTGTTGCGCGTTCTGTGATGATCTATGTAGTATGTACTGACGCGGCTCCAACATCTGAAATTTAAAAAGCCTTCTAGAATTGTTTATGTACATTATTTCCATTCATTTGATGCACCTTAAGGCTCGGTTCTTCCTACATCTCTTGCCATAATGTTACGTTGGATCTCCATCCTTGTTGGATCTTTTGGTTTAATGTGAGGCCGAATCCCGGTTTCAGCTAGATTCCTCGGCCTAATCCCATACTGGTTTCTGGGTTCTTCCTGGTTCCTGAACTAGGCACCAGGAACCGGTTTTCGGAGCCAATCCTGGGAACCAGGCACACGTCTGGTTGACACAAATGATATTTACATAAATGGTGCTACTGCTGTGTGTGATCTGCATGTAACAACCTCGTTCAAGTGTTTCTCTTCAGGCGCCGTTGGTTGTATGCCAAGGCATAATTGGCTCTTGTCAGCCTTTTCTTAGATCTTTCGAGCCCTCGTATTGCACATTACGTGCCGTTGGGCAAGTCATTGCTGATCTTTTCGAGAATCGTCCCACATGTTGCAATCAGGGCAAGCACATACACTCTCCTCGAGTACAATGTTTCAGAGACATATCCTCCATCGTCATGAAAGGCAATGGTCGAAACAAACAGCTCGTCAGGTTTCCAAAATATTGACAGAATACGCACGATATCACCCCACAAACGAAAACTCTCAGCAGCACGAACATCGGAAATACATGTCAAGACTTTACAAGCAGGGGACAGATAAGGAACTGGGCAGCGGTCCCCACACAACAGTCTGCTGTTTAATACAAGGCGAAGGTTGTATGCGATTTTACTGTTTGTTCATGTTTTGGTGGTGTTCTCTTACATATAATCTCTTATATGGAAAGCCAGTGGTGATCATCACAAAAGTCAGCACTCTGGTATTTGCTCTATTTTCTTCGTTAAGCTATCCCTACCTACTGTCTGAATTTGGACAATGGAATTCGTAGGCATGTTCTAGTTCATTCACTGCTATGTTTTAGTTGTTTGCCATCATCTAGGCTGTTTGTCCATGATAAGGTTAGACAATTTTTCGGTCTGGTAGTTTGTTCCGGGCTGAATTTAGTCATCGTTGTTCCGGCTTATGACGTTGGCTTTGATGAAGTATCCTTTCATCCACTTGATATGCAGTTGACAATTGTTCTTGTAGGATGCTTTGATGGCGACTGTTCCTCTCTTTTCTTGACTGTCTGTTCAACTAAGTTGCAAAATGTGCCATGGACCTCAATCTCCAAATCCCAGTTATTGTGCTCCTTAGTGTACACGTTTAGATATAACGTATATGTATACATATACATGCACACGCCGAGCGGGCAGCAGCAGTAGCAACGGCGGCGGGGCGAAAATAAGACATTTTGCAAAATGTGTTGCGGTTTGTAAGGTACAGACATGCTTCTGTATAATTCTTGCACTCATGTCACCGTCACAGAAGGGAGTCACCGCTGAGCATCGTCAAATGGTTAGCCTAGAGTATGTGTCGTTAAATAGCTAGACAACAGCACGATTGTAAAACCTTGACATTGGGTCCATTTTGATTAAACGGCCATAACAGTGAGCAGGTAATGCTTAGTGAACAGTTTATCACTTGTCTTGAATACGTGTGGGTTAAATATTCCACCCGAAATGAACAACCTCTTGCCTCGCGCCGCCTCCTCGCCCGTTTACACAAGCACAAAGCCTGATAAATCTTATTGCGTTTTTGTGCTTATATGCACCACTATTAGCACGTCGAAGTGAAACGCATGAACCATGCCAACAAGTATCTTGGTTTCCCTTCGTCGGTGTATTGTGACTATAAAATTATAGCGGAGTCATAACATACAAACGTGATGAAAGGTATCCGTTCCGTTAACTTTTAAGGGAAGACGAATCTGTTTCTCTTATCAAAAAAGTAGTACGTTTCGCAACGGACTAAACGGAGCTCCGAACCGTGCCCACCTTTGTTCACAAGCCACCGGTCACGGACGGCACAGAGCCATGTCTACCTATGTTTAGACGCCATCGGCGTAGTATATCTCATTTCCCTTGGTTATTAACTTTGTGACACTTGTTGTGTACCACGTTATTAATACCCTTTGAACCTCGGGATATTTTGAGCTCGTTCATTGCGGTCGAAACAAAAGCTCTGTATTTGCCATCAGCCATCAACTAATCACACCGACCATCGGAGACCAGCTAGCCGTAAATGACCTTGGAATCAAGTGTTTTGCTTGAATTGATGGTATTTAGCACCCAAAATTAGCTCGTTTCGCCATATATTCTTCGAGCTACTTAGCCTCAACATGTCAGAATGTCTCATGAATTGAAGGAAGTGAACAAGCTCCATACATGTACATACGTGGCACGCCTAATTTTCTATGGCCGCGCAAAGGAATATGGGTTCCCGCATAGCGAATAACACTAATAAGAATTTGAGAAGATTTTAACTCCAGGAGGCCATAATGTTGCGTACTCCCCCTTTGACGAAGTCCTGGACCCATTACTGCCTCTGACCTGACGTGTTCTGGTGCATTTTGTCTTCCCCAATCTCTCACCGCATGACTTTCGTCGGCATCGTGTGATCTCTTTAAGCCTGTGCTGACATCGCTTTGCTGATTTTACACCTGTTCTGCCCCCCTTCTGATCTCTTATGACCTCTTATGACCCGTCAAAGGCGCGTAGCGAGCTGTAGCGGCTTTGTGTCGGCTCGAGGGCGGTCGGGCCCATGGAGCGTCACCGCTACCAGGGGTGAAGCGGTGCGCCATTACGCGTCAATTGATTGGCGCTGGCGCGTCCGCAGCCGGGCCGCACGCCCACGGCTCGCCAATGATTTACCGGCCACCCTTGTGCCAACAAAGAGTTGGCCTGTCTATGCGGGAATCTCCCACACTGGTGGCGCGCCCCGCTCCTTACGCCACGCTCACGGAAATAATTGCAACAATGAAATTCTACCTGGCCGAATCGTTAACAGCTGGCTGGCTCTCACCGACCGGCGCCATTCACGTGTCTGATTAATGGCAAACAGAAGTCAGCCGCATTGTGGCGGCCAACAACGCCAGTTACGCCGGATTGTACGCCGGCATGATAGATACATATTCAGAGGCAGCGCCGACGCGCAACTGTGGCCGCCTTTGACGCCGTGACGTGGTGCTGGTCGTGCACGCTCGCGGGGGGCTGTGCCAGCGGGGAAGAGAGGGGGCGTGACAGGATGGGTGCAGCAGGGACATCCTCCCCTCCCTCGCGCAGCCCTCCAATGCGCAGCATCGGCTCAAGCCTCGGTGCTGCACGACGGGGGCTGGGTCAGAGAAGCTGAGTGCGGGTCCGAGCTTGGGTCATGACGTCGTGATGAATCCTTCCGGATGCGAATCCACGGTTTCAGCAGCAATTTCGAATCCCAGTTCGGGTCATTGCTTATTTGGTTTGAAGCTGAGTTGAGGTTAGGATATTACACAAAACCAGTTCCTTAACAACAATAGCTATGTTTCGATTAGAAACCAAACATGGGAACGTTGTATCTCACGTGCTACCAATGCCAGCTACTGACTAAAAGGTGGCAAAGGTAGTTTTTAGCTCGCTAGCAGCCCAGAATGGCAACTTTTAATCTTTGTTGACACGTGGGTCACGACTTCACTATCCACGTGCCACACACATGGCTGACCTCTGTTCAATAGATTACGCCTCGCTGCATGGTGTACTATTGCAATCATAATCAGGCTTAATATTCAGGAAGTCACGGCTCAACCCCCCCCCCCCCCCTCCCCCCTGCCCCTGTCCTCCCCCACCTCCAGGATGCTCTCAGTTCCCGCGCCCCCGATCGCAGCACGAACAGGAAGCTTTTGAACGGGCCAGAGCTCTCTCTCAAGCGTGTCAGTACTTGAACGCCTCCCTTTACTTGATTCCGGCAAACAGCATCACTCCATTTTATTCGTCCGTTTGACTGCGCTTGTAATCGCAACGGTTCATGAAACTGATCCCGTCAGAAGTGAGTTCAACAAAACCGTCACGGGCACGAAGACTCAAATTTGATTATCCTTGCCTCAATTTTCGCCTTCATCTACGCCAATAAAAATCCAGTTGGCTGAATTCTGAAACGTATCTGATATTTTTACAAAACAGCTGTGCGCTGGTCGTTCGTTCTCTTTTCTCCCTTTTTGCTTACAAACATCCGCTTCGCCCCAGATACATGGTGCTTTCAGTGTCTGTCTGAAGCGTGTCGAAGACATGATCGAGCGGGTGCTGGTGACAACGTAACTTTTTCAATTATGGAGATTTCGTTGATACGTTACTTGGCAAGGGGGATTCTGCTGTCACTGACGCGAATTTCCCTCATACCATCGTCATGTTAAAATAGGGCCTGCTCTTCCTTGTGGCTCTGGCTAATGAGCAAAACCAATACTCAACAGTATGTTCATGGCATGTTCGATGTTTCTAGTCGCAACTAGTTTTGTATGTGGTGATGTTAAATGAACCACGTACGATTTACCCTAAGATGGCTGTTTGGGTATACAAACGTTGCTACCAGCTGCCGTCATGACTATTTTGCTTCCCCTTGCTACTTTTTTGCCAGGTTTAAATGGACCTTATGCTTCTCTTAATACTTTTACGCGTCATATTTGCTACTGGTTTGCGCCAGGATGTGGTATCCTATTCAGTCGGGGGCTCCAGGCCGTCGATTTGAAAAGTGGTCAAAATTCGGGGAGAAACACGTTCTTTACACGTCTGGCGTATTTTGAGGGTCATTTTAGCAATTTTTGTGTCCTCCTCCCCAACAACTTTGCGAAGCTACACCGCTGACCTGCATCCGACAACCGAAACTATCATATGTCTCAAAGTTCGTGCAAGTTATATATGACATAATTACAACCAATGCGTGCGTGTTTGGACCCTATCATTGCCGTCCGCGTAGACATGTCAGCATCTATCATCACCGCACACGCCTTCGTTCTGCTAGCACATATTAATGATCCTTTTAAGTCAATTCTGGAATTAAGCTTGTGAGCAGACCTGGCATGACTATTGTTACCGTGCTACAATATATGTACGTCAGTGTTCGAAATTAAATGTGATGTGATCAAACATCTGGGCTATATGTTATGTACATATTTAGTTATTTCAGTGATAATTATGGATTGATGTATTTGTATACTGTGCGCCAAAATGCAATGCGTTATTTCGCTGGGTTTTAAAAAGCGCTTTAGCATTTTAGCAGATGCGACAGCGCCGAGTCATTCGTAGTTGGTTGATCATTTAGCAGCATTCGGACAACTAGCCTCTCTTGGACTGGGCGGTAGATGAAAATATTTAGACCGAATTCTCAAGTTGAAATATCAAAGCATATGCACCAGAATTTGTAAATAATTGAGAAAATTTGTTTGATAATCTCGGGCAGATATTGCAAATGACTATCTCGCATTTGGTGGTCGGGAGAGGAATGTCGCCATACCGCCTACATTTACCAAATTTAGTTGCGGCTGTAAATGTCGCGAGGCCTGACTTCTGACCTCTCCTTGGCTGAATCGGCAAAGCCAAAGACTACGGGTATCAATTTGCATCCTTTCAAAAGTCCCCCTCCCCCCCCCCCCCCAGTGTTGACTTGATTCCCCGATTTTGGTGTGGACCTCTCCAATGCTTTTTCCGGAATGTTACAGAAAATAAGAAAGAAGTGAAATATCATAGAAGGTTTGCCCTCTTTGGCATCACTTAATAACAAATATTACTAGGCTCCTGGAATGCATGACTGTTTGGTGGAAGATACACCGATACGAAAATGAAATTGTTGCCCATCAAAATAAAGACGCTCAAATTCATTGAGAAACATACGTTTGGGGAAAGACTAGGGTATGAGGCCTTGACTCGGCGACCAATAATTTGTACAAATCTACCTTGCTGGCAAAGCTAGAGTGACAAACACCCGAATTCTGTGAACTTGGAACGAGCTCGGAGCCCAGGTGCTGCGGGCCGGCAGTGCAGAATGCTCCGGCGGTCCGGGGCGGCCCCAAGTCCCGTTTTACCGGCTCGGCGCTGGCCCAGTCGATCAGCCCTGGCAGAGCGGACGCCGCCTACCTGATGCACGTGCCCGAACCATTACAGCCCTCCCGCTTCCCGACCCTCTCCCTCATTAAACCTCATCTCAATTAAGCCATTATTGGTGCTATGAAAGCGTCCTCGCCGCCGGAGGGGGAGGGGGTTGCGCCAATACGCAGCGGCCGCCACCGATCGGCGCACGACGGACGCCGGCCGTCAGGGGCGCCACGGTCGGAGTGCAGCAGACGGTGGTCATGATTTCAAAACGACACGTGTCCGTTTGGCATTTAAATCGAGAAGCATTTGGAGAACGGAATTTGAGGAAGTTGGACAGGTTGCAAGCGGTCTGATTCAAACGCCAAGAACAGATTGTCCATGGGGTGGATTTAAACCGCGCAGGAGTGCGCAGCAGATGGCCGGCCATTAGGGATTTAAACGGCTCGTGCCTTCCCCATGGCTGTCCGCCGCCCACATGTTGCGGTCGGCCGCCCGGCGCCGGCCGCCTGCTCCCTCTGCCCACTCAACCTTCGCCTGCACGTGCGCAATGTGATTGGGTAAGACGGTCACGGCCTCTGGCCGACGCCGACCAATCAGCGCGCGAGCTATCACGGCAATCCGGGCGAATCTCGTCGGCGATTGGCTGAAATCATTGATTGCCGCTCAAGTGGTGGCGGGCTCGCGATTTGGCACGAGGTGATTCTGAAACGGCGGCAAAGTCGAATCCCAACCAAAGCTGGCCAGAAGTGGGGATCTGCGCCGCTCTGATTTGCAAGCTCGGACTGGACTCGGCGGTGGCCAGCGGTGGCGCGCAGTGCGAGCGAGCCGTGGCCGGGCCAGCCGCAGTGTCGCCTCGACGCCATGTCGTCGCCGTCCAGTCCCCCAGGTCGGCGACCTGTTGACCTGCTGTCGGGGCCAGAAGCGGACCGGACTCGCAGCGCCTTCACCGCCGTGGCCCCTCACTTCAGCACCAGTCCCACCAAAGGTAAGCGCACCAAGCTGTCTTAGCGTTCGGTGCGAGTTTCGACATGAATCTTGCCGGCGTACGTGCCGACTGGACCGCGGCGTGGAAGCTGAAGAGCTCCAGTGGGGAAAGTTAAACAGCTGACTGCTAACTTATTGCCGATCCCTCATGTCCGCTGCAAGTGGGACGGTGGTTGAAATACTGCGGGTGCAATAAGCGGAAGAAGCGGTACAAAGTTCCGGCGAACTTAATGGTGTTCCGAAAGCTTATAACTCAGGACATGAACTGGACGCTGCACTGGCTTACGTGAGCAGATCGCGGTTGTGATCCTACTGAGTGATTGTCGATTTCAATGCAACTATCGCTCGTCGCCGTCACAGCACAAACACAAACAAACACACACACACACCACTTTGTGGCCGTGTATTGTGCGCATTCGGGATTCCAAAAGCTTTCGACAGCTTTTGAACCGGCCTTTCAAAGCGAGCCTACCGAAAGAGGAAAACAAGTGAATACATTTGCGGTCGGTCAACTCTTGCTTGCCTGCGTTCATCGCCTTTCTTCCTTTCTGTCTCGTTACCTGAATTTTCCATAGGTTTCTTGCTTGCAACATCGCTGATTGCGTGTGACACCAAAACTAAGAAACATGAGACATTTGCCACTGTCTCGTCATCGTCTAGATAGGTCTATTGATACTCCGCCCCTGTAGAAGCCTTCAATCGCCATTATCGTGCCGTTTCGAAGTGGAAATGCTTGTTGCGTATAAAAGATCTGCATTTCCAGGGAAGAAAAGCATAGCACGCTGCTTGACATTTTTCAGTGTAATAGGTTCAGCCATCCAGCCTTTCAAGCCAGTATGTTCCGTTTCCGACTTATGATATACTTGTATATTTACTATACGCTACATTTCCGGCTTAACTTTTTCAACGATGTTGTTCAATAGCCCTTTCGCTCGAAGAGAACCACCGCTATTTTCTGTTAAATGTGCATGCTAGAAAGTCGTGTCCATTTCCTGTCGGGTTATCACAGAGCGCGTACGTGCCATTAGCATCCCATCACTGACAACAGAATAAAGGTATCCATCATATACACTTTGTGCAGTAAAAGAAATGTGCGAAACAACTGAATGAGTATGGCCATTGGTCTGCAGCGACGACCTTTCTTCGACATTACCAGCGCGAAGCTGTACATCCACTCATGCGCTTGTTCCTTAATTCAAGATTGTATAGCGCAACGGCATGACAAAAAAAAAACGTATGTCGGTGTTTGCGCTTTTCCGACATGCGCACCAAGCGTAGCGACCCAGGCCAAAAGCGTGTTTTTACACTTCTTCAGCGGGCAATACCGATGTGCGATGCACGATATTTGACCCGATGCTTTTTTATGGCGTCGACGACTGGGCAGGCACTAGATAAAAGCTTATATAATCCGACAAATCCGCGTTCATGACCTAGGGTAAAAAATCGGCTTTTGGTACTGTTCCACGTGAAAGGAATTGAAGCTGATGAACAATTTGCAGGCGTAATTTTCCTGGCGCAAACAAAGCACTCAGCTTTCATAGAGCAGCCTTTCATCATCACCATTCCGAACAGCTGACATATTGCCATTTTTCGTTTTGTCTACGGCCGTAACGCTATGGACTTTTAAAGCACTACCATAGTGCAAGTTCGCTATGCCGCACTCGCCTTTTCTAGGTCTTATGTAAGGCGAGAGTTTTGAATAATTATTATAACCAAAACAGAAAGCCCCTGGCAAAAACAAACAAGGCAAGTTAGGCAAGGGATTGTGCTAAAGCTTACTACGCATCAAACTAGAGAGGTGTTTTCGCCAAACCGCTGAGTCTAAGGGAGTTGAGCCTTTAGTTTGTAAGTTTTATAATGGATCCCTTTACCCTTTAAAGCTACGATAGCAGCACCAGCCTGGTAGTCCCAAATTGTGCCGAACCCACCAACAACATTGTGCCGAGTGGTGGGTTCGAGCCCGGTCACCGGTCTGGTGTTTCGTTGTTCCTCGCTTCAGTCGGCGTGAAAGTTTGCCATCCCCCGCCACAGTCGGCGTGAAAGTTTGTCATCCCTCGCTACAGTCAGCGTGGAATTTTGCCATCCCCCGCTGTAGTCAGCGTGAAAGTTTGCCATCCTCCGCTAAAGTCAGCGTGAATATTTGCCGTCCCCCGCCACAGTCGGCGTGAATGTTTGCCATGCCCCACTACAGTCAGCGTGAAAATTTGCTAAGCGCAGTGAAATGTCCGCCGTGCATTTGGACGGACCGCCCTTCTGCACTGGATGCGTAAAGCACAATGTTTTGTATCATCTTAGGGAGGTATACTGATTTCATGATACTGGGTTTTTAGCGAAGTCTTTCCTGCCGTTAAACATATTCGCAGCACAGCACAGATGAGTCAATAACATCACCCAATGATGTGCGTATGATAGGTTAGTAGAAGCAGTTTTCCGTTTCTTGTTTCAACAGCTTCAGAGTTTTTTAATTTTTGCATATATGCTGACCAAAAATGGTGGAATGGATAAACTACAGTATGACATAATTTTGAACGCAAGTTGATAAAATGCTGACTGTTTCGAAGTCTTCTTTTTCAAATCCATATTTTGTTTTTCTGTACTTCAGCAATAGCGAATGTTGTAAAAACTGCTAACGCTGCCTCCATCTAAATGAAACTGTAATTTCGGTACCAATGTGACGAATTTTCAATGCTTGTCTTGATCCAAAACAAAAAAAGGAAGCGGGAAACAGAACGGGCCGTTTTGGCCCGGCCACCAGCAGGCCTTCACTGCCAGCAGGGCCGGGGCGGACAGGCTTACTTCTGAGCCGGTCGATGCGGCTGTCTCGGCCCACACCGCTGCACCGTTCCCACAACACGGGTGTTCGGGGCACGCTAACTCACAACCTCGCTCGGACGCTTCACGTCCGTTTAACCTATGAGAGCATCCGTTTTAAGTTGCTGTCTCTATTTTAAGGATACGCAGTCCTTCGCTCAGATTTAATCATTTCTAACCCCTGAAGCGAATACCGTTTCTCGTGGCATGGGCTTAGTGTGCTTCGATGGACGAACGCAACAGAGGAATTGATAGCAGCATTTTATGGAGCTTGAAAAGCAGTATGCCAACGTGTCCCTCTCGAAAACGAATGAGTAAAGCAAAATTGTTACAGCCCCAGGATTACTCAAAGATGCAAGCATTGACATGTTACTGTTTTCTACTTGTCAGCACCTTAACTATATTTCAATGGGAATTTGAAATTGAGCACCATACCAGGCAGCGGACAGCCTCTGATTCTCAGCGGCTTCGTGTATAATCTCGCACTGCGATCTGCCGTTTAGACCGACAGCCGCACAGCAGACCTCCGAACTCTCGCCGAAGTGTGCAAGCCTTCCACTCTTCTTCCGTGGACTTGAGAACTGACCTCCCCAAGCTCACAGCACACCCCGCGACAGGCGTATCCCCGCCGAGAGCCCGATCGAGAGGCCGCCAGCCGCGGCACGTGCGCCGCATGACCCGCCGACCCTGGCCCGTGGTAGGTCTGCGGCGGGCTACGTCGGCCAACAACCACGTGCCGCAGAGCAAACATGGTCGGTGCCGCCGATTTGAGCACACAGCGGCGCCGGTACGTGCCGGCCGGCTTTCGCGGGGGTCGATAATTTACATGCGCTGGGACGCTGTTTGCCGAGCGGCGGAGGTGGCGGCGGGACGGAACGGCGGCGCGGCCGGCGCCGGGACACAAAGGCCAGGTCGATGGGGATCGGTATCGGCGTCGGCCGCCGCTCCCGCCAAGCGACCGGGCCGGCTGGCGGCACTGTCGGGTGGCCGCCCTCCACTGCCACTCGTCCGGCCTATACTCCGCCGAGTATGCCGGCTGTCTGTCTATCTGTCGGTGTCTGCGTCATTGTCTCGACATGCCGTCGGTCATACCGTCTGTCTGAGCGTCTGTCTGTATCTGTCTGTCCGTGTCTGCCTGTCTCTCTGCCCCTACCCCCACCCCACCCCCATCAATGGCGTCTATCGCTAGCGAATCCGACAGCGCTACAACATTCCCTGTCGTATGCTATTATATCAATCAGGTGCGAGTGAACGCTGACCACGTCGGCCACATTGGAATGCGGAGCGTGAAGTGGCATGCTCGATTCTAGCGAGCGACTCAGTCTGCTGGGCATGTCACAAGGGACTGTTTTAAGATGTCATGAAGTGTTACGGGGCAAGTTTGCAAGGCCCGAGGAGCCAGCTGCACACAGTCTGTAACTCATCTCATCTAATTAGTCGTGACTCATGCCCACTATTTGGAACCACCGCGTGCGATGTTGCATGAATGGTGCTCCTGTTCTGGGGTGGGTTTGGGGGTTTCTCCCCTGGTTTCACAACTGCATCAGAATCGTCTCACTTATTGCGCATGCTGTCCAGTTTCCTGCAAGGTGTGTGGAACATCGTAGATGCCTTGTGCCTAGACAGGCTCTCTTTGGCTCCGCTCCTGGAGGTCAGCATGAAGAATGGGCCCCTGATCACATTCGTTATCGTATTTTCATGGCGACAGGCCAACGGCGGTGGCAAGATATCACTGGTGCCTCAGGCATGACAAAAATGGGAATAAGTACTTTGGCCATGGAGAATAGCCAAACTGAAGAATTCGGTGTTCCCGATTCCGGTGACGTCAGGCCTCGCCCGGCGCACGCTTCGGCACTTCAGCGGAGGGTCAAACCACGCTGCCACACCTTCTGAAAACAGCCTGCCCAGCGCCTGTAAACTTCGGAGAGGGGCCGGCAAAAACTCAACACTGAGGCAGAGCGCATAATTTGAATGCTGCCAATCCGAGTGTCGACGGCCGCGTGTGGCGCGTCATGCGCTGCACGGATGGCGTATGCGCCGCGTGTCCGCGGCACGTGGGGTGTTGTACCTCGTCCCAGCAGCCGCATAGAGCTAAATCCATTGAAAACAAGCGGAACTGAAAGGGTGACGGTCGGGAAATAGCTTGGCATGTGATTGCTCTCCACGATTTTCCCGACGTTCAGAAACTAAACTACCATATACTATACTATGAAGTATTAGCTGCTACATGCTATAATGGAAAGCGGCGCATCTGTATTGTTTGGTGACTGGAAAGCACTTAAGCATCCTTGGCACGTCTATCAGTTCTGCAGTGCCAAAGAGATGCGCGTGGGTCCCTGAGCCCAACTTCGAAGCTTCTGCCAAGAAGCAAGCCAGCGCGTGGAGAGGGTGCCCGCGCCAGCCGGCCGCCAAAGCTGGAGGCGGCTGGGCGCGGCGCGGCGCTGCGGCCTGTTGCGCCCACTTGGCGTGTCGCTGACTCACCCGATCAGCACTAATCACCGGCTCAAGTGGGCTCAACTGCCTTAAATAGACGGCCCGCATGCAAGCACCGTTAGCACTTGATAACTCCAAGGCACCGAAGCCATTCGTCGGCACCCACACCCCATCCGTCCGTCAGCCGTCGGCCGGCTGCGCGGCCGACGCCCCTCTCCGCCCCGCCGGGTGCGAGTGGGGGAGGGGAGGGGTGTTGCCCCCCACGGCGCGCGTGCCGGCCGATCAAATTAACCTGGCTGTCGGCGCGCCGCTGACGGATGATGCCGCGCCGAGACAAACGGCGCGATCGGCGCCATTACGAGAGCGTCACGAGATAGTCCGACGAGCGGCGGCGATGGGACCCGACATCGCATGCGCTCATCTGCCGGCCTGATGACACGATCAAGCGGGCCATTCGCCCAGCGCACGCGGCAATAAGGTCAACTGAGTGCGCCACATCCGCCGCCGGCCGGCCGCCGCGCGCCATTTCCGCCACCGGCGAGTAGCCGGCGCTGGCGCGCGTTGACGGCCTGCATGAGGAGGCGGGCCGCCGCCCGGGTCACGTCAGGTTACGGGCTGACAACCCGGGTCACGTCAGGCCACGGGCCGTCGACCTGGGTCACATAAGGTCGCGGACCGACGACCCTGGTTACGTCAGGCCACGGGCCGGCGACCTGGGTCACGTGAGGTCACGGACCGACGACCCTAGTCACGTCAGGCCACGGACCGGCGACCTGGGTCACGTGAGGTCACGGACCGACGACCTGGGTCACGCCAGATTAGGGACCAACGCCCCGGGTCACGTCAGGCCACGGGCCGTCGACCTGGGTCAAGTCAGGCCACGGGCCGTCGGCTGCCCCGATGTCACCAAAATGGACGCCGGACGCCTAAGAGAGATTGCGTGGTGCCTATTTCACTTGTTAAGCTTGGGCAGCTGTAATTTGCAATATCTGTGGTCATGCGATAAGAATGCTGGGTTACACCGTTGGGCACTGGGAGAGCAGATCGTAAACGTCTATGTCATTGGCACAGCGTGATCAGTGTCTCGCCTGTGGATGCAGTTTTCAGGACAAGGAACAGCTGGAAAATTCTGGTTCATTTAGGGTGGCTCTGTGTTATAAACGGGCCGGGCCGGGCCGGGCGGCATCGCGGCGTGTGAGGAGCAGGTGTGGCGAAATGTGCGCAGCGACGATACAATGGTTGCTACCGTCCACAGCATATCTTAACGTTGTGTTTATCACACCACCCGCGCGTCAGAACGTTGCGCATTAATTTGATCGGACTAAGAATGTGAACTACTTATTCCCACACCTACTTATTGACATGGCTCAATGGCAGACTCGTCTTGAAAGTGTGCTTCACAGAGCGGTTAAGTGAATGAACCATTATAAGGAAAGTTCAAGTGAGTTGTCGCTATTTTAATTCCAGGCATGCAGCACGCTCGAGCTCAATTACGAAATGTTTGCCTGTTATCACCTGTCCAGAACCTTTGCATATTTACCCTCGTAGTTCGTGAGAAACGTAGCATTGCAATTACTGAAGAGCATCGCAATGAATTTCACATATAAAGGTGTCAAAATTTCGGTCACAATGAATAGCCAATATGTGATTTGCTTCAGGAATTTGTAATCGGAGTACAGCGACAAAGGACCTGTCTTTTAGATCGGTGGCAGCTATCAGTGCAACTGAAGCAAGATAGCATCAAGCACACAAGGTTCAATGCTCGATCTCGCAGTGGAAGTACCAAACGTGGACGTAATGGTGAGAGGCAGACAGGTGTCACTTACTACGAGTTGCCAACTTGTGAAATTTTGTCACACTTTTGTTACGATAACCACTCTAATTATTTCGCATCACAAATGAAACCTGTACAGAACCAAGGCGGTGCAAAGCAAATGGGAGAGTTTGAAACATCCGGCAAGGTTTGCCGCGTAGTGGATAAAGCTGCTGCGTAGTGGGCAAAGATGCTGCGTAGTGGGTAAAACTGCCGCGTAGTGGGTAAAACTGCCGCGTAGTGGGTAAAGCTACCGCGTGGTGGGTAAAACTGCCGCGCAGTGGGTAAAGTTGCCGCGTAGTGGGTAAAACTGCCGTGTAATAGGTAAAGCTGCCGTATAGTGGGTAAAGCTTCCGCGTAGTGGGTAAAACTGCCGCGTGGTGGGTAAAGCTGCCGCGCAGTAGGATAATCCACTATCCGGTGCGCTGCTTCAGCCGAATAGTAAATCCGGCTCACCTCCGCTAGTTTTCCTGAATTGCGCGACTGATCTGTTTATTCTGGATCCGCGGCGCCCGCGGCAGTGCACCTAAGTAAACGCAGGAGTTGGAGACGACTCAGACGATACAATGGGGCGCTGCTGGCAG
The DNA here is from genome assembly GCF_011947565.3 of Pollicipes pollicipes. NCBI lineage: Eukaryota > Metazoa > Arthropoda > Thecostraca > Pollicipedomorpha > Pollicipedidae > Pollicipes > Pollicipes pollicipes. The sequence goes on along the minus strand of NW_023596576.1, from coordinate 26,386,490 downwards.
CCCTGGTTTCACATGTGAATAAACAGCGAGATCGATTTTGTTCAGGGCTGATTGTTTTAGGTATCGCAAAGCTGTGACTAGGCTCTGCGCGTCGCCCTGTGCGGGTCCCGAGATAAATGATGCCAGCAAGTTGCAAGGCGGCACACACATCCTCTGCGAAATGTTTACGGACTTTGTGATATGATAAGTAATCCGATCAGGGGCGTAGTCAGGGGTGGGGACAAGGGAGTTTTTTTACCCCGCCGCCCACCCCCACTCCACTCTGTAGCCAAAAGGTTTCCTTTAGATATTTGCGGTTTGTGGGAATGCGGTCCAACGTCGTAGGATTTTTGAGAAAATTCTATTTCCCAGCATCTGAGTAAAATTTCAAAACCTAGTTTCGTATTTTGACCCGACCCTACCTAAAATGTCGTAGCTACGTTGTTCCGTTTCGCAGTGATGCTGCACTCCAACGTTGTTCTTTTTGCGTTGCATGAAAATACTGTCACTGCTGATAAGGCCAGCATAAACTACCGTTTAAAAAAGCATGACCATGTCAAAAGTGAATCTCTGTGTGAAAGACATATGTTTTCCGTACAGGCTGTGTATGTATAAATGGTAACGAGGGTGCCCACCACACATGCAATAATGACCACGTCACCCGTTAACATGAGATACGTTGTGTTGGGATTGATGAGACAGATCTATCATCTTCCTCTACTTAAAAAGGGTCTGGGCGCTTCAATCTCTCGTGATCAGTGCTAACGCTCGTTAAAATCGCTTGCCACTAAAATAGCTCTTGGCATAACGAAGGCCTGCCTCGAGCGAGGCACCGTACACTCATCCACTTCATACCGCGCGGGCGTGCCAGTATAAAGTCGGCGGGCGTCGGCGCCAGAGCTGCCGACCCCCACGGCCTCAGGTGCAGGGCCTCGCGCGCGGAGCCCCGCACACCAGGGCCTCGCACGCGGAGTCTCTCTGATGACATATTAATCAAACGCCATGTCGCCGGCGGCGTCGCTTCGTGCGTCGCGCCGGGCGGGCATTTCACTTCACACACGCTCGTGTGACACTGGGCCTGCCATGCGCGCCGCCGCTGCCGCCGCCTGATGCATGCAAATAGCCGGCTATCGATCGCGGAGATCGGCGCTGGCGGCGGTGGTTATTCTGTCGCGCCGGGAGCCGCCCATGCTGCGGTACGGCATGATTTGCTGCCGGCTGGCGCGTCACAATTTATGACGTCAGTCGAGCGGCGGCCTCCTGGGATGCGGACGGCCGGGCGCTCTCTGTAATTACGCCCCGTCGGGCGCTGCAACAGGTCGCGTGTGCATACCCGGTGCCGATCATTACCGGAGCGGCCGCCGGGCCGCCGGTTAATTCGGCCCGTTTGGCGGCAAAGTGTGATTTGATGCGATAACGGCCGGTCGAGAGCGTCGCGCGTGGCAGCCGGTGGTTAGCCGCCGACCAAAACACGACCGCCATCGACTCGACGCGGCGCCGCCGCGGCCAGAGCCAGAGCCGGCGACGACTGCCGCCGATGGCTTTGTTTGTACTGGGCGGGCCCGGCTGGCTCCATACGTCTTATGATTGCCTCTGGCGGGCGAAGAGCTGTGGGATGCTAAGTGGCGGGGAGGGGGCAGTATAACAGGCACGAGATGAGCACACATTGTAGGGCGTGTGTTGTGCAGCGTGTTGTTCTATGCGCTCCGTTCAAAGTGAAGTAAACAAGGCTTGAGATTGGAACAGACGGAAGAGATGGGATAGGTTGGGGGCGCGCCTGCAAGGCTTTACTGCCGCGCCGCTGCCGAGTCAAAACAGGCAGAGATGCACCAAGAGAGGCTTTAGTCTCTTGACCTCATTTTAAGCCCCTTTGCTCTTGCATTCAAACTTGTGCTCAACTCCAGGCTGAGTCGAATCGTCGCTGCAATTAATCACACGCGGAAGCAAATCAAGCACATTTAGCCGCATGGGCGTGGCGTTTTCGTCGGAAGGCTTGGGCCATGCAAGGCCCGAGCACGTGGCTCTGCCGCCCCCCCCCCCCCTCTCTCTCTCTCTCTCTTTGTAACATTGATAACAGAACAATAAGCTGCGGCTCACCACGGCCTTGATAGGTAGCCATAAGGCATGCTTGCATTTCCGCAGCCGCAAAATATTACAGCGACTGGATTGCTGAACATTCATCGCGCCACTTTAAAAAGTAAGTCGATGTATGTTCATACAGTTTGTAAAAGTATATAAAATAGGTCCTAATGAGGCCAAAGGCGGCTTTGTGTGAGTTGGTTGTTGGCGCACATTGCGTGACCAATCGTTGCGCTGCCGTCCTTCGCTGTCCGTTACATAATTTCACCATCGGTGCGCAGCGCGGACCAGGGAGTGCTGGTGAGTGCTGTTCTTCTGCCACTTTCTGGGCGACTGTTGCTCTTCTGCTTTTTCACGGAGTGTTGTCACTCCTGGGGCATTCATTACCTCGTGACCCCGCCAGCCGTGCTCTGTGCAGGCGCTAACACCTGTAACGGCCAGATGAGAGGCAGGTGATCTCCCCTTCAGCGGCTCCCCATCCCCGCGCTCCACCGCCCCGTTGCGGCGTTATTATAATGTGAATGAGCACGGTGTGAGGGGGGCCCGGACCGTGTGTCGGATGGTCCAGATGCCCCTGCAGGCCTGAAATTGGACCGTAATGAGCGGAGGGGTGTCTAGCGAGGGTCCCCAGCACGTGCATACGGCACCATTTTTTCTCAGCAGGGCTCATGAATCTGCTCGTGGCGGCCAGGCATTGTTACGTATTGTCCGCCAGTGTCGCGTTCTAATAGCCGTCATCATTTAGCTCCGCCTCGGCTACGCCCAGCGCGACGCACGGCAGGCTCCGCGCGGGGCTCAGCAAACGCCCGGCACGAGTGAGAGACGGGCATCGGATCGATCGGTGACCATGCAGCCACGTTGCGTGCGATAACAAAATCGCGGCGTCACTCCACATAGATATGCTAACGTCGATGGACGCGCGCGTTTGGCCTGTCACTTTGGCTTAGCTCTAGATGTCAAAAGGTCGACCCAGTGCCAGGCCTGTTGCCTTTTCGCCGGACATCTGCATGAGTTCGTGGCGACGCCCCCCCCCCCCCCCTCCCCCTATCACGCTGTTGAAGGTGTGACTACCAGCGTAACTCGCGGCTTGACATTTCAAGTGTCCGGAGGGCCATTGCGGTCTCACAAATTAATTGCGAGTTCATTTGCAAACGGTCCGTCTTGAAGTGGGGACATACATCAGCGCTGAGGTCGACAGCCACCCGGCGTCGCCACGGTCGGCCCACCGCTGCATATTCATTACCGCGGGCATTTCCATTTGAAGCGAGCTAACAATGCCAATACAATTACTCGGCTGCAGCCGGGCCAGGTGACCGGCAACGTCCGAGCGTCTTCCGCCGATAGCCGGCCACCAACAGTCAGTCAGCAATAGTCGGCCAACAACAGTCAGCCACCAATAGTCAGCCACCAACAATCAGCCACGAACAGGCAGTTACGCGAATAACAAACTGCAAGCTGTGCTTCTTTATGCAGATAACAGGACGTGTTTGCATTTGGCGTGTGGTCGTTTATGAAATTAGAAAGCTTCTACTACAATTGGCCCAGATTTACTAAATGTGATACAACTTTTGTGGCGCCTACAGTTATGAAAGCGAGAATGTGAACGATGGCATGGAGCGTGCTGGTTCCACAGTGGCGTGAGCTGCAGTTTTGCCGCGTGGCATTGGCATGTCGGCCGCGACGGTAGCCTGCACCAATCTGGTCGGCCAGCGCGGCGGCCAGGCGGCCAGCGCGACGGTCAGTTGGCCAGCGCGGCGGCCAGCCGGCCAGCGTGGCGGCCAATCGGCCAGCGCGGCGGCGGGCCGGTCCTGCGCGGCAACGAGCCGGTCCGGCGTGGCGGCGGGCCGGTCCGGCGCGGCGGCGGACCGGCCCGGCGCGTGCCGACCGGCGGCCGTATCTGCCAGCCCTGTCTTATCACGGCCGGATCATGATGCTGATCGGAGCGGCCGCGGCCGGGCCCCTCTCCCACGAGGTCACACCGCCAGCTGCCGGGCCTCGGCGCCCCGGGTCAGCCCGGTGCCCCACTCTCTCTCCCCGGCACCGAGGAGGTTCGTGACCTGCCGGCCGTCTGGGGATGGCTGCCGACGTGTCACCACGCTGGGCCGGCGGCGGCTGTCCCTTTTCTGCCTGATGTCGAGATCGTTTGGTGTTGCCGAAGCCCCCGGTACCAGGTCCTCACATCGCCTATGAGCTGAAACGTGATGGCATACTCGCGTCTGCCTCATTCCAGTAGGTGAGCGTGACATGGCAAGCTCCCTCCCTAGGGAAAAGCACGGACTTGGAAATCATGCGCTCAGTTCCACCTTCCCTGGGATCTCTTTCCTTCCAGGCCGTCCAGTATTGGTGGCTGCGTTCGGCCGCGTGCGGTAGCCGGGCTCAGTGCTGCCGTCGTGCCCTGGGCGCGGACCGTTGGACCCCGCAGTCGGTCCCCGGCGTCAGCTGGGCACCGGCTCCAATCACGGCACGTGCCAACGTCCGCCGGCCGCCGGTCAGCTGGCGCCGGCGGGCCCCACCGACCCCTGACTGAGATTCATGGTCCGTTCACCTCCGTCGTTATGGGCCGAACGAGGTCGATTTCAAATTTGTCCTGGCGAGATCGATTCGGCTCAAGATCGTTGGTTCAACTTAGAGATGTTCGGCTCCGTCACAGTGAAAAGATGCGTTTCAGCAATGAACGAGCTACGCTTATTTGGAGCAAGTTTTCGGATTACTAGTGGAGGAATCCCGGTCGTTGCTCTCGTGTAACCATCCGAAATGCCGCATGTCCGAATGCCTTGTAAGCATCTGATCAGGCCAAGACCCATGGTTTTTCTCAAGCGACCGACAGTGCAGCTGAGACCTGGTCACCGACGCGTCTAAAAATCCGGCACGTCGGTCTCCCACAGCTGACTGCATGCCGGTGGGTTAGCCGTGAACGGTTTTCTGCGGAGACCACGACGGTCCGTACTGCTTCGTATGTGACGGGCAGCGGCCGCCAGCGCCCGATGGCCGCCACCTTCCGAGGCTCATTACGCGCTGTTACACCTGGCGCGGCCCGCCTGCGCCCGCGTCCGTGCAGTCGAGTGTAACCTATCTCAACGCGCGGCCGCGCCATGGGCGCCGTAAGGGTCAGTTTGGCGGCCGGTAGGGCGGCCGGCGCGGCGCGTGTCGCCCTTCCCGGCTGAGTCATCTGGCCGGCGGCGAGGACGCCGCCGCGCCGTTTCACCTGCGGCGGTCACGGCGCGGACGGTGGCGTCCCCGGCCGAGACGGCCGACAGGACGCGTGCGGTGCCGCCCGGCCGCCAGCCGCTGTATGGATTTGCGTGAATAATTGACGGTGGTCCTCTGGGACTGGAGCGCCGGGCGCCTATCTGCAGATCAGCGGCCTGTATTGGCGGGGTGTGACGCGCGCTACCCTGCCAGCCGGGGACGGCCCGGATAGCGTCGCCGGCCGCCGGGGCTGGGCCCACCAGCGGCCTGTATTGGCTAGGTGTAACGCGCGGTGCCCTGCCAGCCAAGGACGGCCCGGGTAGCTCAACTTTGACGTGGGCGTACAAAGCCGAGGTTCGACCATCCATGACGCGTACACTCACGCCGGAGGCGCAAGTTCAAGTGTATTTTCGCGTGCTCGTAAACCAGAGGTGGGCCCGCGGTGCCGGTGGACAGGCTCACGCAGCGCACCTGAGGTGAGGCCATGCCGGATCGAAATCCCGACCGGACTTGGCGGCCAACACGTGGGCTCGCGATGCGTGCATTTTGGTATCAGGCTCACAGGTGAGGAGGGCGAAATTGATTTAGTAGCCAGGTTTAAGCCCGGTTTGATTTAGGATTTGCCACGTTGTTGGATCACAAAAATGTCCCACACAGACAACGAGCTGGCATTTTTCATATAGGTATTAACATTTGATTTAAGCTACCGGGCGTAACAGAGGAAGCGGGCACGCAGTCGCCATACGGCGACCACGCCAGCTCCGCGTTGCTGAGTGAGTGCGGTATCTGGGGCCGTGTCCGTGGTGTGGCGAGCGGCCGGCGGGCCGGCGGGGCGGCGGGGCGGCGGGGCGGCGCTACGACGCCGCCCGCCTGGACCACGTGCCGTAATCGGCCGGACAGCTGTGACGTGATGAGCGCCGCTGTGACGCCCGCCGCCGTCACGGTCAGTTATGCCCACAGCCGTGACGGCCCCGGGATTATTTGACTCATCAGAAGCGTCCCATAATGATGATGGATCCGTTCTGATTGGTCAACCGTGGTCGCCGGCAGTTTTTACAGCAGAAAAGGCCATTAAACACGACTGGCTGTAAATATTTCAGTGCGTACAGGTGATGCCGACTAAATCATGAAATGCAAACTGATGCGCGGTCGTTAAGTTCGCTGAACAGCCGACAACTAGTCACGCTCCCACTCCGTCGGCCGACCGGCGGCAGTTTTAAACACCATTTGTAAAATGACAACGGTTTTGTGCAGGCTTGCGAGCCGGCGCTAAAGCTGCCCCGTCCTGCGAGCTCCAGCAGCTGTGCCGGAGCGCGGCGAACGCGACGCTCCCGCCGGTCATTGGTCGACAGATCGTGCGGAGTGCTTCGACCGGCGGGGGCCGACGTCCAAACCCCGGCCAGGTTCGGTCAATCATTCATCAAATCCGATATGGCATCGTGATTTTCAAACTGCGGCGGCCAGATTCGGCCGCCAGCCGGCTCCCCGGGGAGGTCACGTAACGACGAGGCCGTGCGCGGTGGCCGCACGCGCCAAATTCGTCGATAGGGGCCGCTCAGACCTCATCAGACGCGCTCGTCAAACTAATCAGAGAGCGCCGATAGCGTGTCAAGCAGCGTCGGCGTCACGTCAGCTGGAGGGTTACGTCATTGAAATGTACGATATTCATGTCCTGTATGGACTCGGCTTGTGTATACTGTATGTGGTACATTATCTAGCCCGTCCAATGTCCAACTGTGCGACTCTTTAGAGGAATCCAATGCAGACACGACAGATTATTGGGATAAACACACGCCGACATCTGTAAAGGTAAAATGTGGGTAACATTTATAATTCGTTCACAGTTTCGCACATCAGTGTTCCACCTGTGACTCGTATTCGATCACTGTCACACCTATCTGTCGCTGCTTCGTAGCCCTCTGACGCATCACTTCACTGACGGCCCCCTGCATCTCCGGCAGACCCGGGCAGCCCGCCGTACGGGCAGACGATGCCACCGCTGCTGCCGCTCTCGATGCTGTACCCGGGCTACCTGCTGCACGTGTACCCGCAGTACCAGCGCTGGTACGCCGAGGCGAAGGCGCCGGCGCTCTCGTACTCAGGGCTGGCGCGTCGGTACGAGGCGGCCCGGCTCTGGGAGTCGGTCTCGCGCCGCGACCTCTCCAGCCCGGCCAACACTGGTGAGACGCGCCCCGGAGCGCCGCACGCACCGCCCAGCGTCCTGGTCTGCTGCTGCTCGGGTCAAGATTTTGAGCACGCTCATCCCGGAGTTCAATGGCCTTCCCAAAGAGGAGTTTGGCGTCCTTTATTTAATGTTTGGTGGGTCAGAGACCTGTAATTTGGTATCAGCGGGTTCCAGGAGCATCGTTCCGTATGACCGGCTGTCAATCTCACGGTTGAATCCGTTTGTGCACCGCGTCACGCCAGTCACGCTCGGCCCTCCGCTGACGCCGGCACGCTCCCGCAGAACCCAAGACGCCTAAGTCAACCGTATCTCCGTCGTCGAACGACGACGAGGCCGACACGCCGCTCAACCTGTCGACCAAGTCGGCGGCGCGGCGAGGCATCTGGTCGCCGGCGGCGGCCGTCGAGCGCGAGGCCAGCCGTCGGCGCTGCTCGTCGTCGGACGCCGAGCCGGCCGTCGCGCTGAGTCCGCCGCCGGCCGGCTCGCCCGCCCGCCTGCCCGCCGGCTACCCGCCTTACGGCCTGGTGCTGCCTGGCTGGCCGGGTGCCGCGGCGGCGGCGGCGGCGGCGGCGGCGGCGGCGGCGGCGGCGGCGGCGGCGGCCTCGCGCCAGCTGGGCAGGCCTGTGCCGCCCAGCCGGCTGCCCCAGCTGGAGAGCTTCATCTGCCCAACCTGCAAGCGCGCGCTGGCTTCGGCCGCGGCGCTGGAGGCGCACGTGAGGCGCTGCTCACTGGAGCTGTCGCCGCGCTCGTTCCCGGCCAGCCCCGCCCAGGGCACCGCCAAGCCGGCCCAGGAGAGGTCGTTCGAGGTCAGTCTGCCCTCCCCCCTACACACACACACACACAAACACACACAGAAGGCTGCTCCCGATACTGGAGACAAAGGACGCCGCTACCATTCAAACCACTTTGACTTCTAGACCGCATGTTTTTGATTGATTTTTATGAGCTTAGCTTCCCTGAAGTCAATGGAGGCAGATTCTGTGGAGTGTTGCTCACCCTCGGCATGTAGTCGCGGACTTGCCAGACGGCTAGGTGACATAAGTGAGGCAACCAATGTAGTATTATGCATCTGCCGTTTCCTGACTGACCGAACGCTTCCGGCAAGTACGCAAAATGCTGAGTCCGTGTGATTCTAAAATAAATTGTTTTTTGCCAGTGCAAGCAGTGTAACAAGACCTTCAAGCGTTCATCGACGTTGTCAACGCACCTGCTGATCCACTCGGACACCCGGCCGTACCCGTGCCAGTATTGCGGCAAACGCTTCCACCAGAAGTCAGACATGAAGAAGCACACCTACATACACACCGGTAGGTAATGGTCCGACATCGCCGTCCGATATCGCCCGTCAGTCCTCCGGGCCGGCCTCGGCTTCGGTGTGCTGCTATGGTCCGACTCGGCTTTGTGTGTGCTCCGCTGATGTGTAAGAGTTGGTGACTGGGTGAGTCATTCTTGCCTGACGAAAAAGGTTGCACGCTCGTTTGCTACAAGAGTGGTTTGAGTGCTTGAAATTGTGGAGAAAAGAAGATTGGATTGTTTTCCTTGGTTTTTCTTTGAGCCATTATCAGCCGACTTGTAGCTGCATTCGGCAGGCGCTCCCTAGCACTCTGCGGTGGTATGATTATACCGAGCGACGTCTCTTTGAATTAAGCAGATGATCACGTTGGAACTTTCTCATGCCTTTCCATCGGCGATATGGATTCAATTTGTCGTTGATTTATGTGTGTACCCAGGGGTAGCGTCCCCTCTCCATAAAAATTATCGACGAGGAAGCGCGCCCGCCCCTCGTCCAAATTGGTTTTATCATGAGACTCGCCGCCGGCGACTGATTGCCCCCGGGCATGAAATCAGGACGGGCATTGTTACAGTTGTTGATAAGTACGGTTACTGTTATTCCCGACGATAACGGCCGGGAACTGGCTGCCAGATGGCGGCCGCCATCGAAGATACTATCGAGCTAATCGATTCATCGGAACATGCTGCGCCGCCGGGTGGCACTGTAGTGATCTGTGCCGCCTCCGCCGAGGGGGAGGGGGAAATCACGCGCCGTCGCCACCGCCGCCCGCCTTTGAATATCGCAGGCTGACGTTGGTTGGTGGGGGAGGTAGGGCGGCGGCGTGAGAGGAACCAGACGACCGACGGCCGGGCTGGTGTCGCGGGCCGCCTGCGGCCGGCGTGCATCCTAATGTCCAGCCGCCGCCGCGGAGAGCGGCTCAGACGCCGCCGCAGTGCGGGCCTCAGACCTCTCGGGTAGCCGTCACGCGGGCCGGGCCGGGGTAAGTGGCGGCGGCGGCGGCGGCGGCGGCGGCGGCGGCGGCGGCGGCGGCGGCGGCGGCGGCGGCGGCGGCGGATGGCGTCGGCCAGGTGTGGGGGGGGGGGGGGGGGAGATAGCGGCCAGACCGCCGCCGAATCGAGGGCTCCGTGCTGAGGACGGCTTTTTCAGCTATCGTCGAAAACCAACCACAGACGCATCGATGCGAAACCAGCCGTTTGCGGTGTAGTTGGTTTGAGCGGGCAAATCGCCGCTGTCCGCTGACCAGGTCCCTCCTCCCCGCAGGCGAGAAACCACACAAGTGCTCCGTCTGCGGCAAGGCCTTCTCCCAGTCATCCAACCTCATCACCCACATGCGCAAACACACCGGCTACAAGCCGTTCGCCTGTGGTCTGTGCGAGAAGGCGTTCCAGCGTAAGGTGGACCTGCGCCGCCACCGCGAGAGCCAACACCCGGACCTGGTGCACGTGCCGCCGCCGGCGCCGCAGCTGACGCCGCGGCCGCCGGCACCGCCGGCCGCCGAGCCGGCCTCACCGCTCCCCTGATGACGCTCGGCGTCGTCGGCCCCCGACCGCGCCGCTGCTGAACCCTAGCCCGAATCTCCGCCAATGGCCGGGCCTTTGAGGCGACCGAAGCTCTGTAGCTCTGTAGCACACGCCGGCCAATATGACCATTACTTACGTCAACAAATTAAAAATCTTCGATCGCCAGCCTGAATGGCTGGACCCTCTTCGGCAGAGAGTCTTTAAACAAAGCACTTAGGTCGCCGTTTCCCCCATTGATTTCTGGCAATGGCTCGTCTGGATGTGGCATTGTTGTTTGGGTTTTGCACACAAGCTGTTCAAACATTTAACAAATTCATCGCGGGCATCAATGGCGATGCGCTGCGACGAAAGACGCGGCGTTTGACACAAGCGCTACAAATGGCACCGCGTCACAACAGGCCCGGAAGGGGGCCGTGAGCAGGGGGAGGGAAGGGGGGGGGGGACGATCGAGTCGATGGCATCGCAGTCGAATGCCAGGCGGGTGCAAACAACGAAACGACCGCGCGCGCCGAGTGCTGGAGCTTTCTAGTCAGCTTGTGTACAGAAGGGGGTGGGAAAGGTATTGGGGGCCAGGGTGGGTCGTCCGGTTTTGTGATCGTGAAAGGCAGAAGTAAGAACAGTGCTGTTCCCTGCAAGTACCTGGGCAGAAAGTGCGACAGGGCTCTTGTTACCACCTCGGGTGTGTTCAAGATCGGTGACATCGTGTGCGGGCGGCGTGTACGGTGCATATCGCACATGGTTTTCAATGTTCGACTCTGCAATTACGCCTGCATTGCGGGCTGTTCGTTCGACGTTAAAGTGGCTGGTTTGCTTTCGCGATCATAAAGATCGGTTTGGGTTAAGACGGTTCCCGACCATGATATCCATGTATATCCAAGAGGATCGCTTACGTGTATCGATGCTTCAATGTGACCAGATGGTGAATGCGTTCGCCTGGGGCAATCTCTCATCAATGCACCCACTTTGGTGAGGCCGCAGCGGGCGGCTGGTGGTCATCGTCACGCAGAGCATTGCCATCGTAAATTTGCGCCACCATTATCGGGAAAATGTAATTTCCTAGTTGCCGTGCATCTCAAAAGTGGAGATCACTTTCAGCCTTCGCATTGCCCTGTTTCTGATAATCGCCGTCGAGTTTATCTTCCTCAGCCTCTAGACCACATCATCGACATCTTTTTCGCACTGTACAAACGTGCACCTTAAAATGATAACTTGTACATACGTATACGCTGCGTGCCTTTTTGCAGGTCCATCCAACATCTAGTTACGATTCTAAACAGATTTTAGCCCCATATTATCGGTGTTTCAGATTGTGTTGTGGCTGGGTGACTATGTGTACGTTGTTGAACATGCGTAGATGGATGCGCGTGCCGCGAGCGGGCAACCTTGGATCGCTGTGATGGAATTGATTTTCCACATTTCAGCAGTGTCATTCGTTGCATGTTGGCTGCGATCTTAATAAATTACTGTTATCATTCGAGAACTATCTGGTTGTCATTCTCGTCTCCCGACAAGAGGCGCGCGGCAGAGTGAGCTTGTACAGTGTTAGAGAGGAGGTGGAGATGGGAGGGGGATTTTGCATCGCCCCTCTCCATGCATCCGTAGTCGGAGGGGTGAAAAAACCTCCACAATGAGAAGTTTCTATATCCACGCTGAGGCTTCACGAGGAGCCCACCCACAGTCTCGGTCATTGCCGAGGCACGACAGCAGCGCTGTGTCTAGCACACGACCGCGTCTTCACACGTTACACCCACCAAATGTCCCCCTCCCCTCCCCCACGCGGCGTCGTTCAGCGGCGGCTCCGATTGGCTGGCGGCGCCTGGCCGGCTGGCGGCGCGTGGCGGGTGACCCGCAGCGCGCGTGCGCAGGATTAGTGGGGTCAGCGAGCCGTAACCGCACGCGCCGCGGCCGGCGTCGGCTCGTTTGACGGCCGGACACGCCTCTCTGCAGCCCAGTGCGCGACGGCCCGGCCTCTGTGATGGCACGCGCCGAGCGACAGAGGGTGGCTGACGGAAGAGAACGGGCGTTTATCAGCTGGTGGCTAGCGCGATATAGCTTCGCCGTGCTGTCAATAATGACGCGAGCTTGGCATGAACTTTTAAACGACTTTTACCCCGCAACCATCGCCTTAATGCTGCATTATTGTTGCTTCCTGCGTGCTCTACAGCAGGCTGCCCGTGAAGCTATGCTTGCTTTTTGTTGTAACTGCCAAACTGCCGGCGCCTTGACATGGAGCGGCTCAGCACTAGTTTGAGGCGCCCCGGGCTCAGAGAGGGTGCCACGAATTGGTGTAAGCTCTTGCCCTTGGTGACAGGGTACCCAGAAACACAAGAAGAGAGATCTTTCAATCCCAAATAGAGGGGTGCCCCGAGTTTGAGTAGAACAGCGCCTCTATTCTTAGCAGGGGAGCACCCCCATTGTCCGAGAGAGTCCAAGAAGGCACAACGATGTCAACAAAGGACAGCCAACCATATTACCGGCCCCTTAACCTATTGCCAATCGAAGGCCAGCAACAGTGGCACGGCCTGCCTGCGGCCGGGCTCAAATGCGCAACGCTGTTGGCGGGTTGTGTGCACAAAGCCTGCACAATGTCGACATCTACGTCGGCCAAGGCCCCGCGGATGCGTGGCGCCGACCGGAAGCAAGCTGAAGAGATAATGAGAGCTCGGATCCCCTGCAGGGCGTCAGTACAGCCTTGAAGGCGTCGCAGCCAACTGGCGCGGCTCATTTGGCGGCTCATTATGCGGCCCTGGCCCGGGGCCGCGCGCCGATCGCGATCGACGTGGCCGTCTTCTCCGGTAAACCCACAAAATCCCAATTACTCGACGCTGACGTAATGGCCGTCGCGGAGTCATCTGCGCGCCGCCGTTTACTCGCGCTCCGGCCGCCGGTAATGGGAACAATTACACTATAATGAGGTTATGTGACATTAATGGCGCGCGTAACACCTGCTCTGGCGCGAGCCCGGGCGGCGGCGCGCGCGCACACGCGCCGTCTCCAGCGACGGCGGCCAGCTGAGCTCTTGTTGACGTCAGAGGCGTGCCGGCGGCCGGCGGAGCGGCCTCCTGCTCCTGCTGTGCAGGGCCTGGCACACCTCTCAGGCTCCTCTGGACGGGGATGGGGCTGGGCCGCTGGCAGAGGCCGGCCAGCAGTACATCGGCATGACAGAAAGCGAAGCAAAGCATGTGAGGTTCGAGTCCGACGAAAATTACTACAGCTGCCGCATCCTGCAGGATAGTCGAACGAACGCCCCGGAAAGTGAGGCGAGGGGCAGGCGATGCCAATTTTGAGGTCAACATTCCATGGCTCGACGTAAGCTAATGTTAAATGTTCTCACAAGGTGGGGCATGCCCCCTGGCTTAACCCGTTCCTACGCCTATGATGCAGGGTATCATAAGGCATCACAAGGGGTCTTACGAAAAGCATTAAAGGTTACGACGGCTCGGTTATTACTTAAGCAGGTCGCCATTGTATTCACAAGTCCCCCCTGATCCGGAAGGCAGAATTCAGCGATAGCAGGTTCAGTTCGCAACAATTCATCTATCCAACGAACACGCTCTGTCACTGGTCACCGATCACAGGCACTTGCTTATCGTACCGTTGGCAATTCACCGATCACAAACCATCAACGGACACGACCGTTACAAGCGGCCGATTGTTTGGCAACGGTCCTAAGCTGGGCACACGCATACCGTTCATTAAACGCCTGCGGACGCGAACAAGGGAAAAGCGAAGCGGAAGCGAACCATGGTATCATATGATTTTAGATCAGCAGATTTCGAGACGGTATGTTCTTACTGATCATCCCACCGAAGTCTGGTCCGGCTGCGCTCCAGTTGACAATTGTTGACTGCATTCGTGGGAAGGGCAACATGCACGCTTTCTTGAGCGGGCTAAGCTTTCGAATGGGCGTCTTGGTGATCAAGACAAACGCTCCAATATGTACACAGGTTACATACTATGACGCGTTCAATGAGGTCAGAGGTCAACTGGACTTCCAAGATAAATAGAACTCTCAAATCTTGCTCAGCTGTTTCCCGCTGCTTGTTCCACATCGATTGACCCGCACCCGAACTCTGCTCGCTATACCTCGCGTTTGTGTGTAGACAGTACAGAGCGGCCTGTTTTGGAGACCGCAAAGCGCTGGGAACACTTTTTTAGCTAACAGCACTGGCGCGGATATTTTTCATGCTAGTTTCGACATACATATAGTTCAAGTGATCAAGTATGTTTTAACTCTGTAGCATCCCAACTTAGCTTTGAGACATGCCATCCCTTATTTGTGTTTATACTATTGTGTGCTGCGGACTTACTGCATTTTAATTAAACGACTACGCCTGTCAGGGAAGCGCTGCTCTATCGACGATGAAAGAAAATAAATAAATAGACAAATAGGTAGCATATTCGTCTTTTGACTAAGCGACCAGTCACGATGCCTGCGTCCCTTGCGATAGATGTTCTGCACAAGGTGACTGAATGGGACATGTCACCGTATATAGTGTCGCACCTGACTTTAGCATGTTGCCGAGTTCTTAATGACATCCTATTACCTGCCATTAATGCCCTTATCTATAAAACACATTTGTGCGCATTCTATTTATTCAAATTGGGAAAGCAAATAAATGATTCCGATAGCCAATATTCCGAGCGTAGAATCAAATTTCACCTTTCTGTCGATGGACGGAAACACTCTAATCAAACAACATTAATTAAAGCCGGATGCAAATAATAAAACTCGCCCGGCGGCTGGGAAGATGAATGGCCTACTCAGCGCGAATTCTAATTTGGGTTGCCCCAATAACATACGTCGAGGACCCCCAACATGCATTAATAACATTGACCTTCTCTCACTCTGTGCCTACGTATCGCGCTGACAGAGCAAAACAACCGCTTCATTATTGCAATGGCCCCAAAAACTATCGCCACCGTACGGAACCGCAACCAACCGCCACGCGAAATACACTTCGAACCCAATTACGCTTAATTGTCCCCTAATCGATACTGTAGCACCTCGTGAGGCCGGGCCTTTCATCGAGTGCACTCAGCAAAACCCCGCGGGCGATTTGCGCCGCCGAGGCTCGGCTGCGACGACAATTGGCGCAATGAATTTTTTATGCTCGCTTATTCATGAAAAACGGATTGTTCTGGGTGCAGACGAGGCACCGGGGAGTCACTGCCTCGCCCGGTCGCCCCGGCCAATAAATAACCATGCCTAATTACGCCGGCGTTAAGGGATTTTCAGATGATTAGGGATTTCGATAATAAGTAAAGCCGTGCATTATTGATGAGAGTGACTAAGGCGATTGGTGGCAGTGACGAGGGAGTGGAGAGTTTATCTCGGGACTTCGAGGCGGGATGCAATCAGCATAATGTGCCGGTGGAAACATCGGTGAACACGCATCAGTCCTGCCTTGACTTTATGAATCGGCAATTGAATGGGTGTGTTCTATCTGAGAATATCCGGATTAGGTGCAGCACCGAACCCTGTGAGAAATCAAATGTGTACTGAACGTTCGCGTGCAGGTAAAATGGTGAAAGTACGCATAGATTAGCGTGGAAATGGGTATAGCGTTATTTAGGTACGTTCATGTGTTGTGTTACTGAACATCTGTTGAAGGTGCAGCGGGGCAGGCAAGGCGTCATATGACGACGCGTATAACTGAAGACAGGAATACCACACTCATTTGCATAAGCACACTCGCTCTTGTAACCGCACTCATATCAACTGCCCACATAAGCACGGTCACTCACCTAAGCACCCTCACTCAGACACACGTAAGTTCTACCGACGCATACGCTCTCACGCACACAGGCATAATTCCCCATAAATCAAGTTTCCAGGTAAATTAACCTCACCTGTGACTATGGCTCGCCTAAACAATTCCCAAAATACTGACGTAAATATTGTGATATAGGTAGGTACTGCTATACATAAGATGAGATATGTCTCTTCACTTGAATATGAGTATAATCTTCTAAATACATCTCTTCACCTGAATATATCCCAAAGCAAGTAAAGATCATCCAATTGTGCTGTGTAGAAAACTAAAAACTAAATGTATTTGGGCTCAATGTAGAATTGGGGACGTCTTCAGTTGGGCATGTCTGACCTGGCGTGACCTGTGATGGCCTGAACCCTCACCATCAGATTCAATAACGCCGCACATCAGTGACGTCGAAAGCGACTGTACTTATGAAACAAACGAGTAGCACGACCCAATTGTCAACAAGTCAACTGCATTGCCTAGCACCAATGCTCAAAGCTTATGCGCTTTCTCGCCCTAGGTGCATGTGACTGTCAAGGTCGGTGTCACGTGATTAGTTTACGGGTGCTCCGTGATCCGTCACCGAAAAATGACGGTTTGCACTTTGTAGTGTAAAATTATAACTAACCGAGTTAAAGGCGGATGATCTGTGGGCCGTGGTTTAGGCCATTAATGGCCGCCGTCAGGCAGGAAGTGATCAGCGTGGTTCTGAATAGGTTTGTGGACAAATATTGACAGAACTTCTGCATTAAACGTGCTGGTAGACGTGCAGTGCCACCCTCGACACGACATTGGGAACTATCATCATGCGATAAAATTTAAGACATATTTCTGCAAGCAGATGCTGTCAATATGACAGCTCATTTGCAAGCATCAAATTCATATTTTTGAGATGGCGAGCATTTTAGAGAATGTTTAAACCTTATGGCTAAATTAGCAGCATATGCTTCGAGCGACTGGGAAAACAGTTAACTCCAACCTGACGTGTTTCGGCATGTGACATCATTTTGCGTTCCCGCAAAAGCAAAGCCCTTTATGCACAACAAAATATCAGCCGCAGCCTCGGCAAAACAACATTAAGACATGTAGTGTCGAGTTGGCTTATGCGCAGTTCTCGAGTTTGCAGCATGTTTCCCAGTTAATGCTGTGGCAAGAATTCGAGCTGGTCATGTTTTGCTTGACGCAAGCATAGTGCATTGGGCGTCTTGGTGACGATGATCCTCATATCTGGATAGATGATGGGCTCCACCATGCTGCTTTCGGAGTGTAGAGGTCACTAGGAAGCCACACGTATTGTGTAAGATTCTTGTAGCTAACGTACGGACAAAAAGTCGAATGGAACAAAGTGGAATGGAAAAAAGTCGAGCTGAAACAGTCCAGCGATAAAAAGGCGACAGGAATACAAATCAATAGGGGTTAGCCTCGGATAAAAAAAAATCGTAGGACAAAAAGTAAAGTGAGGTAGAAGCCGAATCAGAAAAAGTCGAAAGACAAGCGTCAACAGGTATAGAAATTGGCTGGGATAAAAGGAGTGACGAGCCCTGTTGGAAAAAAAGGTCCAAGGACAAACGTTGACAGGAACTTAAGCTGACTGGGATAAAACTAAAAACAATACAACTCAAAACATGAATATACCGAACGGGCAAAAACCGATAGGATGCGTACAAGGCATTAGTGGGTGTTTATGACACCTTCGTGATCACAAGCACAGCTTAAAACGCCAAGTACGGACAATATACTCCATGCTTGCTCTATACTATTGTCCATCCAGACATCTTCGTGCGTTGGTTGTCGATAACTCAGCATAATTGCCCTCAACTCATAACGCCGAATACGGGTATGTGTACTTAATCAGTTAACGAAAGGGGCTCCATCCCATTCTCCACTTCTAGCTTAGTTAAGCTAGACCTGGAGATACGACAAACAAACACAAGGAGGACTTAGGATCAATCCTGTTTCGTCCGGTTCTGTCCAGCCCTGTTTGGCCCCATCCTGCTCGTCCGATAGCATCATGCTCCGTCCAGTCCCGTCTTACCTCGTGCTGTTTCGGCTGGTTCCGTCCAATTTCGTCTGGTTTTGTTTGATTCCATTCTGGCCCATCCGGTTACTTTCGATCACGTTCGGTGACGTCCGATCCTGTCTGATCGCGCCCGGTCATGCGCGATCCCGCCTGGTGCTGTCCGTTTCGGTTCGGCTCGGTTCCATATGTTTCTATTTGGTTTCCTCCGATTCCATCCAATCCAGTCCCATGTCATCTGTTTTCGCCCGGTCCTTTGAGGTGTGATCTGGTCCCACACGGTCCGGCCTGCTTCCGTCCGTCCTCATCCAGTCCCATTCCTGTCCCGTTTGTCTCTCCAGTGGCCACAGCCTTATCCATCGTCATACCAGCCGTCAAATCCCGACGACTCGTTTTGAATAATTTTGGCCACTGGTCTTTTTACTTTTCCAGGTTGACTTTGATCGATATCGATGTTCTGCCTTGTTACCTTTATCCTTATGGAATTTTTGTCTTTTGGTTGTTTTTGTATCCGATTTTATCCCTGACGACTAGTATCCATTCCTTCTTTTGTCCTTTGACTTTTCCAATTCGGCAGTTATATCTGTCAACTTTTATCCCTTTCGACCTTAATGTCGTTCGTTTGTTTTGTTTTTGTTCCACTTTTTCTTCGACTTTTACTATTTGACTTTTTGGCGGGAACCATTGTAGCTACTTATTGCGAGATTCATACAATTAATCGATGACACGAGGTGATGACGATACCGTAATATTAAGACGTTTAGTCACTTCTGTAGTGAATCGAGTGCTTTGGAAAGTCAACATTCCATGCCCGTCGTGCTATATCAAGAACTAAACAAGCCACATCAAAAAAGAAAAACAGGGTCAAAAGTGCCTTTAGACTTAATCCGTAAGGTGTGAGCCCTTTCAGTTCAAATTGTATGACCTTCAAACGGTCAAATCTAATCAGAGATCAAAATTTGACTTGGCTTGTGCTTGGATGACCTGACATTGAAAGAGCTATCAGAACGCTAAGAATGTACTTCAGAGTGTTGAAGACAATAAGAGAAATCTAGGTAACCTCTTCTGAGCGCATTTTCTGCGAGAAATATTCGTTCTTTGCTGATTTCGAGCCAAATGTCACCGACCTGCACCTGAGATATGGAAGATAGATTATGAATCGTCGAAGCATAAAATGTCAAATTTTCCCATGCATAGAACTGACAGCATCCAAAGTCCGAAATCAAAATAATTAACTTACTCAAGTACATCCATAATCACCGCACCTCGCTCAAAGGCGTTACGAAATGATTACGAAACAATCTCAGGGAGATCTTTTGAAGTCCTTTGGTGGGACGAAGGATAACATTTGAGGTCCTCTGGTGGAACGAATGATAACATTTGGGAGTTCCGCCAGCCATCTGTCACTCTCTTGTCGCCATGTTCTTGAGGGGGATGTGCATGCACACAAAATCGAAAATTTAACTCGTATAAGCAACAGAACAGTAAACCGCGCGTTGCGTTACATGCTGCTGACATGTCTTAGTCAGATATGTGCTGTCCATGTTTAAAACAAAATGCAGCTATCCTCACTCAGTTTTTCTGGCATTTGCCTCAGTTTTTCCGTAATTTAGCAATAAAAATTTCCAGCGTAAGGCACGCTTGAACTGACTCTTTGGCAGGCACACAATTATCGAAAAGTAACCGGTCTAAAAGCAACAGAAAATGCAATAAACCGCGCTGTTTGCGTTATACATGCCTGCTGAGCAATGGTTTCGTCATGCTATTTATTGCTGTTCCATGTTTCAAAACAAAATGCAGTCTTATCCTTCAGCTCATATTTTTTCTGGCATTTGCCTCAAGTTTTTTCCTGTAAGTGGTGTAAATTTAGACCAAACTAAAAATTTCCAGTAATTTCTTAAGGCACCGCTTGGAACTGACATACTTTGGTTCCAGTACCGATTTGAGCACTCCGTGCCTGCAGGCCCAAACATAGATTCTCTTTTTCATTGTCAACATCAGTAGGAATCGATAGTACAACATTCAATATATTTTTTCCGAAACGTCCTATAGAAACTATTGAACGCACAGACCTAGGAACACTTCGCAAGGCCAATGCTGGTCTCGGCCATGTTGTGCGAAATGGTTGTTATTCATTTACGCTCATGCCTTTTAAAAATAGTGTGTAGGTTGGTGACTCAAGATTTATGGAAAGGTTAACTGGTCCAGCTTCTCTTCGTTGCCTGTTCGTGATAATAATTTGATCCGTTTCAAAACGCTCATATCGACAAACTGTGGAGACGTCCTTCGTGTGGAGCACATCTAGCTGCACGCTTGAATAGCGCCCTCGGTGAGAGTTAATTGTTTTTGGCCTCTGTAGTGTTATTCTGTAATGTGTTGTCCTGGCACACCAAGGGACTATTAAAGTGCCACTCGCTGCACCACATCAACAACACTGCCAATATCTAAGCAGCCGTAAATACAAATGGTCACAGTCATGATCGGTGGAGTTTTATCATGTAAGCCTGTCTAGTTACATGGACACAATTATGGTCCGCGAAGCTGGAAACTCCCTGGTGGGATATCTTCATGTTCAAAGTGGCATACAGACGCTGGCGGGTGTCCGCGCGCCCGTCCAACACCCTTGCAACATGCCGCCGTGGAGCGAAGGGATAGATCCCAACCAGTGGCGAGGTAGTCTGAGTCGTGCAACGGATCATTGCTAACAGGAGTCAAACTCAGTATTGCCGACACCGAGATCCCCACTCATGAAGGTCTTCTGCCAAATAGAAGTCTCATGACAATTCGCATCGTGGAAACGAAATAAGCCTGACAGTCAACAGTCCTGCAGTTTCTGAGTGACAACTCCTCGATTTAGCATTAGAAATACGAGACGAGAATCATGTCCATGATGTCGCGTGATGATGTGATGAACTCCTGTCGAGATGTCACGCATCGCCTTGCATACTTGACATGGACAACAAATTCGGAATTTGTTTGAGCACCCGCCCTGCAATGCCGCTCTGCAATGCCGCTTCTTCCGATAGGGCCCTCACGCTCCTGGGGCGAGTGCACCGAAGGACGTTAGGGCTCATGCAGCCCTAACGCCAATGGGCAAGAATGTCAGCGTTTTACTATGATGTCCATACAGCTCAAATTTGGCTTACTGCCAGCAGCGGTAACGTATTTGAAGGGAGCATGCATGTCACATGTTTGCGGACTGAGTTGAACTATTACCTGCGAAATGTCATGGGTTGCGGACAACTAGCCATTGCTGGTATCTGAAGAAGCATTGAGTATCTCGGTCATTTGTTGTCGCAGTCCCTCTGGGCGCCAAAACCCAGGCGGAGGGAAACCTCGAACCTACGTCCTCGTGATCGTGCCACCGACCCATGGCCTCTGCCGTGGGACAGCGAGGATGACCAAAACGCTGCAAGACAGAACCAAGTAGTGGTGGGTCACCAATGCGAAGATAAATTGAGCTTTCGTTGGACCCCTCGCCATCGGCTAAACCTGTGTGTAATTTACTTTGGTCGTCGTCACTATATGAGAACACGTCGGGCTCTGGTTAGATCTTTGAAGACCAGAACAGAAGGTTACATCAACCCCTTCAACAATGTCTTGGCTATGTAATCCAGTAAGCAATGTGTCCGGTGCTAGTACTGAACAAATGTACCGCACAACGTGTGCTTTGCGGGAGTTCGACAGGGTGCCCAAAGATGGGGGAACCAGGTGGCGCGTTGGATAAATGTTACGCTAATGCTGCATCTTCAGTATTGTTTACCTGGATCTGCCCATGTAGAAAATATCTAACATCACATATTAGCTTGGCAAGCACATGCCCGACGCCTATATCACGCAAAATAAACCAAATGGCATAATTTTCAAACTAAAAAATCCGTGTTTTTGCCTTTCCTATGGATATGTGACGGAGGAATCCATCCATTTCACCTGAACTCTGTTGTTCCACAAAATGCGGCTACTTGATATAGGCACAGCGAATGACCTTTAAGGATACCCCAAATTACCGCGTTTTTTAACCTGGAGCTCTTTTTCAAAAGTTCAATGAGAGATTGGCGATTTAGAAGCGGTGATCTTATTGGGACGAACCGAGGAGGTCTTTTTCATAAAGCTTTGACCAGTGGTCTCGATATCTCTGGGGGGGGGGGGGGGGGAGACAGAGTTCGGTCATCCTGGAGGTTGCAGAAAACTCCACAGCCCGCAGGGAATAGGTGGGATACCAATTATACGCACTGGTTTCCAGGCATGCTTGTGAAAGACAAGATGTTGTTTCTACTAAATATGTGATGGCGGACCTGAGCATTTGTTGAGAGATCTTGGCCTTTGAACTGATGTTTTCTGCAGATTTCGTCTTTCCAAAGTGATATTTTATATGTTGAGGCGTTGACAATGTTGGGCAGACTGCCTGCTGCCCCAGCGGCCCGGCCTGCCAGCGAGGGCCAGTCTGGCCAGTCTGGAGCGGTCTGGCTGTGGTTCGGCTTCACCTGCAGCAGTGCCGGCCGGACAAGACATTGGGCCGGGCATTGTGTATCGCGCCGCGGCCGCCGCTTCGGGCCGCCGGCCTTAAGCGCCTCGAGAGAAAACTTTTTGCAGATGGTGAATCCCTTCATCACCTCAATGCCCTTTGTTGTCATCGACCTCGCTTCTTGATGTCATTGCTCCGTGACGCATAGCATGACCTGTCTTTATATTGTTTAAGTTTTGCAGAGAAATGCTTACTTGGCACTGAAAGTTGTCACTGTATCGAATCAGGTGTGCCCGTTGAAAGCTCGGAAAAGTATATTTATTGAATGAAAAGTTCGAGACAAGAAGAGGTGCTATCCACCTTGCGATCACGAGGGTTGCAATGTTGTAAGCAAACATCTGCTGTGATGCGCACATGGCAGTGAAAGACCAGAAACACAGCACGAGACATCGATTTGCACCTGCCTGTGATTATTGAATCTTATGAGAATAAATCGAATGACAGAAAAAAGTAGCGGCACTACATTGCATAAATGAATGTCAATTCCTGATACAACGCCGCAAATGCCTGTTGGATAATTTTGTGAATCTTAGTTGTAATTGCTATACGCTAACGTGAGTTTCACGAGCAACGTGACAATTTCAGCTTACGTCAGATAAGGCACGCTAAAAAACATGATGCAAAATCGCACTGTGCGCTTTTCGGTGAAACGTCTAAGGCATGCTGATATATTTGTGCGCCTAAGAAGACTGCGTCATATTACTAGTGATAAAACTGAGCCCATAAAATCGTGGGTTGGAGCTTTTGCAACATAGCCGGCAATATTTCCGAATGTATGTTGAACTGCGGATTACGCATTGAGTAAGGGTTGCAACCTTTGCTCTATGTGTTCTATTTGAAGGCGTATCTGTCGGTCACGGTCTATAAACATTTCGGTTAGACTCATATATCGGCGACGGCAATGTTACTGTTGCTCATATATTGCAAAAATGGCCGGCTTTGTTTTGATGTTGACAAATGATAATAATACTATCGTATTTTCCGTTCAAATCTGTACATCGTGCCAGGCGAGGTTTCTGATATATCTCTTGGCACGAGTGATAACTCGGCCCGTTGATTGGTTGATTTTTATTGTTTCGGTTGTGTTAAAACCATCTTTCTCAAATCAAGGGCACCATCTTTTATCTCAACAGGATTTTGACCGAAATAGAACTTACCAAATCTGTAAGCGTCTGTCCCCTCCTTGCCGATAAATGGGACTGCGTGGGTTTTTGAGGAATATATTTCCTGATTATATATTTATACCCATTTTAGCTGTATGTTTCACCATCTTCCCGATGACGACAACCTGCACCCACCCACGGGAACGGGCACGGGTGGCCGATAAGCGCCGCCATCCCTAACGACGTGTGTAGCTCGGTGCTGTCAGCTGAGTGAGCAATGACTCGGCGAGCATAGCGGTCGCAGCCTCACATTATTCAATATATTTCCGGGTGATTGCATATCTGCGCTGCGGCACGTCGGCTTTGTTGAGAGTTGGCGGTGGTCGACGCCGCCGCCTCCATGGGACAAACAAAAAGCAAGGGAAGAACGCTACGCCGCGCATGCAAAAGCGTTCGATTTCTCGGGCTCTCCCCGATAGTCGAACGCGACCCGAGCCTATTGACCTGACTTGTGCACAAGCCGTGCACATTGAGCGGCCGCCGCCGGCCGTGCACAGTCCGTGCATCGCAACTCCTGCATGGCCGGTGCTGACAAAGCGCGCGACCCATGAAAACGGCCGCACCATCGGACACGTCGATAAATCCATGTGGTAACAATGTACCGTCCTCGGCCGCTGAATGTCGCTGTCTGGGGCCCACTCAAAAGAGTGTCAACAAGCCACGATTCCGAGGTGTTTACCAAAGGCGATATAATGGCAGGCCGCACACTTCCATTATGATGCTTAATAGCGTAAGATTACAGCGCCGGCAAATATTGCTGCGCTAATTGGAATATCGGATTTTCTATCAGCTTTCAGATTGATGGCGGGTTGCATTAGCGGCGATTGGCGACGGGTGTCCGGCAACGGCTCGCCCTCCAAGGTGGCACGGGGTGACGCAGGTGGGGCCGCACCTCTGCTCCTGTTTGTGGCCAAGGGGGGGGGGGGAGTCAGCGGCGGGGGTGGCGGCCCGGTGCGCGCTCCGGGACCAGTTGGCAGGCGGGGGTAGAGGGTCCGGGACAGGTGGGTCGGCGCAGGTGAAGCCGGCCAGGTCGGGCCACGACGCTGCCTCCGGAGAAGGTCTGGCCGGCTCCTTGGATCGGCCCCGGTTCCGGCCAGGTGCCGGCAGCTAGTCAGACAAAAAGGGTGGTGTGTGACGGCGCGCGCGCCCCTCTGACGCTCATTATGTCGTTACCGGCCGGCCAGATAATCCACCAAAGCCACAATTGGGCCCGGTGCCACAGCGCCGCACCTTGCGCCCCGCCTGATGGGCCCCGGTGGTCGGCCGGCTGAGGTCAGAGCTGTGTGGGGGCCGGGCTCGGGCGACCGCTACCCTCCCCACTCCGCCGACGTCCCGCGTGAAATTCAAACAACCCGCTCATGTGGACAAATTGCCGCGATTGTCCGTTACAGTTGCCGTGCACCTTCCATCTGTTCGCTTCCGTGTTACGCTCCTCCACACTGCTCATTAAGAGCGCAAGGAATTTATTCAGAATCGCGTTAAATCTGGGTAATCTTCGCGGGCGGCGGCGCCTGGTTACAGTCTGCCGCTGCCGGCTGCTGACCAACTGGTGTTGGTCCGCTGTCGGCAGTGCTGCGTTTAAATCCCCCGACACTCGGCGCGGCACCCAGCTGTCACAGCGCGCGTGCAGCCAGCCTCCCCTCCCCTCCCCGGCGGCCCCTAGTCAGCGCGTGCCCGGCGCAAATAATGACCCCATCTGCTGGTCGCGCGCCGCGCTGTTTACCGACTCACGGCGCCGCCGCCTACCTGCCGTATGCCGCTGCGCCAGCCGCGCCGAATTTACGGCGGCGTGCCGCGCGGCGCACAGGAACGGCCGCACCGGCTCCCGGTGTTCTGCAGACCATCTGGAGACGCGCGGAGACAACCGTGACGGCTCCCGGTGTTCTGCAGACCATCTGGAGACGCGCAGGGATGGCCGCACCGGCTACAGGCGTTCTGCAGACCATCTGGAGACGCGCGGAGACAACCGTGACGGCTCCCGGTGTTCTGCAGACCATCTGGAGACGCGCGGAGACAACCGTGGCGGCTCCCGGTGTTCTGCAGACCATCTGGAGACGCGCGGAGACAACCGTGGCGGCTCCCGGTGTTCTGCAGACCATCTGGAGACGCGCAGGGATGGCCGCGCCGGCTCCCGGTGTTCTGCAGACCATCTGGAGACGCGCGGAGACAACCGTGACGGCTCCCGGTGTTCTGCAGACCATCTGGAGACGCGCGGAGACAACCGTGGCGGCTCCCGGTGTTCTGCAGACCATCTGGAGACGCGCAGGGATGGCCGCACCGGCTCCCGGTGTTCTGCGGACCATCTGGAGACGCACGGGAACAACCGCGGCGGCTCCCGGTGTTCTGCGGACCACCTGTAGACGCGCAGGGATGGCCGCACCGGCTCCCGGTGTTCTACGGACCATTTGGAGGCACGCGGGGACAACCGCGGCGGCTCCCGGTGTTCTGCGGACCATTTGGAGACGCGTCACTAGATAAGCGGCGGTCGCCCTCGCGATTAGCTCGTGGCTTTCCGCCGCTGGGCGGGAAGCCATGAGCTAATTACAAACTAAAGCCGGGAAGCCGCAGCTATCATTTTTCCGTTGCCCACATCGCTCGGTGATCTACACTCGCTACTTCCAGATGGGCTTCATTTTCTGGCGTTCCACATAGTTTTTTTGCGAACTGTAAAATATGGAATGAAAGTGCGCTTCTCATTTTATCAAAGCTGTATTGTGTTGGAAAATGTGTCTTCCTGGCATGCTCCAATATCCGCTGTTTCCATACACAATGCACCCGGAAGTACTTAACAGCACCTTTGGTTTCATTTGCTATCAAGTGCTTGATAGTACTTGACTCTGCGGACCGTTTGGATACGCGTCACTACACACGCATCCTTCGTTCCTCGCCGCTTCATCCTGAATCCTCTCAACGCCTCGTTTCCCCGGGCCCGTCTGCGCCCGTCAGCCGTGAGCTGGCTTCGGTGCCGCCGTGGCGGAGGCCTAACCGAGCGCCGGGTAAGCAGCGCTGGGTAAGCTTCGGAAGCGCAGAACAGGAGGGCCGACACAAATCCCGAGCAGTGCCTGGTAAGCTCCGGAAGCGCAGGACAGGAGCGAAGACACAAATCCCGAGCAGTGCCTGGCAAGGTTCGGAGGCGCAAGACAGCAGCGCCGACACAAATCTCGAGCAGTACCTGGTAAGGTACGGAGGCGCAAGACAGGAGCGCCGACACAAATCCCGAGCAGTGCCTGGTGAGGTTCAGGAAGCGCAGGACAGGAGCACCGACACAAATTTCGAACAGTGCCTGGTAAGGTTCGGAGGCGCAAGACAGGAGCGCCGACACAAATCTCGAGCAGTGCCTGGCAAGGTTCGGAGGCGCAAGACAGGAGCGCCGACACAAGTCCCGAGCAGTGCCTGGTGAGGTTCGGAGGTGCAAGACGAGCAGGGCATGGTTTGGTCATCGAGCTCTCCCAGCATGACCGTAATATTGCCCCGCCAGTCACCGCTCTCCGTAATATCAAGACTCTAAAATGGTCACCTATGGTCGAAAGGCGTTTTATTGAAACCAAACGAAACTAGAAGACGGGGTGCAGGAGATTGATAGTACGTAAACATGTCATCTTCATGATGGATCATACTGACCTCGCCTCGCAAGCGCTTCTTAGCAGTCGGTCCACGGTGTAAAGCGTTTCTTAGCAGTCGGCCAGCGGTGTGTTGCAAATGGTCCCACTGAACTGTACCAACGCAATCGGTAATGGTATAGAAATAGGGGCCCAAAGCTAGCTAGGTTTTGCCATTTCTGAATCTTACGTATATGACGACGGTGCGGGAGAGCCCTGGTTTCGATTCGAGAGATGAAGATATCATAGTTTATATTGGTTACTTGTTTAAGCGCTCTTGGAAAAGGCATGGTGATATTAGAGCCCTGATGATCTTTGACTGCGAATTCCTCGTGACTGTAAACGTATAACTGAATGTTATATCTCGACCACTGATCTTATCCATTCATCTCATCCACAGCTTGGATGTCTTACCGCAGACACCTGGGGTCATAGCTCTAAATGCTTTTGAATACTGTAACCAAATATTTAAACAACATTCATTAACATATCAAATCACAGATATTTCAATGTTTTCATTCCCATTGTTTCCACAGCCTTCATTGTAGCTATCGCGCGCTAAAACTTTTTTCGGACCTAACTAAGCCGCGTAAATGATTTTGGTATACAAACACGCGTTCAAACACACATGGTGCGCCCAGAACACTGTCAAAGTAAAAACAAGATTGCAGTCGCAGCTCAGCACCGGTAACGCTGACGCTTAAGAACAGGCCACGACGCTGAGTCATTTTTTAACACGGTCTTGCCTCACGGGTAAATGGCGACTCTGGGAATTTGCAATCCGGATGCCCCCGTCTTCAGCTGCTAATGCTCACTGAGATCATAAAACTGATGGTGAATCTTTATACTCAGCATCAACAAGTAATAGCTGTTTTGTTGAGGCGGTGCACTTATTTTAACCCAAGGCAGGCTTACCTACGCTCAGGAAATTTAAAAAGAGTGCTCGGCAGCCAATGCACATATTTGTTTGGAGCTTTAAGGAGCAATGTGACATTCTAACAATCTAGCAATCTAAGCGACTAAGGAAGATGTGGAAGTTCGTCTTAAGCGCTGAATGCCCCAAAATCTACATCAAGTGCATGCCACAATTAGAACAGCAAATATTGGTCTCTTTGTGATATTGGTGCGAGGTTTTACCAGTATTGGTCCAGCCGATCATGCCTGGTTTTGGCACGAGGTTTTATCTGCATTGCTCCAGCCGCTGATGCTTGGTTGCCAGACCGAAGAGCCCAAACCGTTGAGAGCCTAAACCGTTGAAACCATGTGATTGCCACCGCAGCCAGAGGGAGCATGGCACGCGAAGCACTGCCCCCGCCCCCACCCTTGGCAGTGACCACGTCCTTAGCCAAATAAATCAAGTTGGTTCTGAAATTGATCCGGCTTACCTGAACTCGGTTGTTGTTTCAGCACTAACCACAGCAGCTCTCTCGTGAAAGCTTTTACATTGCGAACACATTTCGGTGCCATTCATAATGCATCAGTGAACTGAGTTTTAGAACCACTGACATGAAATTCAACAATGTTGATGGGGCCAATTTATGGACTAGACCACTGGGCCTAAGACTGAGAGGTGCAAGAGTTTATCAAGTCAAACGTAGAGAATATGGTCTGGTGCCCTTATGCCGGAATGTCGTGCCTATTGCATGCGTTGTGCGGCCTCCACTTACTAACTAGGTCATCAGGTGTGCAATATCTAATTACTAATTTCGTCGCCAGTCCACGGACCCCCGAGCTCCCACCCCCACCACCACCATATCACATACAGAAGCTGAGCTTCTGCTGACGAGTAGCCCGGTGGGCTGTCGGTGATGACGCCGTGGTACATAAAGCTTATTAAATTCGACATGGTACATACTTGGGCAACACGCTAACACAGGTTTCGAAAGAGCCCAAGCGGCTTCAATGGACTAGGTTTTCATATAAAACTCGGCCTTTTGGGCTACGAGAGAGGCCTAGTCTTACTTGATCCAAATCTTTTGAAGTCCTCTCGAGATCATGTCTCCTGGAGGTCTGAATCTGGAGCTCAGAAGCTGGTACTGAGAGGGAAATATCAGAGGGGCAGGGGACCTCTCGCGAAGTGGGTCCACCAAACGAGGTCTTCGTATTGCACTGAGCCACTCAAGTGTGGGAACGGACTACAGACCCCTGAAGCTGCCACGGTTATTGAAACAGCAGACGCCACCCATAACGTCACCCATGCTCTGAGAAGCGTTTCCATGAACAGCATGTCGTCGAAGTAGACCTTCCCTCCATCGCGTGCCTCCTGCCCCCGAATCAGCATAGAGAGGTTCGTAGGTTATGCGAAACAAAATCGATTATAAAACGACCCTAAAACCCCAAAGCATTTCAATTTTCACTGGCCACCAGAGTCGCTAGGCGGTAAACTCCAGATCACGCAGGACCTCATGACCTACAGAAAGGACATTGGCACCTTTCGATCGGTTGTCTCCAAAATGATCGATTATATACCACAACCTGGCTGCGAAAGCTTTTAGGTTTGGGAGACGTCTTTGATAACACGAAAAGTAACTGAAGTTTTAGTATTTGACTGATGATCAGATTCGTCCCAAATGACAAAGGCAAAGGGAAGGTCGGTCTGATTTAACATCTGGTATTTTACAGCAAATGAGTAAACTGGACTAGCCTATCCTCTGCATCTGTGCAAACAATTTGCCACTTGAAACTGAAAGCAAAGGCGTTTTCGACTACCTTTCCAATGTTTGTGAGATTTGGCCGCCTGTATCATACTTTGGGCGAACCTCCATAGCACTCGCGGCAAAACGCCTGTCCAGCTGTAAAAACATAGCACAGGTGTGAGCACCACTACGCGGCCCCAGGAGGAGGGAAATAGAAACAGATCAACTTGAAACGGAATGTTCCACCTTTATATTCGGTTTTGAACTGAAAAAGCCATATTGAGGACCTTTGATACGTTCACGGCCATGCCCCTTTTTTAGATCTAAAGCCGTCTGAAGCCTGAGTTATACCCACGCATAAGTGGCAAAAGGTTTATTTAGGGAATATGCCAAAGCCACTTCCGCAATGATGATGTCATAGAAACGTCACACGATCGCCGTGATATTACAGGCCGTTTTCTGCTTATGGTCAAAAACAGCATGGCCGCTGATACGTTCGCGAAAGCCGTGGTGCGGCACATATACAATCCACGGTGGTTGGCTGTTATTAGGATTTCGCTGCTGAATGCGTGTCGCGAATGTAAGCGTGAGCACTTTAGAGTTGTGGGGCACTCCTCGTCAATGGTGCGTTTTTCCTTATATCTAGGCCATGGGCCAAAGTTACAAAAAAAGAACGTCACTGTCTGCAAAAGAATACGACACCGCAAAAAAAGAATGACGCTATCCCCAATGTTTTTAAAAGAATACGCAACGTAGCTCTGTCTTTTTTTTCCTGTTGGAGTTTTTTCTTCTACTCGCGTATTTCTTACGGACAGCTCAGTTGGCGCCGTGTGCACCGGGGCAAACAATCTTGCACGGGTTTATGGGTTAGCTAGGCATTATAACATTAGGGAAACATCACAGTGATTTTACATATATTTTTTGCTAAATATTTAACACATATTGCACGAAAAATCAAAATCTGAAACAAAAAATTGTGTCCTTCAAGTACAACCTCTTGATATGCATTGTCATGAGCCCTCGTTGGGACTGTTTGGAAGGGAGCTCACGGTGAAATGTGGTGTTATGACCGGAAACCTGTGCGGAAATTGTGAGAAAACCTGCAATTTGATAGTCCCGCTAGCTGTGCAAGCGTGGAATCACACTTATTTCACAAAAGAGTGTGGAACAATGGCTTGAAATGGGTGTGATCACTGGTGGTGCGTGCCAGTGGCTTGCATTGATCTTGATGTGATGGGGAGTGTACGTGCGAGGTTTGCACTTCTGAGAGGGAGCATTGTTTTGGTAGTCTTTAAGTCTACTGGCTTCCAATAAAATGTGATATATCGATAGCTGGCTCTATCCTTATGTTCGTGTTTGAACAGGACAGGGCGGTGATACTCGTAAACTGAAAGGAACACTAGCACCTATGTTGTAGGGGTGTGCAAAGACAATTTGCAACTGTGTTATGAACTTGCCAACGTTTTGAACCTATTGAAGCATTACTGCTTGCAATAAATCCAGTGCATGCCATTATATTAACACTTCATTTTGGCAGTAGGGGCTGGTCTGCGCAGCCCATTTATGCACATGCTCGTACAAGGTCATATGATACAGTTTTGCAAAATTGTCTTTCCCTCAAGAATTCTGAATTTTGTATGCAGGCAAGCATCGCTTGTAAGTCATCAATGTCATAGTCACTGCAACTTGTGAGATGCTGTGTGCTGAGAAGGGTGAAGTATTGCTGTTGGTTTCTTGGATAGCAAGTGAAAATGCTTTTATCATGAGCCATGTATGCATCAGCAGCTTTACCACTTCCTTGCATTTCCCTGATCTAACTATAACTGCAGGCACATGTCATGTCTGCAGAGTTGTGCAAGGTCAGCAGGTTTGCAGTGTCATTTCACATGTAATATTTTCTTGTCACACACATGCTATTACTTGTGTGAACAACATGTTTGAGTGAAGCAGCCTGATGGCTGCAGCATGTTGCATGGCTGTGGAAGCAGAAGACATGTCTGCATCTTTGTCACCCATGTTTTGTGGCTTTCCAAAACAGGCCGAGCAAGCCTGTCACTTATTGGTTGTGTGCTTGCTGAAAGTGATTTATATATTGCATTATGTCTTTCTGGTCACCCATATGCCAGATGCGGAATTGACACAAGAATGCATGCTTGACCCATCTTTTCATGGTGGAATTTATTATGAAAACAGCAGGGATTGTAGTACAAAAGCATGTCATTGTTCATTATGCCATGCCACAGTACAGGACTGAGGTAGTGCCACGATAATACTGTTGACCCGTGCCATTACACAATGGATCACATTGGTTGACTCCTCTTTGTCAAGCCTACGAGATAACAGCTCAACATTTAGGAATGACTGGCAACAACTGCTTTTGCAACGCCAAAGGACTATCAGCAGTGAGAATGTTGTTCCACCAGAATGGTTATACCAGGGTTCACTAATTATTGCATATAAAATCCTAAGAAAAAAAACAACATTTTTGGTAACTCAACCTTACCATCTTTACCACAGAAACCACAATGTTTTGGCAATCAATTCATAGCAATGGTACAGATTTATTACTTTTTGCATGCAGTTGCATTTCAATTTACAAATAATAAAGAAAGTCACTACTGTGCACACAATACATCAACATCAGGACCACAGTACTGCAGGCAAGTGCAAGTGGACAGTACAGTATTCACATCCTCAACAATCCTTGGTAGTTTTCGTTACGAGATTCATGACAGTCTTCACAGCACATCGTGCTTTAATATTAATAATCTGCCCTAAAAGCTGGCGGTCGTTACGTTGCGTATGTCAACCAACCCACCAAACCTTCTCTTGCGACCAGTACCAAGACAGAGTCCACAAACAAGCTATTCACTAATCCGCCGCCCAACACAGCGCCCGCGACGGGAATGGCTTGTTGGCGTCAGCTTTCGTGCGTTTGAGGTATTCTTTAGATCTGGCTGCCAGAAGCTGCCAGGAATTGCTGTCGTCACGAAACCATTCCGTGGTGCCATCAAACAAGGACGTAGTGGGGCGCATTTTTTACAAACTTTGAAATTTTGCTACTTGGGGTGGCTTTTAAAGCTTGAAAGCTTACCAATAGTTACAAGCAAGCTTTTCCAGTCATATCTGATGCTTATCTCAACATCTTCATGTGTGGAACATTTCCTTGAACTGGGTGCTCTGCACTTGTATGGGGGTTTAAAGTGAAAGTCAGTTTCAAGGTCATGCGGTCCGGTTCTTGAGACCTAAAACCCCTCTAGTTTCTGGCTACATGTCCACAAAGGTGTGCAAACTGGTTCGTGCAGACTTTTTCGAGCACACTATTTCTAGGTCACCCAGGCATTCATGACGCTATAGCAACGTCATTCAAATCCTGTCATTCCGTTGGCAATGCGGCGATCAAGACCAATGCAGCTATTACTGTCGAGTGGCTCGTATCTGGCGTACGTGGGCACGATTTCCACATATAGCGGCCGTCAACTGACTCTTAATGAGTGTTTTGCAAGGTTTAATGACGCAATCAAGCAATGAAATATTGAGGAGCATATTTATTAAATAAAGAGATTTTGTTGTCTAGATCAGTCTTTTCCGCTTAAAAGTACAGCAGTAGTTACAAATTAACTTATATCTGACGCTTCAGTATCTACTAATGTGAAGCATTCCTTCTGGCACAATACAATTTTCATACTGCCACTGTAAAAGGGATATGCCATCTACGCTGGAAGCCACCCTACCTGTTGCCTGAGCTGCGAAATGAGAATGCCAAGCTGAAACGGGATGCCTGAGCTGTCATTATGACGGATGCTGGTAGCAGCAAAGTGCTCGCAATGCCTTGTGAGTTGGTATTGGCGTAACCATTAATGGACAAAAAATTGGCGGCTATCAGCCCAGCTATTATAACAAACATTCACACATGGTTACCAAGAGTTTTAAGAAGATCATAATGATGTGTTTTACTCGCTAGAAAAGTTGCATTAAATTCATTTCCGTTTACTGCCTCTCTACAGGCTCAAGTAAGCTGTTCCACACAGGCCAATACAAGCAGATTGACTTTACTTGTTTCAAAATGTCTGCGCTATTCTTCAAAGAATGTGATCAAACGACTTCTTTCGTACCATTGTGGAAAGTTTCGTCGAACACTTTGCAATTGTCGCCGGACAACATGGCTGAAATATTTGCGCTTGTGTCTGACATGAGACAGGCCGTCGCTCGGCGAGTTTAAAGCCCTTCCAATTACGGACTTCCTTTTAGCCGCGATCCGACATTCCAGCGTCAGCAGCGGTCAGTCGGGAGCGGGGTGACCGTCGGCCGGCCTTTAAAGTCCGGCCGGGTCGGAAGGCAGCCAGGGCCCGGTTAAAGCGCCGCCGCCCGTCTGTCCCGGCGATAAATCTTGTGGGCCTCTCACGCGCCTGCTGTCTCAGAGAGGCCGACCGTTGGAGGGCCGCCCACCAACTGGCGCACGTGCCGTCACTTCCGGTCGCTGTCGGGTCGCGCCGCGTCACCGTGCTGCCTGCGGCCACCGGCAGCAGCCTCCTACGTTTCTGCTGTGCATCTCGCTTGTGATGCATTGTGCGTCACGTGACGCCTTGCTGGCTTAGACCAGCCAGCAAGAAATGATCAGCTTACATTTTAGTCTAAAAACAGCATTCATACATTTCAAGAGGAAAATAATATTCTGAACCGAACGGCTGCCGCAATTCCTTACACGGTAGCAATACAGCTATTTTTTGCATGACGACTACACGGTGTGCAACAATGAACGCCATCATCGTAGAGGTGTACCGCTGAAAAAACTGGTGGAGATTGCACCTGCTGGAATATTGTAAGGAATTTAGTGGATATTGGCCCAAAGCACAAAAAGAATCAAAAATATATCAACAGTAGGCACAGGCATATGCATACACATAAATGTCCGCTATTCAACGACACACGGGAGCCTGATATCACATCAAGCTCATGACGTCACGGCCCGGCATAAAAAGCGCCGCGGGCTGCTGCCTGCTTGCTTTATTAATGCGCCTGTGTAACTGGTGTAACCGCTCATGTACGGGCTTCCCAGTTAAGCATGGATCAGCTGACGCTTTCGGTTAGATGTTAACCGTATGCTTAACAGTTGCAAATTCAAAATAACCAAAAGGTACAAAGCATATTCAGCCCCTAGCCCCTGTCAGCCATGGACGCATGCTGTACTTGTGCATGTGTGCAGCATCGTACCACCACGGCACATGCATCACAAGCATTACGGATGAGCCCTCGCACGTCTACCCGCCGCACAATACGGCCAAGACAGCTCAAATCCGAGACAGTCGTTTCTAGTACAACTGCACTCATTCATTGGTCCGTGGTTGACCAGTCACCTCCACTGTACAGCAGGCCACAGGTCACACCACAGCCGTTGCAGCCATGCAGGTCATATCACACAGCCCACACATAATCAATGGTCATACCACACAACCCACACAATGGGCCGTGTGGTTCCTTTATATGCATGTATGTATGGGCTGTATGGTCCCACCGTGCAGCCCGCACATAATCAATGGTCACAACGCACAGCCCATGCATAACCCATGGTCACAACGCACAGCCCATACATAATCAATGGTCACAACGCACAGCCCATACATAATCAATGGTCACGACACACAGCCCATACATTATCAATGATCACGGCACACAGCCCATACATAATCAATGATCACTCCCCACAGCCCATAAATAATCATTGGTCACACCATACAGTCCATATATTATCAATGCATGCATACATGCACTCCTACACCAACGATCCACACAACCAAATGCAGAAGATGTGACCAGGTCAGGCCACGCTTCAGTTAAGATGTGCAAGCCCGACATCAGCGATCAGAGGAGACGAACAGGCCACAAAGTAGTATGCATTTGGAGTGTCGGCGCCTGCTCTGGTGAATATGGATTCAGCAGTCGTGCAATCTGCTTCGTCAATTCATTTGTGGATGATTATGTCTTTGACTGTGTCTGTTGTGGCATGACCTGAACGTTTAACTGTGAAAGGATGCCTTGTAAGTGCGTTGGGTGTTTTTGTTGCATGTTGCAGATGTTCGTTCGGGCGTTACCGGCTTAACGTCATTCTTTTTCCACATCATTGCCCTGCGCAACTCAGAATACAGCCCGTACAACACATCTCTTTTGACAAGGACACGCCCCTCAGGTCGGTATAGCACGCTTGATATTCCCGCCGACCTACTGGCGCGGCCGAGGGTTGAGCAGCATGGAGAGCGAGATGTTTCTTTGGGGGGGGGGGGGGAGGAGGGCACCTTATGTTGAATAAGTGAGTCGTGGCGAAATTCCCGAGCATGGAACGCTCTTGATAATTTACGTGAAGGATGGTCGTCAATATAACTCGTTTTGCCGGAGCGTATTCGAGGGGCCGCGTGCCTCAGTTAAGACTCTATATGCATGTGAGTAAACCCCACTATGAAAAATCGAGGTAGACAAATAGAAGCAAATAAATAGAACACATTCCATGCTGGTATGGGCCATGGAAAAAAGCCAGATCTCTTCAGCGCTATTTTGTGGGACATTGGGAGCTGTCCCCGATCTTTACAAAATCCTGCACACGGCTGCATGCTTTCAGCAGCACCTGAACATAAGGTCAACGCTTAACATGATTTTGGTACGCTGCTGATATCTTCTTTCCGTATTGCCATTGCAAGAGAAGACTGTTGATGTAAAAACTATGTCAATAAGCTGGCAGATTCTTATGCTTTCGAAGAAGTTAGACACAGTAACGAGAGCGTTATCGTCCGTTATAAGCTACTTGATCAATGTTTTGAATCTTTTCGCCGTGTCAGCGATGTGAAAATAATCATAAAAGCTCTACAGCGCCTTTTGCCTCCTTTAGATTCGGTCGCTCGTCATGTGCTATGCATGTATGCGTCAGAAAGCTGTCAGCGCCTATGACGGTGGGCTTTTGGTGGAGACGAAGCCTGGCAAGCATATCAAGCTGCCAGCTATTTGTTGTTTGGTCCGAGATGTCACTGGCTCAGGCCCAAAGACTGACTGCGCAGGGACTGCAGGGAGTTGCGACTGCAGAGGTCGTAGAAACCTCCACACATTGCTTCACTCCTTTTTACGACAGTCACTTACATACATTTCAAATTTTAAAGGGATTGTCCCACCTTTGGGGCGTGTTTCAAAAACACGCTACTCAAACCTCAGTATTTGTTACGTCTAATAACTGCGCTGGGCAGTGCCACTACAGCACCGTCAAGACACAATATGGATATCAGTGTTCATTATTTTCGCGTCCAAATTACGTTCCGAACACTTTGAAACAACTCTGCCCTTCTTCCCTGCGCCCACCGTCGTCATGACAACATCCATGCGTTCCTCTACTGGTGAGAATAAAAAAGTTTGGGATTGTCCGGGCGAGCAAGGGCCTGTTACTGAGAAGTTGGTTGAGGTTTGAGCCAGTGCGTCGAATGTATCATGCGATACTCTCTTCCGTTACACAGACATGAATAACTAGTAGCAAGCCTGGTCCAACGTGTGTTCAAGTACTGGAGCGCAAGGCATTAAGGCATTTAAGGAACCGAATGCATTCAGCAAGCCACTAGCATTTTGGCAATACTCTTTCGTAAATTTTGCGAGCATTTTGGAGGCATGATGAATTCAGAGCTCTCATATTTACAATAATTGATCTTCAATATGCCGAAAGATGCTGGTTACACGACGGTTGTAATTGGGCAAACATTGGTTAAATTGTTAATGCTGAAAGAGAGATCACAGCTATAACGTTTACATTCAGTGCCCAACACAGTGGAACAATTGTAATCATATATAGGATGATGTAGAACCAAGATTGTGTACGATTACGATTGGTCATGATTTTGGTACATTGGTTATAATAACATCGGTTAACAGCGCTTACATTTTTTGCAAGCATTGGTTATATTTGAAGATGCTCCTCTAGCTGGGAATACTGATGTTTGTGTGAGGCTGATTTTAAATAGGTCAACACAAGAGGCAATTAGGTGGACCTCGCCCACCATTTAATTCCAATTTCTCCCCGGACATCGACCACTTTGACTTACGTCTCTGATGTCAAAATTAAGATGATTAGAACTAATCGGCTGGCTAAAAATATTTTTATATTGAAGAATGTTTTCCGATTTGGAGCTGATGTAGTGATAATAATGATTCGTGACGATGATAAAATACTGATGCACTTAGAACTTAGTGTACCAGAAGTTCAGACACTTGCCGCATTTCATTGGCACAATATCCCATTTTTGGCCCATATGCATTGAGGGAGGGGGGGGGGGGGCAGAAGAGCATTCAGCATCGAGTCAGCCTTTGGGGGCTCAGTCCCCCCCTCCCAAAAGTATGCAAAGTGAAAGCCCTGACCAGAGTATGAGTGAAGATGATCCAGGCGCAGGTATCTGGTACCTGAGCTTCAGATACACACTGGGTAGCTTATCTTCCTGAAGCACCTGCTGAAGGATCTAAATGTTGATTTGAGCACCCTCTGGTGCTCGTGTCCCTTTAACACCCGCTCGGCCGGAGACGGTATGGCTGTTATTATGACGCATGTGTGACTGGAGACTGCTTGACTTTTCTTCTGACGCCTGGGTGACTGGAGACTGTTTGACTTTTCTTCTGACGCTTAGGTAGCTGGAGGCTGTATGACTGTTGCCCTGACGCCTGTTTGGCTGGAGGCGGTATGGCTGTTGCTCTGACGCCTGATTGGCTGGAGGCTGTATGACTGTTGCTCTGACGCCTGTTTGGTTAGAGGCTGTATGACTTTTGCTCTGACGTCAGTGTGGCTGGGGCCTGTATGGTTGTTGCCCTGACGCCTGTTTGGTTAGAGGCTGTATGACTTTTGCTCTGACGTCAGTGTGGCTGGGGCCTGTATGGCTGTTGCCCTGACGCCTGTTTGGTTAGAGGCTGTATGACTTTTGCTCTGACGTCAGTGTGGCTGGGGCCTGTATGGCTGTTGCTCTGACGCCTGATTGGTTAGAGGCTGTATGACTTTTGCTCTGACGTCAGTGTGGCTGGGGCCTGTATGGCTGTTGCTCTGACGCCTGATTGGCTGGAGGCTGTATGACTGTTGCTCTGACGCCTGTTTGGTTAGAAGCTGTATGAATTTTGCTCTGACGTCAGTGTGGCTGGGGCCTGTATGGTTGTTGCTCTGACGCCTGTTTGGCTGGAGGCAGTATGGCTGTTGCTCTGACGCTAATGCGGCTGGAGGCGGTATTGTGCATAGTGCCTGTTTTTGTCAGAACCTGCTACGGATAAACTGCACTAGCTTCATGCATGCTCAAAGCCAATCAGTAGGGAAGGAGCATTTTGAGCTTCAATTTTTTCAGGCAGCTACGCACCAGCATGAATAGTATAGCACTTTAGCGAGGTTAAGTAGGTCGGTTGCTACTCAGCACCTGACTAGCAGCTCAGGTTTACCTGTTGTAACCAGTCGGCAGTTAGCTGCTTAATGTCTGAGCTGTACTCAGGCGTGTGAACCCTGCACATTATGCTTGGGAGGAGAGCACGACACAATGGTTTAACAGCTAGGTTTGGAGGCCTGCGCTATGTTCGAGAGACGGGATGGTCCACCCAGACAGTTGTGTGCAATGCTTCACTGAACCATTTAGTAGGACTACGCGAGATATATACGGCATGTTATGCATACTAACGGAAGCAGGTTTTCCCTCCGATTCAACGCCATTCATATTTAAAACTCCTAGAGCCCGGTGGATGGAATCGTAGCGCTCCGTAATTATAACTTAAATTGCACACCCTAATCAGCCATAA
Organism: Pollicipes pollicipes; assembly: GCF_011947565.3. NCBI lineage: Eukaryota > Metazoa > Arthropoda > Thecostraca > Pollicipedomorpha > Pollicipedidae > Pollicipes > Pollicipes pollicipes. Next base: position 26,346,753 of record NW_023596576.1, on the reverse strand, counting down.
GCCAGCTAATCCGGAGACATGTCTGACTCCAGCATCATATGCGCGTGCTTTAGGCGGGATGATCTATCCCCTGGCAGCTGAATGGTCCATCGTCCGAGCTCGCGCCGACGCAACCGCACGGACTCGGTCATGTAGTGTTTCGGTCGTCCGTCAATAGGTGGCTCTACTGGGCTGCTGGCGGCCGGCAGGAGAGCGCCCGGCACGAGCGGCCGCTGGTCGATCAGTGTGATGTATGCACGATCCGCGCAGCAGCTATGCTTGGCATCAAAGGCAGGTCGGAGCCATGTCAGGATCTGTCGTGGATGAGTGGTGAAAATCGCCGACGCACAAACATTGTTTACAACAGTGATGAATAAGAAAATGTCGTGTTGCACATATGTCCAAATAAAATAAGGCAACTTAAAGCGGTATGCCAACAAGCGCACATATGTTGATTGAGGAGGCTTCGTGCAAAAGGATCCATCATGCAACACAACGCTGCACTTGTACTGCTCAAACATTTTAAGGCCAAACCTTACTGAGTGATGTGTTTTGGTGAGATAATAAGGATAAAGGCCCTTGTTAAAGCAAGCATGCGTGCCATTCCCACTCAAATTAATTCAGACTTTTACCGCAGATGCCCCAAACGCGTCAGTTATAATCATCTTTCACATCGCTTGATTTGCTTGTCATCCTCAGAAGAACATAATAAGTGAAACATTTGCCGCATGTTTGTGTGTGTGTGTGGTGGTATGTGTGGTACCGACATCGCGAGTTCGCATGCATCCTCATAAGTGCACGCAAGTGCTTAACCATATAGTAATACAAAGGTGGCACGTTACACGTTTCATCGGAGGTGAGGGTCAAACTCAATAGTCGTCCTAATCCTATATCCCAGACGCATTTCTTCGTGGGTTTCGCCCACTTTATTCTGGTCATAAGTTGCATTTGATATAAGACAAAAAGACCTTCAGCTCTCCTTTTTTAATTATGAGTGCAAAGTTCTTATAATGTGTTTAAAATCGTCATTAAACTAAGGGATTAATCGACATTCTCGTGCTAAAAAGATTCCAATGACGGCATAGGCGTCGAAACGTTTCAAAAAGTGTGGGGGGCAAGCTCAGGGAGTGCTTGAGGGACTTTTTCTGGAAAACAAGCCCGATGACGGGGGAGGGGGGATGGAGGTTATCGCCTCTCATTCAGATGTAATGACTGCTATTCTAGATATCCATCTAGAGCTGTTCTCACTGGTGCACCCTCTTGCCTATATCCGACTCATCTGAATTCGGCAAATAAGGCCATCCAGCTTCCCAAGATTATTCGTCCAGTTTAACGTTGTGTTTCCTGGGGAGGCGAAATTCCACGAGCAGGTAGACATCTTGGGTCATTGAGGAGGCATCTGTCTCCAAAGGGTAGATGCCTAAAATATGGCCTAAGCATAGGCTGGTGAGAATTTTTACAGTGAATCGATGGCTCACAGTACAGTTGATTTTGCCTGTGCCTTCATTTTGCCTGTGCCTTCATTTCGCTGGCTGCTTTTCAAGAGATGAGACATGCCGCGGCATATTAGGCGGAAACAAATTCGGAAGCTTGAAACCGCCAAAAGCCATGTGACAAAAGCCATAGAACTGGTGATTCTCCTTTGAAAACCAAGCCGCAGAATGGAGGCCCTTCTGTCATATGCTCCTTGTCTGAGCCCTGCTCCCGTCCGCCGTCGGTGGCCACTGTCCTGGCCCGGCTGTCTCTGAATGACTGACCGCGAACTGATGGTATGGCTGCTTTGTTGGACATTTCTGAATCAACATTACTATCAGCTGGAATGTAAAGCATGCGTTGGACACCTGCAACAGTACCTTTCCCGAATAATCTTCCCTTACACCACACCACCCCATAAAAATGCTTCCGGGAAGCTGTTTACCTCAGGTATGAACTGGCTCAAGGGATATTTAATTGTCCGTCATTTAACGTAGATGGCTTGATCTGCTTTTGTGTGTAGGCAGGGGTAGACAGAGCCTTGCTAACAGGGTTGACAAAAGCCCTTCTTATGGTTATCCCCCCCCCCTAAAAATCCCCAGATATGGTTTATTTGTTTCATGACTATTTTTATGTTGTAACCAGAAGAGAAACCAAAAGCTACCTAGAGATCAATTCTGTTTACATTGTTAAGGTCAATAAGCTGCAGAAATTAGGCGCTTAACGACCGCATGGAATAAATCCCCGGTGTCCTTAATTTACAATGGTTTAGTGGATTCTTTCTAGACCGATATAGCTTAGAATCTTTTTATAATGTTTTGTCTGCCTTCTACAGACATTGAGGACATCGCAAAGGTAGATTGCAGTTCAAAATGTTCGACCTAAATTTGAGGGTCAAAATTTTGATTGTAGGTCGAGTGGTCAACAATGTGTGTTAACATTGCCAAGCCATGTTTGTCTGGAAGCTTTTAACATTCAGTCAGAATGGATTAGTGATACCATTTATATACCGTGGTTTTTAACATGCGCGCTCGCAAAATCGTAAACAAAGTAAGCAATAACACCTCGACACTAGGCGTTACATTGTCCATTGTCCGCGGATTGCCAGCCCAGTGGTAAAGTTTCCGCCGTGGCCCACCGGTGGGCAAAAATGACAACGGTTCTGAAATAAATACCTTTAAACACTTAGATCGAATAGTAATAAAAGTTATGTGACATAATTTTGAGCATGCGTACTCGCAAATCTTAGTTTAAAAAACCTTCACGCCAGGCGTTGCAGTTTCCGTAGGCTGTGCAGCGTTGGTCCAGCAGCTAATACTGAGTCGTGGGCAACGGGTGGACGGAAATGACAACGCTTCTGAAAAAGTATTTTTGAACGCTTCAGGACATGAAATCTTACGACTACAAGGCGGTCCGGGTGCATATTTCACGTGTGCGATTTTTAGACTGATGATAAGAATGGATTGGCCCTTAAAGTGCCGCGAAGTGGTGCTGGAATCTGGCGGTGGAACTAGAAGAGTAAAGGTAGATTCTCTATCTTTCGTGTTTCTGTAACTATTTATCTGTCCAGGAGACAGATTAATACGGCACCCGCCGTCTGGTGGCACTTGCAGTGGCCGACGCCGTTCGGTTTTAAGGAAGCTGCGACCCAGACCATCACTGTCCTTGCTCTCGAGGTTGCGGGTGGGTATGTTCAAACCTTTTGATGCATTTTTTTCAATAATTCATTCTGAAAAAATAAACGTTCTCAGGCAAATATGGGGTGGCCTTGTTCGTTTTTTAAGAATTAATTTCGACACACTCTATTCAGACCCAGACCCTCACTCTACTCAACAATAGTGAGACTCCTTATTTCCTTCCGGGCAAGGAGCCCCTTGAGTAGAATACCACGTGCACATTACCGGTTCTGGTCAAGGGCTGGAGGGCCACTCCGTCCGATCGCGAAGTCTCTGGCTGTAATTCTAGCGACACAGGGCGGGATCTCCTGTCGATCCGGAAGCCCTTGGAAGGACATATCACATTGTCCCCCTCCCTGACACGGTAGGCCCTCTGACCCGCGCAGTTGGCCCCGGATCAGCACAGGAACCCACATTGACGCAACAACATTCCTGGTCGTCGCAGGTGGTCCGATAATTGTCCCACAGGCTCCAGTTCTGTGTTCTTCAGAGATATCGAGGAGTCCCTGAGCGTAGATTGTGAATGAAGTGGGGTCCTAAGCTTGTATTAACATGGATAATCCACGTTCGTCTTAAATGTTCAAGATTCAGTCAGAATTGATTACTGATAAAAAACTATGTAAGATGGTTTTGAACTTCCGCGCACGCAAGTCATAGCAACAACAGCCTGGACGCACGGCATTGCAGTCTCCATAGGCCGCGTGGCGTCTGCTTGCGGCTGTGACACTGAGCGATGGCCAATAAGTAAAAGAAAAAGATGATCTATCTTGAGAAAGATAGCTGGTGAACTAGGTAAATCAGCACGTGTATTTAAATGTGGTGAAAAAGTAAGCTATACACAACCTTAATATAAAAAGTGGGAAGGCCAATTAACACTGCTGGCCCCCCACCTTGAAAAGTGTGTGGGGGGGGGGGAGGGGCAGCAGGCCCCCCCTGGCCCCCCTGTTCCTACAGCCATGATTGACGGTACTCAATGTTTCGAGCAGTGCTCATCCTCAAAAGTCCGTCTCTTGAGGCTGTGCATAGGACAGCAGATGGGCGTTAGTGTTTAGTTATGTTTCTTCATAGACGTCTCATTACTCCCAAAAGTGTTATATACTGATTTTTCATTTTCCTCCGGTTCAAAGACAACTCATCTGCTGAAAAGATGGGTTGTCTTCACGGCCAAGAGAGCACCAAAACCATTACTTCGGGGAGGCATAACATTTATTTTCAAGAAAACTTTCTGTGCGTTTCACTGAAGAAATTTCTGATCGGTGTGGCCTGCAGCGTTGGGCTTAGTGGCGCCACAAATCTTCATTTCGGGAAATCATAACCCTTTTCAGGGACACCTAAAACCAAGAGGTACCTAAAAGGGTCCAAGGATCTTTATTTCTAAAAGGCAACGAATTCCAGTAAAATTACAAAGCCCGTGGCGCTTCACTGACGAAATCCTGGGCCAGGCCATTCAGTGAAGAGTTACCTAAATCCGTTACGTCAGGCGTGACAATGAGGCCCCCCAATTTTATGGAGACACTACAGGGATCCACAAGACCTTTCATTTCAAGTGGCATCAGATTCTACGGGCGCGACAAATTGCCCCAAACAAGTGACGTGACCACCATAGGCAAGCGACCAACCTTATGTCCCGAGGATCCCGAGTCGTCAACGATCAGTGGTCCCATCGGAGGGTCCGAAGGGTCGTAGGGTCGAGATTACGCCATTGCGGTACGAGTACGTGGTGCTTTACGCACCATTCTGTTCCGATATAAGTCTGAAAATCGCACATGTGAAATATACGGCCCGGATGCATTTTGCACGCATGCGAAGCTATTTCATGGAACGTTCGGAAGTACCATTACCATGCGATATGTGGTCGTCTTCGCTCGCCCGTCGACCCCCATCAAGTGCTAGCTGTCGGGCCGACACCGCAAAGCCCGCGGAGACTGCAACGTCGCGTGTCAGTTTTCTTTCTCCTGAGCATCCTTCAGGCGCGCATGGCTAAAGTCAGTTTCAATACTTTTTCGCTGACGGATTAGAAAATTAACGATTTTCTCTACGCGAGCAGGAGCTAGACACCTAAACACAGATTTTGGACCGCGTTTTTTATTTATGCCGGCGCTTAATCCACGAGCCACTCACTATCTCCGTAAGGCCCGGGGAGAATGTTCGGCAACGCCTCCGAATGCTATCATTTCATTGAAAGTTCCGAATGAACCGTTGCGAAATGAAAAGCGCCCACGGTTTGTTCGATGCAGATTGGAGTCATTTAATTTCTGGCTGATCTCAATGCATTTCTGCTCCCATAAATGGTACCTTCTCGTAGTTTCTGGATCGCCTTCAATCAAGAAACTCAACGTATTACAACAGAAAAATTAGCGCTGGAAGAAACGATGAAATCCAGTGGGTCATTTCTGGGGTGATTTTTTGGTGTTAGATTTCCTGCTGTCTTTCCACCAGCCACAAGCCTTTTCCACCTTCACTTTGACCGCGGTACCCATCTCTTGCCATGACTGGCTACGCCCCTGGGCATAGTCCAGGTAAGTGTAGCCAATGGGAAGGCATCCGTCATCCCTGAGGACGGCATTGTTTCAGGTTCTTGACAGAAAACGCTAAAAACGAATATGCACTTCGCGTTGGACGATACCTACAGTAAGACCCATCACCAATGAGAAGACAGAAGTGTAGGCAACAGCACTTGCAGTTGCGGATGTTCTTAGTTGAGCAGATATAAACTATAAGGGCAGGGCTGAAGTGTCAGTTAAGCTATTTCCCGGTGAATGACGAACGCATGCAGCCTGATATGCGCATACAGAAGCTGAACACACAAATAAGTCGTTCCGCTTTAGCGTGAAGAGGAAAGCTTGTTATTCATTGAGATGACAATTATATTTTACACTGTAACAGCCACCGGATTGAAATCTGAACAGGGAAACGTGGCATGTACCTAGTTGATGACAGGCCATTAGAGTACCCTTTTTGGGATGCGCGAAACATTGTGCATGCTATCCACTTGTAGGGGCAGTAACAGTAAAAATACGTCTACAACATAACGATAGCTGCGCGTGCCCAAAGGAAGACGCCGGCACTGTGGGGACTAACTTCGATTTGCTGCTAGCAGGCCAATTATCTGATCAATCAATTTGTCTAAAGTGGACGGTATTTGGAGGCTTGCCATGCGTCAGAGAGTGGGGCTGCATTTTACAGGTGGAGTGCATGGGCGTGACTGTAAGTACAGCTCTACTTTATCGATCAGTTGGTAGGAAGGACAGTTCTCATTCCTATCCGAGTGCTGATCCCCGTCCCACTATCAGTGACCCAGTGCGCTCCGTTGATGCCGACAGCTCTGGTGGCCTTTGTAGCTCTCTTCACGCTAGGCGCTAAGTATGTCGGCTGGTGTTCCATTTATCTCTTCTCATCGGAGCAGTCGTGACAGCGACCTGACACCCTGAGACAGCCCCCCCCCCCCCCACCCGTGGTGCTCGGAACTGTTCTACACGCCGCTTGTTGATATCTCACCTCTTCTTCCGACCGGCCGCCATGAATATTTGATACGATGAACATCGCTTAATCTTCCGTCGGCGAATATTACGCCGTAATGGTAGGATCTCGTGTACCGGCAGCATAAATCCGGCCGACTTTTGATTAACTTTACGGCCGCTTCTCCCTTTCATTAACTTATAAGCTTGGCGCGCTTCGCACACGCGAGCGGAGTGGCGACCGTCGGCGGACACAGTCGGCCGGCGTGGCGACCGTCGGCGGACACAGTCGGCCGGCGTGGCGACCGTCGGCGGACACAGTCAGCCGGCGTGGCGACCGTCGGCGGACACAGTCGGCCGGCGTGGCGACCGTTGGCGGACACAGTCGGCCGGCGTGGCGACCGTCGGCGGACACAGTCAGCCGGCGTGGCGACCGTCGGCGGACACAGTCGGCCGGCGTGGCGACCGTTGGCGGACACAGTCGGCCGGCGTGGCGACCGTCGGCGGACACAGCCGGCCGGCGTGGCGACCGTTGGCGGACACAGTCGGCCGGCGTGGCGACCGTCGGCGGACACAGTCGGCCGGCGTGGCGACCGTTGGCGGACACAGTCGGCCGGCGTGGCGACCGTTGGCGGACACAGTCGGCCGGCGTGGCAACGCATGGCGAGCGGGGTCGGTGAGCGGGCAAGACATGTCCGACCTTGGGCCTTACAAGGTGAGCAGTATGAGCTAGAACATGGGCTGCATGAGCTGATTTTGGGGGAAGGGGGAGGGGACGGGGGTTTTGTTCAACAGCTCCAACAAATCGTAATGAGAGCTGTAGCGCTAAGTCCGCCTAGGCTGAACGTCGGCTGCCCCGCAAAGCCCCGGGGTGCCTGCAAATTTCCTAAGCATTTACTTGGTGGGTTTCGTTGAAAGGTTGGGCCATTCAAGCACATGAATAGGGAGGGGGGGGGGGGCAGAGGAAGCTGCAAGCCGACCGGCCGAAGCTCTAGAAAAGCCCAGGGCTGTTTCGGACTTGCGCTCGATTGATACGATGGAGCGGCTCGGGCCAGCCGGGGCTGGTGCAGCCGCGCCCCACTCCCACTCACGCAGCTCCCCTCCGGCAGCTGACTTAAACGGTCACAGTGCTATGGCGACAGTATCTGAATCGACCCATGCAATTACTTCAGAATAGCCGTACGTGTTTCAATGGCATCCATTACGACACCACATGGTAAACATAGAAATGTATATAGATAAATGTGCTGGAAGTGATGAATATTCGTGGTAATGCTTGCAACCCATATTGCATGCAAGTAATGCGCTGCTTAGGGTTTTTGTAACGGGTGTCATTCGATGGATTCCTAACACACTTTGTCCTTTCGTCATTAAAATGCACGTGATGAGTATACTACGCATCCTGCAGAGAACCACATTTGCCGAATGATAGCCATCCCAAATCTCTGCAGGCAGGAGTTGTATCGCCTTAGTGTGGAGGCCTGTTATTGCCTAGATATCTCCAGATGTCACTGTGCTGATACCACCAGATTTCCGCCCGTGTTACCAGTGACGTGGCTGCCTATGTCCAACATAACGCCCTCCGTCGGGTGGGCTAGTCCGCAGGCCAGCCGAGTGAGCGTCAAAATCGCATTACATGCCATGCAATCCAAACTTTGGGGGCTGACGCCCTTTTCCGCCCGCCTGCAACTCCAACATGCTGACAGGTCTGGACATGGCTGTTTGGGTCACGCGTCCCGATCTGCGCGTCGGTCCGCCTGCGGTGTTCTGGGGTGGCCGTGTTCTGCGGTTGCTGCGCTGGACCGCCTGCGGTGTTCTGGGGTGGCCGTGTCCTGTGGTTGCTGCGTCGGCCCGCCTGCGGTGTTTTGCGGTGGCCGTGTCCTGTGGTTGCTGCCTCGCCTCACCTGTGGTGTTGTATGGTGGCTGTGGTCGTTGCGTCGGCCCACCTGCGGTGCTCTGTGGTGGCCGTGTTCTGTGGTTGCTGCGCTGGCCCGCCTGCGGTGTTTTGCGGTGGCCGTGCTCTGTGGTTGCTGCGCTGGCCCGCCTGCGGTGTTTTGCGGTGGCCGTGTCCTGTGGTTGCTGCCTCGCCTCACCTGTGGTGTTGTATGGTGGCTGTGGTTGTTGCGTCGGCCCACCTGCGGTGCTCTGTGGTGGCCGTGTTCTGTGGTTGCTGCGCTGGCCCGCCTGCGGTGTTTTGCGGTGGCCGTGTCCTGTGGTTGCTGCGTCGCCCGCCTGTGGTGTTTTGCGGTGGCCGTGTTCTGTGGTTGCTGCCTCGCCTCACCTGTGGTGTTGTATGGTGGCTGTGGTCGTTGCGTCGGCCCACCTGCGGTGCTCTGTGGTGGCCGTGTTCTGTGGTTGCTGCGTCGGCCCACCTGCGGTGTTCTGTGGTGGCCGTGCTCTGTGGTTGCTGCGCCACGAGCCCGGAGCCGTGTTCCTCGTGTGCTCTGTCTCGGCGGCCGAGCCTGGCGCGCTCGCACCGAGCAGATGGAAATAAGACAGGTATTATGTGCTAGTACTATATGGGCTGCGCACAACATGTCACACCTGTGAAATTGAGAAGAAGCGCTGGAAAGCATCTTGTGACTAGCTTATCTGCCAGATCCATAAAGGTGTCGGTAACATAATGGATTCAATCCTGACTGACTGTGCTTTCAGAAATCGAAATGACCTCGGTATTAGGTTGTCTCAAAGCATGTTGTGGGGATTTCGGGTGCTTTGCTATCTCTACTCAGAATTCAGCATAGTTATGCATGCTTTGCTGCAGGAGTGGCAGCACCAAAAGGTCACGAGGAGTGGGAGTTCAGCTTCTGTTCACTGCCTCTGACACCCGTTTGAAACTTCGCGACAAATTATGTTTGTCCTAAAGAGAAGGTATGGGGAGAGAAAAGCTTGACTGAATAACATCGCTTGCTGTAGATTCGCACAGCCGGACCAAATAGCAAAAATATTCAAATACTGATGTGGCACCCGCCGATAACATGACAGAGTCGGCAAAATCAGCTGAGCGGTTTTAGGAATGGGAGCTAGAGGGAGTACGCTACCTTTCTGCACTTTTCGCGTCTTGTTAGATCGGGCGCGTAACAATGTGATCCGTAATACCAGTTTCATCCACATGCTTCGGAACAGCGCAGAATTTCGATTTAAAGTAGCCGCTCCTGCGGGAGAAATCTTATTTGACACCATGCAAGGAATATGTTTAATTTGCCTTGCATTTTTCCAATTAGTGTGCTCTGTAAGGTTTGCAACACAATAGTGTGTTACAATGTTTGTGTAATGCATGCTACGAAAGCTTGAAACATTCTGTTTAGACAAAAGTTATGCGAACATAACATTATAATTCCGTGAATTCAACGAAACTTTATGCGATGGGTTTGTTTTCTCCCATACGGCGCTGTCCACAGTCGCTCTTTTCGAGGCGCACTTTGGCTTTGGGTACGGGAGTATTACGCGGTTCATAGTGACGCACTGGTTCAAACTTCAACCAATCCGCTTCTCGGTGCTGGGCCGATCACAAACGTTTTTTTTTTAATTATTATTTGTATTTGCACCAGTAAAGGTGCCACGGCGGTTAACATGACGACGGTGGTCGCAACAGCAGGGAAGAAGCGTAATGCTGTTACGAAGCCTTTACAGCGTAATCTGGACTCGAAAATAATGACAATTGATGATCTTATTATGTTTTGACGGTGCTGAGCGGCACTACCAAGGGCTGTTATTAGACTAACTGGTCCTGAGGTCACAAGAGAATGTTTTTGAAATATCCTCCAAAGGTGGAACACTCCCTCTACGCGCAGCATGATTAGGTCGCTTTTCTTGACACCAGCATTCAGCGTCGTAGTGCTGCTCTATTGGCATTTACTGTTTTAAACCAGGACACGACAGCCGCTTGTCTCCAGCGAGTTGTCGGCACCGGCTGTCTCATCCGTCCGCAGGCCAGCACCTTCCCCACAAACCGAAATTGTTGCCCGTGGAGTGGAGATGTGCCATCTGCATGCCGTCAGACAAGTAAATCCTAGGCGGTGACGCTCGACCAACCGCAGAGCCTCCGCAGCATGCACTCTCTGAGGGCATGTCCGGTATATCTGCGACCCGACACGCCATCTGGGCTCGGGTGCACTCTGTACAGCCCCTCCCCCGCACCTAAAGAGGAGGCGTATGCTGCTCTGGCGTCACACAGTTCACGGTCACAGCGGGCTCGTCAAAAACAGGCTCCGCTGGCGAACACCGACACGGACCTCCGGGAATGGCAGGATTAGCTCGGGCCATCTGACGCGGGCTGCCGCTGGCAGCGCTACCGACCGCGATTAGCGGCCTGGCCGTGCGCCTGTGGCAGCCGGTTCGCCGAAATCGGCGCCGGCCGCCGCCGCGCGCCGACGACTAACGACCCCGGCCGCGTCGCTCCAGTCGTGCGCGACGAACGGCTCCGCGAATTTCGACGGCGAACGACGAGTCTGAGGACGGCGCGCCGACGGGACAGGGGCCGGAAACGGACTGGCGGGGGTTCGTCATGCAGGCTGGTGGCGGGGGCTCTTGGTGCAGTTTTCGTTGCAGTAGAAATGAGCTGGTCAACTTCGGCGGAAATCGGTTGTTCATATCCGCCACTGAGGGCGATTAGCGGCAGGCCAGTGCCGGTGATTCAGGATAGTGCTGGTCAAATCTGTGCATTAGAGGTTAAGCTGAAGGCATAGTCACGGACAAACAATGAAGGGGTGGCCGTAGTGGAAATAGGCCCTCCGACAAACACGGTAAAAAATGTTTGGGTCTTCAACATAGAAAACTGCGCGGTCATGTCCTTTGACAACAATTTCATGCGTTTCAGCGATCCGATTGGAATACAAAATTATCTGTGCGGTATCTGTTCCATGCCAAGCAAGTTTCACAACAAAAATGCACATGCGTCAATGCGGTAATATGATAAACTCCTCTTTCCCCCACCATTACTTAATCAGATTGTTGCATAACGCGTTGGCGAAGTTGTACGAACCAGACAGCTTATTTTCCGCGGTTTTGCACGATTTCAAGAAAGGATTCAACATCACTGATCGCACAACGGTTGTTCAGAGTATGCTTGCCCTGGGATTTCGCTCCGTGTATGCCAAGTGGCTGCGTTCATTCTTGCAGGACCGACAGCAGCCGGCCAGAACGCCAGACGAAGCAATTCAATAGAAAACATCTACTTGGGGCACTTCCCAACGTATCGTCGTTGGCCGCTTTCTCTGCTAAAAAAGGCTTGGAAACGTTACCATGTGGTGATATGGGCACAGTCAACCATGTGTCTAACGATGTTCTCAAGTTCAGCGGTGCTGAACTTGAAAACAAACATGAGACTGTAGATGAACTCAACATTTTACGGCCGTGTGAAGCGGGCCGAATGAATCAGCCTTGCGATCTGCAAGTACAACCTGATAGTGAAATGTGAATGGGCAATACCAAACAAGATTATCTTCAACCCTAACAACCATGAAGTCATGCATTTTTTTCACAGCTAAAAAATTATTGTCCGTGCCACCGGCTATCATATTCCATGAGGAAATCCTACCAATAGCAGCCAAAGCTGACTATTTAGGTCGGGCAGCATCAGATGACACGTTATAACAAAGTATGTGAATGACGCAACTAAGAGGCCGAGTAATCAATATATGCTCTGCATTATGAAGAAGCTCCGTCTATCTCAAGAACGGCTTGTTTGGATTTTTTGAGGTACATTCGACCATTTCTCAGTGTTATGCATCCGTTTTCCATGCGAGGCCAATTGCCAAACAGGCACATCATATCGAAAGGGTACAGAAGAGAACTTTGAAGATCACCTTTGACGTTCTGCAACGCTTGGGTATGAACACCATCACTGACACAAGAGGAAACTATGCCCAAGGTTATGGAAACATGTCCGACCATCTCCCGCGTATAGAGGTCTGCTTCTTAAGCTAAAGCCGTCGATCTTAGGAAAACACAAACGGAGTGCATAAACACTCTGAACGTTTTGCTGTAGCTGGCAAGTAATGAACCAAGCAAAACCACTCAAAATACGCAGACTTCGTGTCATAACTTGCTAATTGATGATCTTACAGGCCCAAACATATTACCACATGGAGCAATTGCATCCCAACGGCAAATTTTCACCCCGACTGATGCAAACATATTCACTTATATATATATATATATATATATATATATATATATATATATATATATATATAAAAGCTCGGCAAGCAGATTATTCTTTATACATGTGTTATTAAAAATCACAGTGGACTCAGCATTGATTATCTTTTTATGTTTTCTTGACAAATCTGATGACCGATTCCACTTTTTATCGATGTTCGTTTAAAATTGCGCCAAAGCTCATGATAAAAGAAAATATCGGTTGCCCGGTTGCACGACTAATGCAAGCTATGTTTTCGACGTTTCATCCTTCATTGGACATTTTCCAGAGTGACAGTTTTAGGCAAAGTCGATATAATCACGTGTTTGTAAAGTTCAAGTTCTCTCGCGACTATTCTAGCATGAATCGCATGGCTACACGCATCAGTTTTTTAAACCATCGTTATAGTGCAAACATGCTACATACATGTCACAATACAGAGATAACCGATGTAATGCTATGTATATGATGCGTAAGTGTAATGATGCGCCAATGTAATGCGTAAATGCTTGTATCTGTGTTGAAACGCGCATTTGGTACGTTTGCGCTGTACTGATATTATAAGAACTAATGTATGTAGACATGAGATCAACGTTAGGATAGTCACGGGGAACTATTCTTTTAACATGAGCTTTGGTGCCATCTTAAACGAGCATCGAGGAAAGCGAAAGCTGCTATCACATTTATTGAGAAGCCATCAAAAAAGATTATCAATGCTGAGTCCGCTGTGATCTGTATATGTATATATATATATATATATATATATATATATATATATATATATATATATATATAATAGCACATTGCACGTTTGCAGTACGAACTATGTGAGATGGTAAACGAAACAGTGTTTTTTAAACGATAAACCGCCTCTCTCTCTCTCTCTCTCTCTCGCTTGCTCGCTCTCTCTGCCCAACACATCAAGAACCAGCCTTTCCTGGGCAGCAATCAGGCTAATACGGACGGAGTGGGTGGTGTATTTGTCGCCGTTTACCGAGATGACGACAACAAAAAACAACGTTCATGAAGGCGATTGTTTAAGAAGGGTGAGTGTTAATGAAACGAAGGCGGGTGTTTAACAACAACGGCGAGTGTTAAACATGATGCTTTATAAACACCACCCGAGACAACGTGGACAACTTCAGAAGCCACTTCAAAAAATAGCCGTCATTTTCTACTCAAAGTTAGTGAAAAAGACCTGGAGCTCCTGGTTTTCTGGAATTTTGAGTTCAGAGCTGTTATGCTGGCAGCGACCAGTCGTTCAACATTAGGCCGTTTGGTTGACGGATGTAGACATTTTTCCTGTTATTGCATCCCCGACTCGGGGTTCACTGCCCGTTGCTCTTCCGCTTGTAAAGATCGGTCAATAATTATCGAACTAGGCGGCAGTCAACCCAGCACTTAGCGCCTCGAGCTCGGCGAATCGGCCGGGCAGGGCAGGTGCCAGGATTTGGGGTCAAAGGACAACGTACTGGCAGCCAGCGCATTGTTCGTGCGGAGGCCTCCGGGAGCTCAAATTTTGGAAGCATGAATTTATATTTACCTTCCGCCCACCACACCATATGAATTTTGGAACGCTCTGAGTTATCGACCTTCAGCATATCTAGAGGTACTGGTTAAATTACTTTTTCAGGCACACATTGGTTTTATAGTCAATACTCGACGAGAGAATGCTCTTCTGACTATGAGCACAGCTTGACAGAGCAAGTATTGATAGTAAAGCCAATGCCTGCTCGACAACGCCATTTTTAAACGGCGTTATCAACCTATTTAAATATGTTTATTTAAAGGTCGTCTTACGACCAGCACCTCCTGATTATTTAAGGTCGATAACAGTAAGCATAGAAACTCCGGACTCAAAATGGCATCATTTTGCCAGCTTGTCATTTGAAACAGCTATTCGTCATTGTGTCATCAAGCTCTGGGCTGCACGTATAACAATGAGCTAGCCCATTTTGTGTTCAGGGTTAATCTTTATCCTTAAGGTATGATGCTGTCAATTTGGAATTCTGTGGCAACGACTTCTTACTTTCCTTGAGTTTTGAATCATCAAGCTCAAGAACCAATAGTTGAACATATGGATAGACGTTTATATCTGTTTGGAGGGGACTTGGCCAAGGTAAGCTTGCCCAGCTCCCTCAAAATTGGGAAAATACTAAAACACTAAAAACGCAACAGGAAAAAACATTTTGTTTGATAGGGAAATGCGGTATTCATAAACCAAAAGTTCACATGAGTCTCTGCCCATAGTTAGGCAAAACATTTAAACGAAGATGGCCTCCTGAGTGGACGTCCAGTTGATGGCAGAGCAAAGCGTTTGGTATCTGATGATTATGACATTGTGTAGCTATCCAAGCCAAGACAGCATTTCGCTGCATTGGCGAAATGCTGCCTCGCTGCCTTTTGCTTCGTCGCCGTAGTTTTCCAGCTCATCTGACAAGCCGCCTGTTGTTTTGCCCCTGAACAGCAGGCGATCGCTGGGGATGAAGCCGTTGACCGTAGCATGGGTCGCGACCGCCGAGGAAGAAGACGTTGACCGCAGCACGGATGGCGATCTCTGGGGATGACGCCGTTGACCGTAGTATGAAACGCGACCAGGTGTGAACGCATCGGCTTTTCCAGACACACCCACAGGGATTTCCAGAGAGCTGCATTTGATGTGGTCATTTGTACAGCGTCTTTTTGAAAGCTTAAAATATTTCACCGCAGAGATAACATCATCCGTGCTTTACGATATATCGCGCTTAGCTGTTAATTCCTAGCGGTATGTTCAGAACAGTAAAATACGCTTTTATATCCCTTTCTTCCGCGGTGGGTTTAACGGCCAGCTTCATGATAATCTTGCATTCTGCTGGGTTTTTTCATCGCGTCGATCATCCCTGATGCCTTCAATCTCCTGGTAACGACCCGCCTAACCGCAAGTGTTTCTGGCTTGTCCACCATTTCCGGTAGCGTAAGCTTCGCACGGACTGGGTCACCCGGTCCACGAGCAGGCGGTCTGTGACGTGGCTTCTCCGCAGCTCCCTGGGTTCGGGGAACATGCTCAGGACCGGCTTAGTTCTGGGAACCCTCGGCTGCAGCTGATCACGGCCGATCCATCAGTGCGGGGTAATAAAGGCGGAAATGCGTCTGATTTCTGCGAATCACGGCTCCCAGGCGACGCGCAATCGCCACGGGGTGTCCTCGGATCCAAGAGAATGTTTCCAGTAGTTATGGTTTCAAAATAGTTCATACCTTGCAAAGTCCCACTAAATGCAGTGCTATACTTCAGCAAAAATACCTTAACGTGTATAGTCTAAATGTGAAGCCAGCACACCCTACCTGACTGCCATGTCATTTATTTACAGCATATGCTACCATCTAATCAACTGTATGGTTATAAAAACGGAATGTGCAGGGCTTGGGTTGCTAGTACAGGCCTTCAATGGTGATATCTCCTCTGACTAACTCACTTGCTACCAATGGGGCTGTGCTCACACTCACCGGGTTCCATTTACTATCAGTTGCTACGCACCTGTTCTCATTTCTTCCAGCGCTTAAGTTTTGAGGTATAGCAAAAAATAAAAACATGGAAATTTGCATCCAGACTTCCTTTGTTGATAACTGAAATGCGACTTACAAAACGCATGCAATACTGCTGCGTGATATTTCTTGAAGTATACACCCCCACATTCGTAAGCATGATACCGACACCGTACCCACGTGCACAGTTCGCCTAGATACGGTTGTGCATCGAGCGCCATCTGGCTAGCTGGAATTGCCTCTATTAATTTGTTCCTTTTTTGACTAATTACCCCAACGTTGGATCTAAATAAAAATCGCACGATTCATATTTTTCGCAAATTATGGCTTTGGGCTAAAATCGTACTCCATGCAAAAGTAATGTAGGTTGCTGTAGGGATCCACTGTGTTTAGATAGTTAGGTGGGAAGAGCTAGATCCCGAGTTTGCAAGTGAGGGGGAAACATCTTTGGAAATGGTTCAGGAGTTAATGCTGTAACACAAATATTGTCCACCAAGATGGTGACAAGTACATACAGACGTCACTAACTACTGTGACGATTTATCTACCTCTAACTCCAGCTTACCTTTAGCGCCTATAGATGCTGGAGGTGCAAAATATCGATTTATGGTGCTCAAGGCATTACCACATGCATATTCACTCCAGCTTTATACTGGGATAGCAACAGCAAATTCTGGCAACATGCACTGAAACCATAGGTATTTAACAATCAGATCACAGGCAGCATACACGTCAGAAAAGTTTGACAAACTAGTGTCTGTACGTAGTGTTCTCCAGCCCCCCCCCCCCCCCCCCACACACACGCCAACAATGGCACGCTGTCCCAGGACTGCAGCTCAGTCAAATACAAACTTTAACCCCAACAAAGCTTCATTCTTAACTAGCTTCGTGCTAGGGTAATGCTATTGTGCATTCAACCCATTCATAGGTCCACAACACACAATTCAGTGGAGCACAAAAACCATAGGAAATGACGGATTTTATAAGACTGCACAAACTCTTGAAGCCATGACGAAAGTATCACATCATGCAAGGGTGTTGCTTTACAAAATAATATAAATAGTGGGGTGTGGAGGGCTAAGGGGTGAATTATGACTAAACATAAGCCTTAAATTACATCCACATGCAAGTTTCTTCCCGGCTTTCGTCAACTTACTTTCCGAAGCTGGGGAAGGATCTGGAGCCCAAGTTAAGGGAAGCTAGTGCCCCACTCACTTGAATAGGCACGCTTTTCACCCTTGACCTCGTGGTCCTCTCTTGCAGCTGCGCAGCTTCCTCGTGTATTAAACACATGGATGACCGATCTTTCTGTGAAATGCGCATTCTATAAAAAGACAAAAAAAATTGTGTGCTTCATGCGAATACTATGATATTTCTCAACAAACCAGCATCGGAGACTTTTCATCCAGTCCTGGCGTTCTGCAATGTATCAAGATCTGTGCCTTCTACGACTTTTCGTTGGGTTGGCGTGTTAGCATTGTACCCAAGTGAATTGTAAGCACCAGCTCTGTCAAAACCGTAGTTTCTGAACGAAATAAACCAGGCTATGAAAATACATTATTTCTGTTCATCAAACCTAGCGTAGGAAATAATCCAAATAGTTTCCAACGAATGCGTGTGAAGCAGTTTAGTAATAAGATGGTATGTTGAATATTCAAAGTTTTTTTTTTACTTCCAGCCAGTTGAACTCACGCCTCTCTTCCCATTTCCCCCTGCCAATGTGCACATCCTCGACTGTCCCCAGTATATTTACAGCACAGCCCGTTAGCTATGCTACATATGTACCTAGGTGTTCTTCCCCAGTCGGTGAAGTCCTCCAGCTACCATAGATGCGTGGTCTTCGTATGTGAGGTCTGTTGTATGTTAGAAAAACGTCAGCATCACGATTTTACCCGCATGCGCTAAGTGGGCCTGAGAGGATTAGCTTCACTCCAAAATATTTTCCAAATTGGGCTGCTTGAGCTTGAATTCGGCAGCAAAAAAGTTAATTAATGTGGCGGCCTGGCTCCGTTGCACATTGCTTCATGCAATAGATTTCTCCACATTTCCAGGTGGTCTCTTTGAAAAGCCGACGCGTGATTTCCTTGCAACATTGAGCTTTATGTGCAGTAGAAATTCCCACTTCATTGAAACCGGAAGCAAGAATCGCATAATTCCGGGAAGCCTGTCCATCGACATTTACATCGACGACCCGGGGCTGCTGCGACACGAGAACAACAAGTGTTGACGTAGGGGAGTCGGCACAACCGAGCCGACAAAAGTGGGGATCGCTTTGTTCAGCTAGTCAGGATTAAAGTCAGATCTCAGCAAACAAGGCATGCAAAGTCTTGAAACCAGCTGCACAATGTAGGCGGACGTACCGTCTGCTGGTTACTAACGAAGCTGCCGCACTGCCGGGCCCCGGCGTGGGCCATCGCTAAACCGAAAGGGGAAGTCAATGTCACGGATTCCGAAACTGGTTTCGAATGCGACACGCCCAGGCTTTAGCTGGAAGAGGTCGCGTTGTGAAGCTGCGCGGGCATGTGTTCCAGTTCATGACTATCAATTGTGCTGTCCACAGCCCTGCAATTTTCGTAATTCTGGATCATTGGATGCAGTAACGTATAACTTACCAGCAGCGCTATTTCACGCATGTGTGACAGTTAAAGGGAGTGCCCACATCCGTTTGGTTTTTTTTTTAGCCGAAATAGCCATCTTGGAGATCATTCAGTGCTTTTCACAGCCCTACCCTTCTCTCAAGACCGAAAACACTCGCCACAATAATGTCATTCAAATCCCGCCACTCTATTAGCTATGCGCCGATAAAGCCCAAGACAACTATAACTGTCGAGTCGTCCATAGCTGGCGCTCGCGAGCGTGATTTCTAGATAAAACGGCCGTCAATTAGCTCTCAATCAATGATGCGCGAGGTGCCTTGACGTAATCAAACACTGACACAATGAGGCGCACAGTTACTAGACAGAGAACTTATGTTGTCTGGAGCACTCTCTTCCACTTAAAAGTATACCAGCAGTTGTAAGTGAGCTTACTTAATCATATCTAATGCTTTCTTTGATATCCTTCAAATGTGGAACATTCCCTCTGAGATATCATTGCGAAAGGCTGAGCCAGTGGTGAACAATAGAAGACCCAAACACTGAAACATTACGTAATGAAACATTGGGCTGTTGGTTTCAACTTGCAGTTCGATATTTGTAGAGTGAACTGACGTGGGCCGATCCCCAAAAATGTACTTTAGAAATCTCACGCTGTCCCTGAAATCATTGAAAGATAGTGTCCCACCTTAGGGGCATATTTCAAAAGCATTCTCTAGTAAAAATTCAGGGCTGGTTAGTCTAATAACAGCACTGGGAAGTGTCACTGCAGCACCGTCAATACATAATAAGGATATCGATTTTCATCATTTTCGAGTCCAAATTACGCTGTCAACGCGTTCTAACAGCACTACGCTTCTTCCGTTCAGTCACGACCACCGTCGTCATGACAACGATCCTACGCACCTCTACTGGTACGAATAAAAGAACATTTATGATTGACCTAGCGGGCAAGGGCCTGCTACTGAGAAGTTGGTTTGTTTGAGTTTGAACCAGTGAGTCACGTGGATCATGTGATTCTTCCATTACCAAAGCCAAAGTGCGTCTCGAAAGGAAACGCACTTTGGCGTTGAAACACTGTGGTAAAAAACGCAATAGGGGAGAAAGCAGAGCCATTGTTAAACATTTCGTTGAATTGGCGGCAGGATTGCTTCATGTTCGCGTGATGGTTTAACAGCATTTCAAGCTTTTGTAGTGGTTATTACAGCAATATTTGGACACATTAGTATATTGCAAACATTAACACGCGCCGGGTGGCCAGTTAGATACCCTTTTCTCGGGTGGAGGTCAATTTAACCCCGCTGAGATCTCAGGAACAAAGAGAGCTAGAGGCACCAAATTTACAGTGTATGAACTCTCTTAGGTCAAAGTTTGAGATTCCTTATGCATGACCTTTGGATCAAATAAGGTCAAGCAAGGTAAATTTCCAGGTTGGTCCCCAAAATATCACCAAAGCCTAGATACCTGTTCTAAACAAAATGTCGCATGCTCCTTTAAGGTCATTGATCTTGTTTGATCTTTTGATGGTCATGGTGACCAAAATCCTACAAGACTGCCTTGGGTTCTGCATTTGAACAAGCGACAAAGATTACGCTAGGCAGTATGCTCCTAAAAGCGAAATTTTGCCCTGGGTCATTTTAGGTTAGTGAATTAATTTGACCTTCGAAAAGTTCAGGGGGGATGTATAGTGCGGTTCCTATCATCAATAAATTCGAAATGAGCACCTTAAACTACCTTATACAACAACTCCTGAAGTAATAAAATAGATTGGATTTGACCTTGGTCTGATCTTCAAAATTGACATAACGTCAATGAAACCTGTTTATTCAATTGTTGTGTTACCTAAGAAAGTCTCTCGGAGATGTATGGTTTCGTCTGACACTCCGCTGTCGCATCAGATTGAACGATTCCCTATAAATTGACTTCGTAGAACCCATGGTCTCAATTTGACCTGCCGTAGGTCAGCGACCTTACCAGGTTCATCTTAACTTTTAAAACCAAACGATCCGCCATGTAATTTTCCACAGCTACACAAAATTTGGCGTAGCTACACCGCGCCTTTCGGAAATCACTCAGGAGAAACCTTCGGGAGGGTCAATTTGACCCCCACCCGAGAGCGTGCTAAAGAACACTCATGTTGCAAAAAGCGAAACAAATGAAATGCACTTCTTTCATGCTAGTGAACAGGGAATCTAGTGAGATTTGACCCGCAGGGTTGGTTCCTTGAAATCGAAATTCTGAGCTATTCAGAGATATTTCGAGAAAACTGGTATCACTGGTCAAACCGCACACGTTTAATGTAACAGCAAGTTGAAAAGTACTAAAAGGCGAGACATGTTAAGGTATGTTCCCTTAAACAACAGGCTAGGTTTTCCGAGATGACTTTATCCGTGAATACCCGTCACCCATGAAAGGAGTAAGACCAAAGTACTGCTTGGTGTTTGCAATCACACCACAGCGGTCCAGATGGCCAGCATTTTCAGGTCAATTGCCAAATAGTTGATTTACACTTAAGGCCATATAAGACAGGTAAAACCGTCCGGTGATTCTCGTTTGTTCACTTAACGTTAGCGTGACGTCAATGGTGCCAGGACACCAATGCGCGGCGGGCCGTCGGGCGCCGGACGTATCACTTAGAAGCAATCGGAACATCGAGATATTCGCATAGCTAATGAAAAGATCCTTAGCGGAAGGTGTACATGACCAGCGAGCTGAAAACGTAAAGTTGTTAAGCAAACATGATGATTTGCGTAGAAAAACATTGAAATGCAATGGCCTGAAAGGTAAAGATGCGCACACCAGACATATTCGGAATAAGGCCGCGGGAACACCGGACTGTTTCCGTTACGATAACAACCTGTCACTGGCAGATGTGTGTGACCAGCGAGGCGAATGCGCAAAAATTAGCGACGAACATGATTATGCATGCTGCAGCCTTAAAGGGAGTGTTCCACATTTGTATGGGGTTTCGAACTGAAATAGCCATATTGAAGACCTTTCGATGCAGCTCACGGCCATGCACTTTGTAAGACTTGATTCTTTCTGGCCTCTGAGCTTAAATGCCACAAAGATGTGGCAGGATAATTGTGGGGAATATTTCAAGGTCACCTTGAAATACATGACGTCCTAATACCGTCATTATGGCGTATTATATTACCGTCATTTAAACCCTGTCATTTCATTATCCATGCTCCGATCAAGACCAAGAAATAGATAACTGTCGAGTGGCTCATACATGACGTGGGTGAGCACGATTTCCAGACAAAACGGCCGTCAATTGGCTCGCAATCATTGTTGTGCAAGATGCAATGACGCAATTAAACAGTGACGTAGCTCATTATCTCCAAATGTGAAGCATCCCCTTTCAGTGGCAAGCAATTACAATGTACTTGGATTGTACACGGTCTCGGACCCCCTAGTCGTGCCGCTCCGCCGGTGGTGCGGGTGAGTGGTGAGCGCGGCGAGTCTGTTGTTAGCTGCAGTTCATTCGCTTTAGATGCGTCACATGCCCGTGAGATATGCTGTGATCGGTCCATGCCTCTCTACATTTCGCCGTACAGGTCTTTACCTGTGAACGGCCGGTCGGCCGTGCCTAGACCTTAGGTGCTAGGTGCTATGCTTGGCCTGAATCTGATATGAGGTAGGCATCTGGAGGTTTGCCTGCATTGCAAAAAGCGACTGATGATGGTGTTTAAGTTCATTAGCCATGTATCGAACTAAGTCCTGTGTTTGCTGACTTACGGAGTTATCCCTATCTTTACCCCAATACAAGGCTGCATAATATATGCATTGTTCCATATCATAGAACAAACTGTAGGTGAAGCACTCTTAAATGTTTTTCGTCTGAGCTGTTTCATGAATTCATTTGTTTCATGCCACCATTATAAGATCTCCATAGACCACTTTTGGAAAAAAGCTAGAACCGGGCAAGTCTAAAAATACTGGAGTTGGATTATTATCTAGGGACCGCTGTGTGATTGTGTGTCTCGGTGTGTTCGTGTGTGTGTGTGTGTGTGTGTGTGTGTGTGTGTGTGTGTGTGTGTGTGTGTGTGTGTATGTGTGTGTGTGTGTGTGTGTGTGTGTGTGTGTGTGTGTGTGTGTGTGTGTGTGTGTGTGTGTGTGTGTGTGTGTGTGTGTGTGTGTGTGTGTGTGTGTGTGTGTGTGTGTGTGTGTGTGTGTATGTGTGTGTTTGCAAGCTTAAGATACCATATGTGCGACACTTTTGCCCAAGAGCGGCTTTGTTCTTCTGATAAGTTGTTTTCCAGAACTTGTTTAACCTGGTGGGCGGCCTGTTTAAAAACCTGCGCGTTGCATCTTCCTCACCAGACAGTGCCTTTCCCGGCTTGCGTGAATCACCCTTGCCAATATCATGGTGAGTGAGTTATTTGCATAAAGTGGGGGGGGGGGAGGGATTAGCTTTCAGTGGTACGGTGGCTTTGGATAAGGCCACTATTTACCACTATAAGGCCGCTATCACCTTTTTATCGCTGCTAGTTCCTGAGATTATCTGCTGTCCAGCTTCGCCTGCTCGCTCTGAAAGTTTTTAAATCCTCCTCTTAGCAAGGAGTGCCACCGCGACTTGCCTCCAAGATTTGTGGTTTAACATTTTTTCTGTGTCGCTGGGATTTAGGAGGGGCAAGCCTGGTTGATTGTCAATGGATAGGGGTAAGAAAAAAGGTAAGTCGATCACCCCTTCGAAATAACTGTAACGCCCAATGGCTCGCTGCACCCGGCATCGAATGTACCGCGTGGTGCATTATCAGAGATCAATTCTGAGCCGCCGTCTATGCACGCCAATGCTGTTATCTCGACGGCCAGGGCACCTGAAGAGCACTCACAAAACCGTGCGTGGGCGCTAATGCCATGGACATTCACCACATCCGTCCATTCTAGGCAAGGCAAGTCATGCAATCGTTCATGCAGTGTGAATGTGTACTCTACCGGCCGCTTCTTAACACAATGCTAATATTTAGCCAAGTTGATTTTCATCCCACCTGGAGAGTGATCTTCCGACAGCAGTGCCCGCCAGGTGGTGCTGTCCTGATGAGTCCGTTCATAGTGTCTTTGGATCTGAGAAAGATGGGGAGATACCGGTACCGCTATAAGCCAGTGTATTACTGATCAAGACGGGAGCCAGCACAGCTGGTTCAATGGCTGGCTGCATGACTTAAGAACCGTGACAACGCTTGCCTTCGTGAGATACTGATCAGGGCGAACATCCCCCCCCCCCATAACTTGCCCTCCGATTCGCATCCCCGCAGATCTAAACACGAACAACGTGCTCGTCGCGGTCACACATGGCGTAATGTCATGTGGTTGCCGCGCCCTCTCGCTCCGTCGCAGGAAAATGACGTACAGTAGTTCGCGAGCCAGTCAGCTTCCAGACGGGAGACTTATGGGCTACGGTTTATACGGTTGGCGCTAATGGTGGTAGCGCCACCAGCAAGAGGAAGTGATCAGCTTAATCCTGAGCAAGCTTATAAACAAATTTTGATCGAGAGTGCGCACTAAGCGTGGCATCAGACTAGCAGTGTCGATCGCAACAAGACACCAGGAACTGCCGCTTTGTGTAATGGAGTGAAGCTTACTGCACCAGAATGTTGCAAGTCTGATTGTATCACTGCTCATGCAATGATAAAATATTTTGAGAAAACAGGCATTTTATGGTATGGCTGTTGACTTGCATGACTAAATTAGTAAGTATCAGGGGCTGTCAGCGATGAAAATATGTTTTCCTTGGAATGCTGTGCATGGGATGTCACGAGTCGTTCCTGCAAGTAATGTTACCTGCGTCCAACGAAATAACAGACAAAACCCTTGCACAATAATGATGACCGCGGAAATACTAAGTTACGTGTTGGTCTGCAATTTTTCTAATAGTTTGTCACCCGCAGGCATTTCAGATTACCTTCTAGAAAGAATTGGAGATGTTCAGTCACTGGTTTGTGTAAGCAATCTTTTTTGTATCTGATTAATGGGGATTCTTACATAAGGTTAGATCATAGGGAAAACATGCGACCTTTCAGGTTAAATAGGCTGAAATTGGGTCAGCGCCGCCCAAAGTACGCTCCGTTTCACTGAAGGCAGCACATCTGTCAACATGTTTCCATCACCAATGACTCATTTTTCTACGCCTTCTCCCTGTTTTTCAATGCAGTTCTTCCAGCGGCGTACCAGGCGTTTGATTCATGGCTTCACCAAACCTCTGAATAAGGCGCGTTTGCCATGCTGAAATAAGGCCGATTCCAGTGCTGACCGCGAAAGATAGCGACGCAAGTGAGGCGATCATCCATTTGAGGGAACAACCAGACTTCACTTGGAACGAAGTCCGGGCATACAGGGAACGCCTCAGCGGCTGGAAGTTGTCGCCAGAGCTCCAGTCGCGACACCGTCGCATGAGGCGGGGCGCGGTCAAAACTGATCAGGCTGCGTGTCGTCCCCGCACAGTGCCGGGAGATGACCGCCAGGACATGTTTACTCAGGAGGTGTTCGTCTGCGTGTCGTATGCGGAGATGACCGCGAGGAATTTTACTCAGAGGTGTTCGTCTGCGTGTCGTCCCCGCGCAGTGCCGGGAGATGACCGCAGACATGTTTACTCAGAGGTGTTGTCTCGGTCGTCCCGCGCATTGCGGTCCGCCGGACACCATGTGCCGGGCCGATGACCGCCAGGACATGTTTATCAGGAGGTGTTCGTCTGCGTGTCGTCCCCGCGCATTGCCGGAGATGACCGCCAGGACATGTTTACTCAGGAGGTGTTCGTCTGCGTGTCGTCCCCGCGCAGTGCCGGGAGATGACCGCGAGGACATGTTTACTCAGGAGGTGTTCGTCTGCGCGTCTTCCCCGCGCAGTGCCGGGAGATGACCGCGAGGACATGTTTACTCAGGAGGTGTTCGTCTGCGTGTCGTCCCCGCGCAGTGCCGGGAGATGACCGCGAGGACATGTTTACTCAGGAGGTGTTCGTCTGCGTGTCGTCCCCGCGCAGTGCCGGGAGATGACCGCCAGGACATGTTTACTCAGGAGGTGTTCGTCTGCGTGTCGTCCCCGCGCAGTGCCGGGAGATGACCGCGAGGACATGTTTACTCAGGAGGTGTTCGTCTGCGTGTCGTCCCCGCGCAGTGCCGGGAGATGACCGCGAGGACATGTTTACTCAGGAGGTGTTCGTCTGCGTGTCGTCCCCGCGCAGTGCCGGGAGATGACCGCCAGGACATGTTTACTCAGGATGTGTTCGTGCAGCAATTCTGCAATAGGATTACATTTAGAAACAAGCTAGGGTAATGCCACGTCCGCATGGTCCCAAAATGTGGCGCACATCACCTTTTTGGAGAATACCCGCGCACCGAATTTTGGGAGGTCGAGAGTCTGCGTGTTTCCACTCTATCGACTATTTCTTGGTATCTGGGTACAGTACCGACAACAAGCTTTCATTTGTGGCGACGAGTGACTCCGCAAACCATGTTCGTGTTTTTGGTAGCGTTGCAGACCTTGTGCCAACTTGGGCCTCTCTTCCTTCTACTCATGCGACCGCTGTTTAACCACCTTGAGAAGGCTTTTAGACATCTGCAGGCGATTCTGAATGGTAAAGTGGGCTGTTCCGTTGGTGTGACCAAAATTTTGAGCTATTTGGTCATCTTCGTGGGATGATTTTCCATTACCTCAGCATCCACCTGGATGACGTGGGCGAGGCCAGTCACCGCTGCAGATCTTCAGCAGCTCCCGCATGCCCTCCCTGCCCCCCTCGAACTCCCGCGCCCGCCTGCGCACCTTTAAAGGGAGTGTCTCACATCTGAATGTGTCGAAGCAAGCATCAGGCATGATGAACCAGGCTCACTTATGATTATTCATGTACATTTTAAATGGACAAGACTGCTCTAGACAGCGCAATTTTTTTAGTAAATATGCTCCTCAATGCGTCATGGTTTGATTACGTCATCGTACCTTGCACGACATTGAGAGGCAATTGACGGCCGGTATGTCTGGAAATCGCGCTCACGTACGCCAGATATGAACGCCTCGACAATAATATTTTTCTTGGCCTCGATCGCTGCATGGCTTATGAAATGACAGGATTTGAACGGTGTTATCATGACGTCATGAATTCCGAGGTGACTCAAATATTCTCCCCGATAAACCTTGCCCCATTATCGCGGAGGTGTACCTTACAAACTAGAGGGGTTTAGTTAGGTCTTAAGAAAGACAGGGTTGTGAACAGCACCGAAAGGTCTTTAAGATGGCTATTTCATTTCAAAACCCCATATAAATGTGGGACACTCCCTTTTGCTCGGAAAGAACGTCATCGCCCATACACGTTTAAAAGGTCATTGTGGATCACATATGCATTCTTGTTTTACGTTGTCGTGAATCTGATGAGCGAATATCAATTTTCTCCGGTGGCACTTACCATTTGCAAGCGAGTGTCGAAACGAAAACAAAATTCTGGCCATTAAGTGAAATGAACCTCCGAAATAGGTTTTGACTTAGTAAAAAGGCAAGGCACGGTGCCGAAATTTTGTGTGTGCAAAAAGATTGGGTTGAGCTTTATTTTGAAAAGAAGGATATGTGCTACATTATTGTGGTACTTAAAGAACATCTAAACAGTGCTTGCTTTTGATAGCACGGTTATGAACCGATGTGAGCACATGAACTAACCCATAATTTTTATACTCTACTACATTGTATTGTAACTACATTGTATCATTTTACCGTGCTTTATATTTTTCATTGAAACAAAACGACAACCATCCACGGCATTAATGTATTTTGGTCATTTCTGCTGCGAATCAAGTACCTTGGTCAGTTAAACATACAGTGGTCTTATGAGAACTTTTCACCACCTCATCATCTACCCCAAAGCCCTGTAATTACCGGGTGTCTCAGAAAAGACAGGCGGATTAAAATAACACGTGGCCGACATCCAAATTGTGTGTAAACCAAAAAACACACCCTCAGTGAATCCAGTATTTTTTTGGAAAATGGACGCATCTATGTCACATTTTGAATCACGGCTGCAGATCACATCTGCTCGCGGCCACCCGTGAGATTCAGCTGGAGAGAAGCGCGACGCCACCCTGCTTCCAGGGCGGCGCGTCATACCTTAAGCCGCACCTCGTGTACCTGCGAATCCCGCAGCGTTGGTCGATGATGGTGGGGTTTGCTCGAAAACCTGAGACTTGAGGTCACACTAGAGCAAAAACAAACTCAGGGTAATGGGGCCGGGTGAGCATATGGGTCAGCTTTGCGCCTCTTTTATTAGGGCCAGATTTTTAGAGATAAGATCAGTTATTAGATTAGATTAGATTGGAGATTATATTTTTAGAGCCGCTCAGGAAGATATTTCGGAGCCACCTCTGGTATGTGATTTCGGAACCTGCCGGATGTGTGAACTTTGGCTACATCTTGCTGGAGCCACTGCTTGACCCGCTGCGGTATTGCGCTACCAAACCTACGCTTCGGGGCCCTCTAGGGCTTAGCGAACACCTGCATGTATCGCTTGGCGTTGACTATCACCGTCATATCACTCTAATCCTCGAACCGAAAAGTTCCGCTCATGCCCCTGCAGCTCATGGTACCATGCAGCGCATTTTGCACTAGGAAGATAACAGTTATTCATATTGTTGTCTCTCATATGAGTCATCGCTGAACTGGAATTGATGCAAAAGTACAGTGTCAGCCCTACGCGTATTCAAAACCAGCCGCTGAAATAAGCGCGTAACTGCTCATTGGTCCAGGTCAGCGTGCGGTGGAGGGATACTTCATATGCAATGATTCCCCGTTAGTTCCTGCCATCCTCTGGGCCGTGCTCCGGCCGCAGCCGAGGTGTTGCCTAGCGGCCGCCAGGACGTGCTGGAGCTGTTGGCCCAGCGGCCGCGAGGACGTGCTGGGGCTGCAGGCTCAGCGACCGCCAGGACGTGCTGGGGCTGCGCAGCGCAGCCTCCGTGGTCTTTTGTGCGGCGTCGAGGGTTCGTTGCGTGCGATTCCCCTGCCGCCTTCCTTCTGCAAATTTCAGGGGCTTCCAGTGATAATAACCTTTGGTACTAGACTCCAAATTACGCTTATCGATGGTGCTTCGTACCTTGAAGTGACGGTAGAACTTTCGTTGCGTCACTTCAATGATTTGTATTTCAACGTAAGCTGCTGTATCTTACTTGCACATATTCGCACTTATTTAGCCACTGAATAACGAGAGTCACTGAGCGTGGGTTTCATCACTTCTGGTTTATGACCACCCTCAGCAATTCCAATTAGGCTTCAGTTACCCTCAAATGCTACAAAGATACGGAGAAAATGATCCAGCCCCTTTACGTCAACCACACTGTCGTCGGCATGCCTGCAGTATGTTGTGGGAGCGATCGCAGAGTCACTAGGCACTACGCTTTCAGCGTGGTGTCAATCGAGACGTTGGTGAGAAGGACAATTGCACGTATTACAGGACTGTAATAGGACGTTGCACGTATAGGACTATGCTAGGATGTTGCACCAATAGGACAATAATAGGGCGTTACACCAATAAAACTATAACAGAACGTTGCACATATAAGCCTATAATAGGATGTCGCACCTATAGGACTATAACAGGGCGTTGCACCTATTCACCAATATTCACCAACGTATCCGCCTTCGACAAAGTTTAGCAGGGCAAGTCCATGTGATACTTGGAGACTTCACTCAACATGCAAATCAGGATACAGTCCTTCGCTTGCAGCGTACCTAGTGACGAAATTTGCGCTGGTTTGAAAGATCTTTTTGCTTTGCCTGAATAAAACGCCACCCATTGTTATTGTCTTTTATAAGCCCGGAACCCATGCAAACTCGATGAAAACGTGCGCTGAAAGTGCGATGTTTATACATCATTTAACTGACCGATCTGCAGATTGAGAAGGCACTCAGCTATGTATGGAAAAGATCAGAATCAGTGAGAAAATGAGCAAATGTGGCGAATGTTAGTGGTGCTCTAAGCCTTAGCGTGTGACTTTTAGCTGTCGTCGCCTATGTGCATTCAAGCCCAATTCATAATTGAATTAAGCGTCCGTGAATCCGCTCAAGCGCGCAATAAGGGAACGCTTCCACCGTGTCAATACGATTTCTTAGGTCGTAGACCAGTCGGTGAATCAAAGGAGTTTTAAAGGTTCTTCTGCTTCAAAAGGTCACCCTTTGCGACTGCGAGAGCTCTCTTGTCAATGCCCGTGAGCCTCCCTTGGTTCCTTCCCGCACACAACAAAGCCCAACATCGAGGCACAGTCAATTGTCTGCCGCGCTCGCCCCTGCGGAAAGAACACCGGCTGATGTCCTATTCGCTGCTGGCCGCCCACTCGGCTGGTAACAGACCAGAGCAGACAGCCGGCATCAAATTGCGCGTAAACACGCTAAATGAGAAGTCCTTGGACAGCGGCCGCACGAGATTGCCATTGATTCAAAGCCGCCTGCTTCGGTTCGGGGCCTGAGTTAGCGGAACGGTGGACGTTGTTCGCGTCCCTCTGAGGACGCCGAGCACGTGAGTTTTATTCACGCCGCATTGTCATGCGGTGTACCAGCCTATGAGCCACTCACAGGTGCATTGCTGTTAAAACTCAAGCTCTGCAAACAAAACAACGCAGGCAGAAAAGGCAGAGCGAGAACACACGTCATATGAGGTACATCGACGTAATAGATGTGACCCGCCAGGCTAAACTCTTGCCCGTCTGGGTCAGGCGCAACAACCGTAAGTGAGATAGAAGTCTGTAGTGGCGTGTCGACACGCATCAGTGCAAAATGTTGTACCACGCAGTTTATACGTGATTACTGGTCACAAATATACATCAGCTGGCCAAGCCTTTACGCCGCAAGCCCTGCCTTCAGTCCTGCATTCACTCCAGCTCAGTTGGTGCGCTGCGCCACTTTCGGCCGTTTTACAAGCTGTTGAGTAATTACCAATTAATTACCTGAGCCACTCGTCAAATTGCGCCGAGCCGCACGAAACGCCGCGATAGACCCGTAACCGCGCCCGCGTGACAACCCGGGGCGTTTTTGCGCGTCAGCCGACGCAGCGCGGACGGCGGACGCCGCCAATTCCCCTAACGGAGCACCAGCGCCGCTATTTGGCGAAGTCGAGCGCTAGTCAGGAAATTGACGGCTCTAAAAGCGCCCACCCTCCGACCCGTAACAGCCTGGTAATGGCCACCGATCGTGGGCGTATTGAGGTCACACTACGCTCAGGCAGACACTCCAAACCACTTGGGCTCGGAATGTACGACATATTTCAAGCGTTTCAGACATGTGCTGCCAGCTTACATCCATCAAGATACAGTCCTACGCCTGCAATGTATCTAGTGAAGGGCTTTGAGCGGATTTGAAAGGTGTTCTAAAAATTTATTGGCATATATAATTTTTTCCAAACTTGCCGAGCATGCTTGCATTTCGGTACATTAGCATTCAAGTGACGGCTGGCCGGCATACATTTGAGACCAAAAGATATATGTACGAGCCACTGGCTTCCTGTCGATATGGAGCTTATCCACAGGCTTTCTGTCCTGATTCGACACCTTGATACATATATCGGTATTTCATTACAGTCATGCGTGTGATTACTTCCATCCGCTAACTTAAATGTCATCGCATTTTTTCGCGCATGTGTAGTCTCGCCATTTTGATATATATATATATATATATATATATATATATATATATATATATATATATATATATATGTGTGTGTGTGTGTGTGTATGTGTGTGTGTGGGAACACATGGGCGATTAGCTACTGAACGACTACTAACAAATGCATGGGCGTACCATGCTCAGTGGTTTGTAAACACGACAATGGATCGTGTTCAGTGTCCAGACAACAGCCACGTGATCTGTGCCCAGTTGCTGCAGACGCCCCTCCCATACAATCAGCGATAACTGCGCATGCAGTTGGCGTACAAATGACACCAGGGCCCAGTGTGTCCCATGCTGGTCCTGGCCGCTCGCAGGGCGGCCCGGCCAGCACGTGCCTGTCCCCTCTTCGCCGACAGCCGGGCGCAGCTAAGTGACCGCGGCGCCGAGTACAGACCAAGAGTACCAACCATCAGTGTCAACGTCAATCGCCGCGCGCGTGCGCGGCCGCGTTTGGTGGCCTTGTGTTTTACACCGCCACAACAGCGCGGCTCAATAACGGCAAATGATGCGCGGCCGGGCGCCAACCGTCATTCGATTAGGGCGCGTGGTGCGGCAGCGGCGCGGCCCCGCGCCCCCGAACGCTGCTCGCCGCCCGTAAACACTGTCAATACTGGTAATGATGTAGGTCAACACCAGGCGCCGGCCCGCCGCCGCGTCTCTCGTTATAGATATGCCCGCCGCCGGATGGAAACCAGAGCCGGCCATACGTGCGCCGTAACTCGATTGGGCGCCATTAGTGCCATTTTTACCGCACTCTGGCTAGTGTAAGAAGTGGCGGGGAGAAATGGCGCTCTGGCGGCGATCGGCGCGCGCGATTGTGGCGCACCGCCGCCGTCGCCCGCGGCGAGATGGATGACGGGCGCCGTGCCGCGCTGCCCCCAGCCGACGGCGGTAGCGGCGGCGGCGGCGGCGGCGGCGGCGCGCGCAGCACACGGCACGATCCGACGACACGAGACACAGGGCCAGGCTGCAACTGCGTACAACCGTGTTTAGACGCACTTATCCTGCAAGACAGCCATCTGGTAGGAATGCCGTCCTCGCTGGATCAGTACTTAATGAATTTTTTAGGGCCGCGTATGCCCTTCGTTCTGACCTTCGTTATATCCTGAAATATTTAAAGTTTAGATCGCTTTATTTTCCATAAGTCACACGCCTATATTGTCTTTTGTCTTACTCAAAGCAGGTCTGTGCCGTCGGCGAATCTTCATGTGCCCCCCAGAGCTTGAACCCCAGAATGTCGAAATAACCTTGTTAGAAAGGATGTTACGAGTCCTGCACGCTGGCGGAGGTAGGTATGGAAGCGCACTCAATCTGTCCCCCCTCTTGCCGCGCTGATCAGTCAGCCGGAAATATTCTGGCCCACTATACTCGTCTGGCCGCACCAAAGGCCCCAGGCCTCGTGCCCGGCTCGTGCCGCTGGCCTGGCCAGTGCGCGGTGCGGTGTGGTCCTGCGTCACCGGCCCAGCCGCGCGAGCCGGGGCCAGCCGTGCCGCGACGCTCAGCGGCTGGCGGCTCTGTAGGGTCGCGTGGGCGGCCGGCGACACGGCGCACCTGCCTGCCGCGGAGTCATGCGTCGCCGGCGGCCGCGCCTCCTCCCGCCGCGACCAGGCCCAGCCCCCTGCGGTCACGGAGAGCCCCGCAGCTGGCCACCGCCACCACCGCAGACGAGCTGTTTGCGGGCTGGTTCCGGAAATTTGGGTGGCGAACCGTCGCGGGCTGTCAGCAGTGGGCCAGGCGAATCCGGGATTTTTATCTGCGTTAAGGAGTGGCGGCCGATACGCCGACCCCCGCCGTGACTAAGACGGCGTTGACGGATAAGCGGTGGCACTGGACCGTAAACTAGCCAGGACGGGTGGTGAGGCGGTCTGGACTCCCCCACACGGCTACCGACTTGGCCAATCAGCGGTCGCCGTAGATATTTCTGGCACCGCGGTGTTCGGGGAAAAAATGGACAACCGCACCGCGCGACAGGTGATGCCGCTTCATCCCGCGGACGCGCATCTCCGGCGTATCCTGCGCCGGCGTGCTGCACCGCGACCGGGACGGGTTTCGCCCGGTTCGGACCGTGCACCGGTGCACCGTGCCGGTGCAAAGGACCTGACGAAGCCGGACGGGCGGCTGAGATTCGGCGGCCGTCAGGCGAGCGTGCGAGGCGGCGCGGTCGAGACCGCCGGCCGGCTATATAAGTGACGGACGTGACCCCTGGCTCAGCACAGTGGGTGACCGAGCGCACCGGACAGCATGGCCAGGTAGGTCACACGGCGCACCACGCCCCGCTCCGCGCGCCGCCAGGGGTCACCTGTTGAGGGTTCACCCGACAGCTGGTGTCGTCCGTCGCGGTTGTGCGGCGGGTGACGGTGCTTGTTCTGCTGTCGCAGCGTCAGGGCCTTTCTGTCCGGAGTAGAGGCGCTGTTTTGTCGGCCCTCCTGCTATTGTGACGGGTTGTGACCCTTGACAGTTCTGTGGCTTATGACTTGAGCTATGACGTTCAATCTCTTAATTCCCATTTCACATTCGGTTAGGGCTGGCTCCAAGCGTCCCCAGCCTTAAACACAACCCATCTGAGCACACTAGCGGTGCTGCTTTGCTGCCTTCGCTAGGGCGAGAGCAGCCCTGCAGCAGCCCTGCAGCTGACAGCGGTGGAGTGGTAGAGCCAGCGCCCACATCGCTGGGAGAAAGTGCGCAGCCGCTGCCAGATATGAGGCAGAGAGAGAGAGAGAGAGAGAGAGAGAGAGAGAGAGAGAGAGAGAGAGAGAGAGAGAGAGAGAGAGAGAGAGAGAGAGAGAGAGAGAGAGAGAGAGAGAGGAGAGAGAGAGCCGGTCCAGTCGGGCAGCTTTCCACAGCGACCCCCGTCGACCCATCAGCGGCCACGGATCACGCAGGTGATCACGTCCGTGGTCGGCCCAAACAGGTTCGGCCATCCTCCGCCCGGCCGAGTCCCATTTCCGGGGTTCATTTTATCGGCGCCTGACCTGGCTTGGGCCGGTTCCGGGGTGTTGGCGCCGTGCGACGGGTCACCCGACCGGTCCCCTTATCGTTCAGCGGGAACCCGAGGCTGCGGCGGCGCACGCCGAGCGGGTACGGAGAGAGAGAGAGAGAGAGAGAGAGAGAGAGAGAGAGAGAGAGAGAGAGAGAGAGAGAGAGAGAGAGAGAGAGAGAGAGATGAGAGAGAGAGAGAGGAGAGAGAGAGAGAGAGAGGGGAGAGAGAGAGAGAGAGAGGACGCTACACTGGACAGCCGGGTAAGCTGTACAGTCGAGGGACAAAATATGCATGTGTGCTGCGTGGCAGGCCTAGCGAGCAAGGTAGTTTTTATTTGGTGTGATTGGAAAGCTCTTAAGTCGGATTTGTTATTTTAGCATGGCGGAGTGGCAGTGTATCCTGTGTGTTACATGCCGCGCACCACGACAAGTCAAAAGTGCTGACCTCGCCAACTCATTACTATGTCAATAGAAATGTGCTGTGGTAATGCCAGCATCGGCGATGCATGTTACTCACTCCAAGGACGTCTGGCCGAAAGGCACCCTTGCAGAGCCCACGCATTTGCATATACTTGGAGGGCACCAAATATGTGTGACAGTGTACTCAGCAGGAAACTGAGCATTTAGCCGGCTTAAAAGTTCGCCGGAAGGGCGGGTCGCTTTCACCATCGCCATCATCGGCAAGGCGGCATGAAAAGGGAAGTGCTGCGACGGAGAGATCAGACGGGTATAGCGGCAAAGCCTGGCGTTGGCTAATGAATGCTGAGGCGATCTAACCCCCAACGGGATGGACGGGGTGACACAGTCCTGCCAGCTTCACCGGAGCCTTCTCTCCAACCATTCAACACTCAATCCTTGCATTTCATCTACAGAGCCAGCACCACCAGATAAGCATAACGGGCGTCTGCGCCCATACGCCCATCCTGAAATTTCCGGACGCCCTCCGAAAGACATGACACATTTGTTGTGCATGGTTAACAGCAATAATGCGGTCTCGAAGCGCGGCCGCCGGCGTTAACGTACAATCTCAATGATATAGAGAACTTCCCAGCCCCAGATCCCAGAAGGATCGGGGGCTGGGACCGGTCGGAAGAGGTCGTGCTCAGGGGCGACGCCACGACGCCACGACGGGCGGCGACGCCAGGGGGCAAACGGGGCAAGAGGATGTTTTTGCCTCCCCCTTTTTGAGCAGTCTCCTTTTCCACCTTTAAGGTATTGCAGTTAGTCATATAAGACCAAAAATCACATTAAGGAGGCCCTTATACCTGAGCTGGAGGGCAATAGATGCGTCTCAGAAGACCCTCTTCCGCTTTAAAAAGTCCGTTTACTAGATCATTAGGCCATCTTATTTTAATAGGGTGGTCGATCCTCTGGATAAGGAGGCCCAATCTTGTACTAAGGAGGCCCCTGCGTTGGCTCTGGGGTCCCCTTCACGGGACCTTGCACCTTGTTCGGGATTAGGAGGCTCCCCTATATATGGGAAGCCCTTTAGACATGAGACGCTGTTTTAGGCTAGCGAAACCCTTTGCTGAACAAGTGGAAGGTTTCGATTCTGGCCTGTCCAACTGTCGATAGTTATTTCTCTCGATGATATTTTTTTGATATTATCACCTACGTTGTCCCTTCCCCTTGAATAAAACACTGTGCAGAAGACGGCGTTGTGAGGTGGTCTCATTTTTCCCAGGAGGTCCTCTGAAAAATCTGGCCCCCAACTCAAAGTCCGTGGCACCGCCCTTGGTCGTGCCGCGTGAGCTCCCTAACATCAATGAAATGAGGCCTCAATTACATGAGGGTGGCGCATGGTTGAGATTCACGGAACAGGTAAGCCGCGCCATGACGGTGAGGATGCCCAATCCAGTATAGGAGCGATCTGAGAGCTAGCAGTACAGGAGATCTTCGTCATACAAGTAAGCTGAATGGTTCCAAGTCGCTGTGCAGCAGAAGCTCCTTGGTCGGCCTGGGAGGAAGTCACGATAACTTTCAAAGCGTAGTTCGGTCACGAACGAGGGGAGGTCGCATTGAGACATGACCCTTATGCGATGTAGAACCCAGACATGGCAGCAGACACCTGTCCTGACAGGAGAGCAGGTCGCCGCCACCTGTGAGATGGACACATTGTATGACTGAAGTCCGTTGTTCAGCAGCATATCCTCGTCATGACGAATGCGGTCATGGTGTAGCAGGACAGGAAACCTCAAGCGATGAAGGGGTGGTTTCTCTTATGACTGGGAGCAGGACTGTTGTGACTGAGAAGAGGTCCTTGCCTGGATCGAGAAGAGGCCGCATTGCTATGGGGGCACAAGTGTTAAGTAACGTACGCGTATTTGATGGCTTCGTGATACTATGTGAAAGCTGGTAATACACCGCACTGCAAGATCTAACATGTGCTTGCCTTTGCATTTACTTTTGATTCCAACAAGGGCTGCTCATCTAGATAGGTGAGAAGTGGCATATGACTTTGCATAAGGGAAACTTCACGCGGTTCGTTTCTCCTTCGTAGCTCCCACGGAATGTGTGCACACATTACCAAGCATCGCATTACCAAACAGTTACAAGTGTAATCAAGACCGCAGCTCGTTAGAGGACCGTTTGGCCTGAAGAGGCCTCGTTCACGGCGAATGCTCACCTTGAAAACTGGCCTTCCCCGACCTTCTAAAAGCTCGAGCGACCCCCGCCCCGTTCTTCCAGCAGATATCGCAGCTTATTTGCACCTGAACTCAGTCTCAATTTTAACTTCCTTCGGGTCAAACTATGACGCCTTGGTGTTGTTCTAAAACGTTTGCACTTGAGAAGTGTGAAAAAGCATCCTTATCCGCTTTGTACTTACAAAATACGTCCCGTGACGCATTCTGGATACCACGCTCAATGGATATCCAGTTCTTTGGCGACGATTCTTCACAGAGTGTGTTAGCTGCGTTAGCTGGAATACGTAAGCTACCGTTTTTTTCCAACGCATCAAAACGACTTATTTATCAATGGCGACGTGCCAATCAGACAGCGGAGTTATTTTGCAAAATTTGCTTGGGACTAAACAGTTAAAAATGGCAAAACCTGCCCCAAAATAGCCAACAAACCTCTATAGATTGGACCCATCTTGTCTCAGAGTTGGGAGGGGAGGGGGGGGGGGGGGGGGGAGCGGAAGCCGCGTTGTAGGGAAAGGGGCTGGAGCCCTCCCCCAACTGAAGAGGGAACTACAGCCCTGCATTCAGATCATGGTTACGCTGGGTCAAGTTATGCAAATCGAGAGTTTAATGGTATTTCAACTTTGTTAATAAACCATGATAAACATATTGCATTTAAGTCCCGAATCCGAGGCTATTCAATGTGAATGCTGATGAACTCAGACTGCCGCTTATCACACAGTACAGCAAGTATTGCATAAAATTTAACCCTAAAGTATTGCATAAAATAACCTAAGTGAAAGCTGTTGCTCACGTACAAGGTCACGGTCATGTTTTCTTGTATATAGCATGCTGAGTGAAAAATTGGCGGGGGTCAACCCGCCCACGTAAAACCGGCTAAGCTGACAGAAGAAGCATGGTTTACGTCAACTTCGCTGCGCCATCGCTGATCGCCCATATTAATGATTGTTTTGGGGAAGCGAGCCGACCGCCGAGGTCATTTGCTACCCACTGCTGGCCGAGCTCTCGATAAACACTGTTTAGACCTCTATCCAGGCTTACATGCTTCGGGATAATGAATATTGCATGGGGATTAATATCTCAATGGTGGGTAGAGGCGGTTGGCCCGACACCTGACGCGACCTGAAAACCACAAAGGACTACTACCAGCGCACCGATGAAGAACAACATTCCTCCTCTGTTATTGAGAAAGATTAGTGTTGGCTGTGAGCAAAACGCAGAGTCAGATGAAGGAATTTCCACAAACACCTTCATTTCACCACCTCACCCTCCACAAGATGAAGCCTTACGGTCCGCATTAGTGCACGTTAATACGAAACTATCCATCGGACGTAACATAGACACGGAACCGTAACTAAGCGTCCGACCTAAATAGCTTAACTCCCATGGTTAAGAGGGTCCTGTCGGCTTAGGGGCGGCGCGCGGCTGCCAGCACAGCTGCATGCGGCGCGAACTTCAAGGCTATCGAACCAAGACAATCACTGGCTGTTGTTCTCCCGGAGCGCACCCACGACACGGCTCTGGTCCAAACATCGCCGACCAGCGTTACCACATGCAGAGGTAACTTCCTCTCCGCCGTCCCGGTCACGGCCGCTCGTCCCTAAGCCCCCCCCCCCCCCTCCCATAGCTGCAGGGCAAGCTCTGAGAGCTCCTGTTGGCACCTCCCGGAGAGCTGAGCCCCACGTGCCACGTGACACCTACACCGTTCTCCGTTCGCAGAATGGGCGGCATGCTGGCGGCAGTAAGCCTCCTGCTCCTCCAGGATGTCTGTCGGGCGATGGTGTACGAGCGGTGCCAGCTGGTCAACGAGCTGCGCCGCAAGGGCGTCCCTGAGAAGGACCTGTCCGACTGTGAGTAACGCCACTGCCCACACCTCCCCAGAAATGGCTCTCGCGCGCAGTCATCCAGACGCGCACGGGAGTCGCCAGGACGCACAGTGTGGGCATGTCACAGTTCAGCTGTCGATGTTACTCTTCCTGTTAATGTGTTTTATATTTCAACTTTTGTCGCGCTCAAACTCCCACGTCAGGTCACTATCACTGCCGAGGAATCAATCGAACAATGCAGCTGAGGTAAATCAGCTCCATGGGTCTAAATAGGATGTTTTCAAGTTCGAGCAGCAAATTGTAAAGCATAGATATATCGACCGCGGTCAAGCCCGTTTTTGTGAACGCAGAGCAAATGCCATATAATTTATCCCATGATCCGAGACGAAGTGCTAAGTTTGTGACTTAGCTGTTTCAGACCGACTGACGCGTACTTGTGCATAAGCAAGTTTGTAACAGTGGGACCACAGAATCCATTAATTTCGCCTTGCGTATCTTCATGGCGGATTTGATTCATTCGCAATGTTCATCAATGCGTCACTAAAATGCAACATCATCAGTTGCTACGATCCTCGGGTTGGACCACAAACCCTCGGGAGCTCATTTCCAACTTAGGCCGTGTATGCATTTTGATTACAGTCACCACATCAGCGTCTAGGTGGCACCGTCCCGACCTTACCTTACCCGACCCGACCTTACCCGACCTTACCCAACCTTACCCGAGGACAGTCACGTGACGTGTGCCCGGCCCTCCGACAGGGGTGTGCCTGGCTTACCACGAGTCCCGCTACGACACCAACGCCGAGGGTCGCCTCAACTGGGACAACTCGGTCGACCACGGCCTCTTCCAGATCTCGGACATCTACTGGTGTGACTGGCGCCATAAGGAGCCCGGCAGGCGCTACAAGAACATGTGCCGCAAGAGCTGTGACGGTGAGTATGATGTTTCGCCCTTCCTCGGCTTCTGGCCTGGGCCTGACCCTTGACGCGTGGTGTAGTTCCTCTGTTGCAGTGCAGTTTTTACAGTCTCTCTTTGTATGATTTTTCTCCCTAAAACAAATTTCCAGCGAGGCATGTTTAGAACCTTGTCTTCTCTAGGCGTCTTTCATAATCATACTTATGTGTGATGATTTTCTAGCATATTCTAAGCAATGATCAGTGACTAGGTTCTGCGCGACTTTTTCTGTGGGATTCAAGTATATTTCCTGCAACAACTCCAGTCACTTTGAGGCCGAATTAAGCACAATCTTTGATATTTAAGTTCGAGCATAGGCTCCCCGCTTTTCAAAGTTGAACAGAAATTACTTAATTTTCATCCGTGAAGTCATGTAAAGGTGTAAGCCTTTTGGCAGAACCCCGAAGCTCAGTACAGGTGTGTAATCTACGTTGCTGTTACTATGGATCCATCAGAGGAATTGATCAGAACCTTTCATCCAATCCGTTAAGGCAAGAGTGGGCCGCCACAATTCGAATCCTAAAAGAGGATTACGATAGCTTACCAAGCGACCAGCACGCTATAGTCTGCACGAAACGATGTCAGATGTGCGGAACTGGGCATAGCGCTGTCCATGCCATTGCCTCGGTATGCTTTTTCAAGTTGAGACCACACTCCCTATGCTTAGACAGGTCAGTTCAATTCAGTTCATGTCAGGTCAGGTAAGGTCAGGTCAAGTCATGTCAGGTCTGGTCAGGTCAGGTCAGGCTAGCTCAGTTCAGCTGAATTTAGTTCAGTTCAGTCTATTTCAGTATAGTTTAGTTTAGTTTAATTCAGTTCAGTTCAGTTCAGGTCAATTCGAGACCCGCTCCGCGCTTTATCGCAGACTTGACTCTGTCTCATCTTGGCCAGCCCGCGCTCTGTTGCGGGTCGACTCCGTCCTGTCTAAGTCGGTCCACCTCCGGCTAATATCCTGGTTAGCTTCGCCCTGGCAGCGCTTCACGCGCGCTCACACTGTCGTGCAGCAATCCACACTGGCCATCGTGCAAAGCTGTATTCCGTGTACGGACGGACGATGCCCTGCGGGGTAAGCTCAACACGCGGTGGACGGGTCACGTAGGACAGGGGTGATCGCGGTAACCCATCCGCGGCCACAGGCGCTGGCTGCCACACCGTGTCCCATGAGCCAACGGGATGAGCGGCCTGGGCGGCCATCGCAGCCGTTGCCTCCAGAAACTGCCGGCGACTGTTGGCCTTGGCCAGACTGGGGAGCGAGGCTCATGCCAGCCGCGGCTTCCTCTCTAGGATCGGACAAATGCAACTTATAACGGGGTGAGCTGCCTGAAAATGTTCGGTTTTCGTCGCGGACGCGTCGCCAATAGTGTCCGTGTTCAGGTGACATTCCTAACGCCAGCCATCGCCAATAGTGTCCGTGTTCAGGTGGCATTCCCGACGCCAGCCGTCGCCAATAGTGTCCGTGTTCAGGTGGCATTCCCGACGCCAGCCGTCGCCAATAGTGTCCGTGTTCAGGTGGCATTCCCGACGCCAGCCGTCGCTAATAGTGTCCGCGTTCAGGTGGCATTCCTGACGCCAGCCGTCGCCAATAGTGTCCGTGTTCAGGTGGCATTCCTGACGCCAGCCGTCGCCAATAGTGTCCGTGTTCAGGTGGCATTCCTGACGCCAGCCGTCGCCAACAGTGTCCGCGTTCAGGTGGCATTCCTGACGCCAGCCGCCGCCCAAATCCGCACCAAAGCTATTTCCGTCACTTGTCAATGCACGTCCGATGGTGAGTCGGCTTACCTGGGCGCACGGGGCGGCAATGCACGTCCTGTGGTGAGTCGGATTACCTGAGCGCACCGCGCGGCGGCAATGCATATGCCCGCCTCAAGGCCGGCGAGCGGTGAGCCGTCCGTGCCGGCGGCTGTCCAGTGGTGGTCGCCGACTGTCCTCCTGGTAATCCTGATTAGTCGGATAGCGCTGGCTGCAGTGGGCCGCCAGGCATGGAACGAGGCGGAGCGGCGGCGCCTCGCAAGGCCACCGATGACCCCAGCCTGGCCGCTCCGGCCACCGCTCGGCCCGACGGCGGCGGCGGCCGGGCTCAGCGTGCTCCGCCGGGTCTATTCTGACTCACACCGGACCTCGGCCCCGTAGCAAATAGCAGTCATGCGCTGCCTAATGAATGACCCCAGGACGTCCTGTAACTGCATGACAGGCACGGTACGCTGCCGCCGTTGTAGCGGACCACAACTCGCTGATCCTGCCAATTATGTCATGGTGCGGCCCACGGCATTCCTCCCCTTTTTACCAACCACAACATTTGCTGATATTCGTCCCGGAGGTCTTGTGGCTAGAATGCAATGTTTCTCCACGAAGAAATGTAGACGCTGCTAGTTGCAGGCACGGTGCTACGTGGATTCCAGTTGCTGGCAAGAAGTGGCCAGGTCTCCGATAACGACGGAAA
Source organism: Pollicipes pollicipes (assembly GCF_011947565.3). NCBI lineage: Eukaryota > Metazoa > Arthropoda > Thecostraca > Pollicipedomorpha > Pollicipedidae > Pollicipes > Pollicipes pollicipes. The sequence continues at coordinate 26,304,434 of NW_023596576.1, read as the reverse complement.
GTATTTACTACTGGCGCGTACCTGATATACTTTGTCATATTCCCAAGAGTGAGCTTCACCTACCGGCTCAGTTTCTGCAACAAAAAATGTCCCGATGCTGAGTTTAGTGTTGGATTTAAAAAACGTCAACACCCACAGCGGATTTCAACCAATGACAAATCCAAGCCCATCCAGACAACCTGTCTTAGTGCATTCAAACAGCTAATCAAAACCTGGCAGAGGCAGAGTTCAGCTTCTGACAGCACTCACAAGTACCTGTGGTTATCAGGCATTGTCCCGCGTTTGAGTAAAATTTCATTGTCTTCTAATGCTCGATCATATCTCATCTTACCTGCCAACCCTTATGGCGACCACATTTCAATTTCATTACTTTACATGTCAGGGAAAGCCTGACAGGGTACAAGACGGGCGACCAAAAACCTCACCCAGCCTCTGCTTTTACAGCCGACTGTTGCCAACGTGGCTGCTCATGCACCGCCTGCCGCTGCCCCCCCCCCCCCTCCCCCTGCTGGGGGCCGGACGTGGCGCGCGACCGTCCATAAGTCGTTCGGCGGTAGCGGCGGCGTTCGCCGCGCCACGCCGCCCCGGCACGCGCCATCGCACTTGTTGCGGTGTGCGGGCGAGGCGGGCCCGACCGCCGATGGCCAGTCGGCACGAGAGCCGACAGTGAAGCCGCGGGGCCCGGCCGTCCCTCAGTAGACCGAGCGGTGACACGTGCCGCGCCCTGTCACGCGTCCCCGGCTGTTGCAACCGTGACAGAGTGCCCCACACAGCCCCGGCCCCAGTCCGGCTGTGTTCGGCGCGACACGCCGCCGCGAACGCCCGCAGGCCTGCACGCCAGCCCGTCTGCCTTACTGGCGGTGGCGCCGCTGCCCCCGGCCCCGGTCCGGCTGTGTCCGGCGCGACTCGCCGCCGCGGACGCCCGCAGGGCTGCACGCCAGCCCGTCTGCCTCACTGGCGGTGGCGCCGCTGCTTGCGCTAGCACGCCATTAGACAGAGGCGGACCGTGCTGTCGGCGGCAGGATATAAGAGAATATCCCTGCTGGGGTTCTGAGCCGCGACGCAAGAGGATTGGGCAGCCGACCCCGGCCTCTCGGGGAGAACCTGCAAAAATCGGGCTTGTCGTTGCTGCGCAGGTGGGAATAGAATCCCAAGTACGTCCCGGGCTGCGCGAGCGCTTGCGATCGGATCTCAGTCCGGTCACTAGCCTGTGATATCGGCCGGGAGCGGTCCAGGCTGCACCGCCGTCGCACGTGGGACGTGTATCGGCCATCCGCAACAACGCCCACCTGACGCACCCCCGCCACCCCCCCGCAGCGTTCCACGACAACGACATCACAGACGACCTGGCGTGCGTCATGATGATCCACAAGGAGCACCAGCGTCTGCAGGGCAACGGCTTCATGGCTTGGTGAGAGGGCGTCGACATCAGTACCCCACGCGGATCTTCGCCGCCGCCGGCCGTCTGGAGCCGCTACGCGGGGCCTGCGCGCGTCACTCGTAATCCCTCCTCCAAGCGAAGCCGGCTTGGCGGCTTTGTGTCGTGTTGACCACAGGCGAGCCGTTTTATGACACAGAGGAATGGCTGGGTCCTGTTCGGACCACGCTGCTAACAGCCGAGCCGGTGGCCGAGAGATTGTTTGCTCGTAACAGCGCTCTTCCGTCCCGGGTAGAGGTCGTAAGATCTCCGCGACGTCGGTTCATTTGGTCGCTCAAATCGCCCAGTCGCAGGCCGGTGGGACGCCGATGGCCGCTGTGGTCGCCGCCAGCAGGCTTCTCGCACCCGGTAAACGCCGACGCGCCTGTTTCAGGACGGCATGGAAGAACAAGTGTCGCGGCTCGGATATGACATCGTACACAATTGGCTGCGACCGCACCACGAGTAGCACCACCACGACGACGTCGACGGACCAGCCAAACGAACGAACGAACGCGCACACTCACTTCAACAACCTGGCGCCGCTCTTCAACCAGCTAGTACGCACCAGGAATCACGACAAAGGTAGACTTGTGCCCTACGTGCGCGCCCGGAAGGGCTGGAAGGACGACACGCAACGCAACCCGTTCATCGGTGACACGCCGGCTAGGACCCCCCAGTCGGCCCCCACCTCGCGACCGGGCACCGGCAATGTATTTCTCCGAAGCTCTACGGTCGCCTCTCAGCCCGCACCGAATGCCTTCCCGAACAACATGTTTCTCAGCGGCTCCAGAAGCTCCTCCCCACCCGCAGCGAATCGCTTTCCCAACAACATGTTCCTCAGTGACTCCGGGAGCGCCTCCCCACCCGCAACGAATCGCTTTCCCAACAACATGTTCCTCAGTGGCTCCGAGAGCTCCTCCCCACCCGCAGCGAATCGCTTTCCCAACAACATGTTCCTCAGTAGCTCCAGAAGCTCCGCCCCACCCGCAGCGGATCGCTTTCCGAACAACATGTTCCTCAGTGGCTCCGGAAGCACCTCCCCACCCGCAGCGAATCGCTTTCCCAACAATATGTTCCTCAGCAGTTCCCAAAGCTCCTCCCCGCCGGCAGTGAATATCTACCCCAACAACATGTTCCTCAGCGGATCCAGCACCTCTTCCAGTACCTCTCAGGGCTCCTCCGTGCCAGCAGCAAACCGATTTCCCAACAACATGTTCCTCAGTGGCTCCGGAGGCTCCTCCCCACCCGCAGCGAATCGCTTTCCAAACAACATGTTTCTTAGCAGCTCTTCCGCTTCTTCCTCCTCGCTGAGTAGCTCTGAGAGCTCGTCCCGGGGTACAGAAGACCCTACTCCGGTAGTGCATCCTCTGTCCGACCAGGAAGGCTTCGGCCCGCAGCCGCCTCGGGCAGACGACCTGCTGTCACGAGAGCTCCTGCCACCACACGGCAAGAAATCGCCACCAAACGACCCGTCACCACCAGACGGCTCGTTACCACCAAACGACCCGTCAACCGCCAGGCGGCCCGTCACCACCAGACGACCCGTCACCACCAAACGACCCGTCACCACCAAACGGCCCGTCACCACCAGACGGCCCGTTACCACCAGACGACCCGTCACCACCAAACGACCCGTCACCACCAGACGGCCCGTTACCAACCAGACGACCCGTCACCACCAAACGACCCGTCACCACCAGACGGCCCGTCACCACCAGACGACCCGTCTCCACCAAACGACCCGTCACCACCAAACGGCCCGTCACCACCAGACGGCCCGTTACCACCAGACGACCCGCCACCACCAAACGACCCGTCACCACCAGACGGCCCGTTACCACCAGACGGCCCGTCACCACCAGACGGCCCGTCACCACCAAAACGATCAGCCACACCAAACCCCATAACATTTGGACACGGACCACTACGAAACGGCCCACTCGCCGACCAATACTGCCAAACCCACCCTCGCCGGACCATCCGGCAAAAGACCAGTCAACCACTAAACGACCAACCACCACCAGTAGGGCGGGCCCGGTCACCACCAAACGACCCGTCACCGCCAGGCGACCTTATCACCACCCAAACGATCCGTCACCACCAGGCGACCCGTCACTACCAAGCGGTCCGTCACCAGAAGAAGACCTGTCACCACCAAACGACCCGTCACCACCAGGCGGCCCGGCACCACCAGGCGACCTGTCACCACCAAACGATCCGTCGCCAGAAAACGACCCGTCACCACCAGGCGGGGCCCGTTATCACCAGGCGGCCCGTCACCACCAAACGACCCCGCCAACACCAGGCGTCCCGTCACCCACCAGGCGACCTGGCACACACCAAACGATCCGTCACCACCAGGCGGCCCGTTACCACCACCAAACGATCAGCCACTGCCAAACCTCGTAACATTTGGACACGGACCACCACGAAACGGCCTATTCGCCGACCAAATACTACTAAACCCACCACTCGCCGGCCATCCGGCAAAAGAACAGCCACCACCAAACGACCAACCACCACCAGGCGCCCATCCACCACCAAACACACCACTCGCCGACCACCGGCAAGGCGCACCACTCGCCGACCACCGGCAAGACGCAGCACTCGGGAGCCGGTCCCTAGAAGCGGCCCCGTCGCCTGGGGCGGCCGCGTCGCGCGCCAGTCCGGCGCCACGCAGCAGCCGGGCGCCGTGCACGCCTGGAGCACGCCCGCCACAACCTTCAGACCCTCCATCTTCGACGAGAACGGTAACCTGAAGGCGACGGCGAGGGGCCGGCCCGCGTCAGTAGCCGGTTGAGGCTCACGAGGGTCGTCGTCAGCGGTCTTCAGCGTCGATGCACCGTCCCTGTGGTGGTTCTTTAACTGGGCGTTATTCTGTAGGTCGCTCAGTTTGTTTTATGCTATTATGGACGACGTGAAGGTGTTACTTCACCTTGAAACGAAAAACGCTGGCGAAGGCACGTCTATTGTACGTTCTGTTCGCGTAACCTGTCAGCTGTCATATCACTTGACGTTCATGTTCGTGTTTTGTCCGAGAGATGTCTTGCATTTTTTCTTTGCGTTCCTGATTGGCTGTTGTGTGCGATGAGTTAAAGGGCGTGGTCATCAGCAGAGGCCGAGAGACTATCTCCAGATCTCGTGATAACCTGATACATATCATACTATAACCATGCTGGCCATGGGTGCTCGTCCTGTTGATCAGGATAGTTTTAGTTGTTGATGTTGCGGAAGACGCAGCCGAAAGGAGTCGGCACTGTTCACTAGCGTGATTGAGCGTTGTGAACACATACATCGAAAGCCATATGGGTCGAACTGTTTCGGTCGCGGTGCAATTGCGGATGTATTTTAAATGTAAGTCGGCTGCTTGACATGCATCATTCTACATCCGCGGTGTAAGGGTTGTAACAAGGAGTTGCATGGCTCTAGGACATAACGATGATGGGATGGTTGGTGGTGTTGTTATCGGGAATGTATTCAGACATTGGTGATGCTTTTCCATGATTTACAAATGCCGATTCCTGGAAAACGTGATTTTCATTTGAGATGCAAGCCCACTGCGGTCATGGAAGTTGTAGGTAATTGCTTAATAAATATAAGCGGAGGTCGTGGTATAAACAGGTGTCTCTTAGATAGGCAAATAACGAAATTTACTTAAATGTCATAACTCTATTTGAGACTGTGCATTTGTCGATTTTGTGGATTTGTTATTGTGTTAAGTTGCTGACTCACGCGAATACAATCCACGATTTGAGTTATTTTCGCAAAGGGTGCATTGAATGCGTTTGCTTGTCCTTGGTGGCCGCCAATGATTCCAGACCTGCTCACTCAGCCACGTAATTCTCATTGGTTGGCCCCATGTGTGACTTCCATTGTGCTTCGAGACATGCGTAGGCGCAGCTTGCGCTCTGTCTTTCAAGGAATCGCCTTGTCAAGTCACTCTCTGCGCAGTCTGCCGCCCGTTCCACGGCCTATGAGTACTGTGGGTCCGTAAACATTTCGGCAGCGTGGCCGGGGTGACCTGATCCGCTCCTGGTGTTCCAGAGTGACCTTTGCTGCCGCTCAGTCGCCGTCGCTCGCTTGGCCGCCTCGCCGTCCTGCGCTGCTGCTTCTCAGTCTCGCCGCTGGCGTTTCTCAGTCTGGTCGCTGGCGCTTTTCAGTCCCGCCGCTTCTGTACACAGCTGCGCCAGCCGGCCGGGCCCGGGCCGGGCCGGGGCCGGGCCGAGGCTGACCGGATCCCGTGCTAGCGGCGCTGATCACCTGCCTGACTGGTGTCGCCTGCAGAAACGCTCAACCTCCGATTACGACGACAACGCTGACGTCATACAGATGGCAATGGCGACGTCAGACCTCTCACGGCAACAACGATCAGACAGAGGTGGTTTCCGGCTTCCACCAGCAGAGACAGCGATGATGTCAGGCAGCGACGACACTCGTGACGTCAGATGTCAGACAGTCGGTGTGTGACAGCGGGGACAATAGCCGTAACGTTTGACTCTTGGTGAAAGCTTCCTGTGACGTGTGACTTTGTGTGTGACTCCGTATGGCCTGAACATCAGGAGCACCGCCAGGCTATCACTGCTTGTGCTGCTGGCAATGACTCTGTGACAGTGAAAACGTCGCAACATTTCGATCCACACCTGGCTCAGACAAACGTGCCTAGTGCACAGTGACGTATCGCGCAGACGCTCTCGCTTGCTGCCCGCCTTGCCGGCTTTATCTGTCACGTGCTGCTGCTTGAGTAAGCTGGGTACTTTGCAGGCGGTCTGAGGTTGAATGTACCGGTGCCGCTCTGGGGGCACTCAACCGCGGCCAGTACCCCACAGGTACGCCCAGTACGCCGCGGTACCGGGCGTACGCCGCCGCGGGGCTGCCCGGCCGTTAGGTGCTCTCCGAGAAAGCAGAACGCCAGGCAGGAGAGAACCAAACACTTTCAGGTCACACGAACATCTGCGCATTACTTCTGCAGGTGATTTGCTGGGCTTCGTCTTCATGGTTAATACAATGACAGCCCCTGGTGACGCTGTTTCCGTCAGTGCGACGGCACGATGATTAGTCGTACCCGGACTCAACGTCCAGTGGCTTAACGGAAGCTGAGACCGGTTTTGACGAGCAGAGGCGCATCCAGCAAGAGTCGAGAGTTCTCCTTGGTGGCGCTCGATTCGGCTACCGGCAAACAGGACAACTGAGAAACGGTGGCACGAGTGCACCAGTGGAAAGTCGTCTGCATCCGGCACCAACGCCAGAGGCCAATGCACACCAGCTTGGTGGGCCAACCTTAATCGGTAATCTGGCCAGCATCCTCGCGGCAGCTGATGCTGGAGATAGAGCCTGCAGCTGTAGCAGCCTGACATGAGTGATTGGCGGTGCTGGCGCACCCGAGCACGCTCTCATCAACGCCGGAACCATAGCGCTCATTAGGCGATTGAGATTTGATCTACAACGGGACGCTGCAGTTAGTCACTCATCGGTGGGCCACTTTTCACGGTAGAGTCCGGAAAACCTGTCCGGCCTTGCCCTGCTGGATAGCCGGTTTGTTCGCATCAGGGCCGGGGCACGGCGACCGTAGACGTGCAGCGCGTAAAACGTGGTCACAGTTCAGGTTCGCATGCCTTTGGGAAAGAACAAAGTGGACGTTACAGGAACCGATCGGTGCCATTGCAGAGAATGAGGACGCGGCAAATTGTGCTGGCCGCTTGAGGTGCACAGATTAATCGGCTCGCTCGGCATTACGACGCCTGTAGTCTACACCTATGGTCAGTAATCATTTGCACCTGGTCTGAAAGGAAAAGCTGTAAACATCCCCCCTACACCCAGAAAAAACAGCACCACATGTCGACGAAAGCTTCTTGTGTCTGACAAGCTTAACAATACTCGATTTAACAAAGTATGATAGGATAAGGATATCAGACGTCGTGGAATTGATGGAGGGCGAGAGATGTAGTTGATGGAAACGGTAACTACAGGTTAGCAGATTACCTGAATGCTCATGGCGCGTGGCGATATGGAGAAGGGCGATACCATGTTTGAGCTAAGAGTCTGTCATTTGCAATGCTCAGTATGAGCGAGGCGATGGCAGGGTTGAGCCAAAAATCATGGCTGTGCGCGACACTCAACATAAGAAAAACATGCATGCCGATTATCCATATGCTGGATGAGTTCGTTTCAGGCTTTCATTGCGGCATTTCTGATAAAATACGTGATGACGCTTTACAAACGCTTGACACCGCGCTGATAAAGCTTATGATCAATCGCTTATTGATTTCGCTGCGTCGTTTTCTCACATCTGAACCGCAGCATATTGCTCGGCGCTTCCCTGGTCCAGTCGGCTCAGTGCTAGGCAACGGTGCCCAGCTGTGCGTTCTATTGGAAATGGGTCAACCGTGGATGGAACTCGATTGAAATCGTTTCCAGCCTGCGCACGCTTGGCCTCGTCCCTACCGAGGCTCCACGGCTCCGAAATACTTGAACGCAGTGCGTTGCACTAAGGTGGCCAGTTCACCAACGTGTCGGAATGCTATCATGAGTGATAAGGAAGATAAAGCACGAAAGAGACGTTTATCCATGCATTTAGAAATGTACAACTTTTAAATAAGGTGCAAGCATTGACTGCAGTACGACAATCAGTCATTTTGATTCGTAACGATCGATATTGAACATGTAATTTGTTGAGTTTTAACATCCCACCGGACGCATTGTCGCCTTTACCATGTGATGCACACAAGCCAAAGCAAGATCGAAGCGCCACTTACGTCCCTTATGTTTTGTTCGGCCTCACACTTCCACTGCCTCATTTACAAATTACGGCCAATAGAGTGTCAGTCTGTTTTTATGTCTACCCTCCGCCCAGGTATTAGCGGCCGGCTGTTCGAGATTTAAGCACCGCGCGGCCCGCATTGTTCGGGGCTTACGGGCAGCGCCGCCGGCCGCGCTCGTCCAATGCCAATTGTCATCGCTGCTGACGTCATGTGTTCACTTTCCTTCCCCAGCCCCCGGCCCCAAGTTTTGTAATTTCGGCGGATTTCACGGCGCTGGCTGCCTGTGGGAACCGGGCGCCAAACATCAAAGGGCTGCCATCGATTGGGAGCCCGGTTCTGGAGGAGTGATTTTGGTGGCGGCGGCGGGCCCGGCTGCTAATGCCGGGTCTTCTGTCGCCGGTTGTCTTCCCTCCCGGGCGTTTTCCGTGTGTGGGTTCCGACTCTGTACAGCCGGGTTTCCCGCCTGGCCCCGCTCGTCCTGTTGTTGCTAGTCTCCAGACCGGCACTCACCAAAGACAGAAAGCTGAAGTGAAACTTTCACCTTCATATTGGGATTTCAACTGAGATAGGATTGTTAGCGAGGACTGGAAAAATTTGAATGCGCCGAAAGAAAAAAGCTTATTATACATACACAATAAAGAACAGATTATTCAATTTAACAGCTTCACAGCGTTACACGTTGGGTACAAATGTACACAGTGATTGGCTAGCGGTATGACGTCCTCATTGCTGACGACAGGCTGTCGTCACACGAGTTGGCAGAGGGCCAATGGTCACCATCCACTTTCGCACTAAGGCCCGTTCGGAAGTTGACCTGTAGCTTCCTGCTACCCCTATGCCTATTATGTTTAAGTTCACCAGTCACTGAAAATGATTGTTATGGTACGCACATCTAGCATCGCCACTCTCCAGCAGTGTACTTTGCATGACAAGCAACAGAAATCATTTTGATACTGACACGAAACCAGTTTCAGACCAGGGCTCTGAGGCAAATGATGGAAGTGGGCGTTATTGGCCAGTGGCCAGCTGACACCGAACTGTAAAGCGATGAATAGTGTTGATGCTGCAAACAAGAAGTGATGCTGAAAGTTTAGCACTCACCAAATCCTGTAATCCTGTTTTACATTTATAAGTCGAAAAGACAGATGATGGCACTGCCTATCTTTAGAGTTAATTAGACATAGACTAACAAGATGAGTTAAGTCCATAAGATAGCTTGGCTAAGCATCACAAAATGGAGCTGTTTCTGTTGCCGGCACTCGTGTGTTGCTGCGGATGAGTATGGCTGTGTGTGGATGAATTCGTGGATTCAAGCTCCACACTACATAGTTCTGGTTGCGTGCACACCCTCACCACGGATCGTGCAATTTCAGGAAGCAGGAGAATTTGGTGGTGAAGTAAGCGTGGAACAAGGGGACGGCAAAGTCAGTCCTGTCATGTGACCGTCGCTTGACCTTTAATGCGGGGGCGCTGCCACCGGCCGCAGACCCACACCTGTCAAGGACAGTGGACGTCTAATGCGACTCAAATCCACCCCGCCACGGGTGGGCGGGATCGGAGGGCAGGTGCCCTAACCGACTGAACTTTCAGGACAAACCGCACGCTCGTCTCGTTCTGCTTCATCACGTTTGTAACATATTACTCATGTTACCTGAAGAGCGACCTTTCATTCGTTTCTTCTTTTCTTTTCAAGTTCGTAACATCGTTATTCCTAATCGTGCAGAGACGGCGTATACCAACCCTACGGAGGCGAACCCATCCCTAAAGTCGTGAAACTTGACCGTCTTCTCATGATCCTGCCCTCCAGTTCAGCCGCAGCTGAATGTAGTTCCAGCGCGAGACAGGGGCTGAAGGCTTGCTTTGCTTAATGGCGACATGAGGATCAACGCGACGAGGATCGACATGAGATGAGGATGCATCACGTCAGAGGACATTGGCTGCGCTTAGGGCCACACTATAAACGGTGTTGGTGCAGACCTGGAAAAGCATGTGAACTCTGTGACCCCTAAAGGGTATGCTCCACATTTGGGGACGTGGAAGCAAGCACCATGTATGGCGAAATAAGCTTATCTATAGCCATTGGTATGAGTCGAAAGACAACTGTAGACAACACGATTTCTCTGTTTAGTAAATATGTCCCTGAATAGGCCATGATTTGATTTCGATTACACCATCTTGCCTTGCACGGCATCGACTGAGGGCAAATTGACGGCCATTGTCTCTGGAAATCATGCCTCACTACGCCAGATATCAGCCGAAATTGACAGTTTATATTTTTCTTGGCCTTGATCGCTTGCACAGCTAAGGGAATGACAGAATTTGGATAAACGTTATGATGGCGTCATGGACGCCTGGGGTGACCTTGGAATAGACCCCCCCCACCCCCCCCACCCCCGAGATAGTCCGCACATCCTTGCTTGCAGGCGTGTAGCTCAAAAGTTGAAGGGCTTATGCCTTTAGAGGGCAGGGCTGTGAACGGCGCCGAATGATATCAAGGTGGCTATTTCAGTTTAAACCCCATACAAATGTGGAACACTCCCTTTGAGCAGCGTATCGCGTGAGTACCTGTGTCGCCGCCTGTAAACATAGCCATATTTTACTCTGGCATTATTTTTTCCATAAGCAAAGGAAAAACAATTGAAATCGGGCGTCTAAGCCAGACCGTAGCTGCGCGGTATGCGTGAATTATCACTCATCCGAAGCTATGCCACTATGCGTACATACGTTCATACCACTGATACACTATATTGGCAATCGGTCTAGGGGATGATGTGCACGTGCTGAGAAGAAGTTATGAAACTGGGACAAAAAGCTTTCGCCTGCATGGAGCAACGGACGCTCATCCACGCTGGGCGGAAAAGGGGATGCCAATGCTAAATTTTCAGAAAGTTGTGGGTCTCAGCCGCTGTACCCCGTCCCGATTCCCGCTGGCCACATTCCTCACGTTGGTGCAGCGAAAAACACGTGCCAAATTTTGCATAATAATAAAAATTTACGAGAATTAATAAACGGGGATATGTCACTTTCAAAAATCGATTGGGGGTTGGGAGCTTAGCGAAAAAGGTTTGACTTAACCTCCCCTAAAACCTGCTTTCTCTCCGGATTCCGGTCACTGGAGTTTGTATTCTCGATGTTAAATAATAAAAAATATATTTCGTAGCTTCAAAATTATGTTCCTGTGGAGGAATAACTCCCAATATTCGTATTAATGTGAGCTGCCTTCTTGTTAAAAGTATAAATGGGGTGTCATTTGCAGAGCAAGCATTTTCCTTAATCTTGATAAGTGATCACTGGTGAGTACCGCCATCGCTGATCGTATTGTATAACCGTCACAGTCGCGACTTACAACAAACGCGCTTGCCACTGGCCGGGGGAAAACATGCGTTAACTTGTATCTGGGTCGGCCTGTGCTTTAAAAAGCTACCGCATGGTGTAGTCAATTGTTCTTCATCCCAATCCAGGGGTTATCATTTGAAAAACCTGTCCCAACGTTTGCGGGCTGACTAAACATATGACGAACATATGGCTTGGGAAGAACGCATGGCTTAACATATGAAGCATGGCTTATTATAGGGTCTTGAGAATGCCAACACATAGGTACTTACAGGATATCATTTGGTACAAAATAATATGATGGTGATAGTGCTGTATGAAGGTGCCTTCTACTTAGTAAACCCACATTCAGTCTGATTGTTCCACATTTATTTGCCTCAGTACTCCTTCCTTGCTCAAATCCATTCAGAGGCCCCAGGGGGAGCATAAGGGCCCCAAGTCAGCATTGTGGGAGCGGGGGGGGGATCTCAGGCCCGCCAAAATATATAAAGTGATGTCCCTGATTACAAACGTTATTACAAAAATATTTCTCACTAATTTCGTCATCTAAGTGTTGTGTTGGTTTTACCGACTCGTCCCCACCCCTATCAAAAATTGGTGGCGCTGCTCCTGTACATGATTCAATCTTTTCCAACTGAAAACTCGAAGGGAAAATAGTTTTAAGGCACAGCACATTAAAGTAATTATGAAAACGGCCCTTATTAGCACTGCGTAGTTAACAGAAACACGACAAAGTGGCACTTGACGTCAACTGAGAATGTTCCAGGCGTGGGCAAGGAATATTACTATGCTAGTTCCCACGGAAGTTAACTAGACAATACAATAATTAAGAAATATCTAGGGCATCGGCTGATAAGAGGTTGCCTGATCTTTATAACGATCTAGTCTATCCCAAGAAGTGTAACACCTGGGTGCCCACCTACATTTGATATTTATAGCGGCCCTTCCGGAGAAGAAATGCGTGCATGAATATGGCTGAGAAATTTCCAGGCACACCAAATAGACACTTATAATAAAAATGGCCTTCTTCATCATTGCACATAGTCAGCTCGTGCTCATTTCGGAGGTTAGTTGGTGGATGTCTCAGAGAAGGATACAAATCGCTTTATATACGCACATATACAAAAAAATATCTGGGTACTATCACAACAATATAATGGTTGCTGTGATAGTATCCAGAAAAGTGAGCGATGGCTCTATAATAAAAAATATGTTGCATTGACAGAGATAACTTGTTAGATTCCATCCTTCCCAAGAAATGCGACGCTTGCGTACCTGTTCACCTACAGTTGAGTTTCCTTCACCCTTTCAGAGAACATTTTGCACATATATAAGACCATATAAACCAATAATTTTCATAGAACAGTTATCATAAAAATCATCCCATTAACGTTACATAAGGGGGTGAGTTGGGGTGGGTTGAACTGTATCGTGTCAAAGAAGCATCAGGGCGATTTATTTTAAAATCTCTGCGACAGATACGGGTCAGTGAGTCACTTGGGTGACGCAAGCAACGGTCTTAAGCGTTCCGTGCGCTTCCGGCTGCTTACATGCATGCGTCCTGGGGCGACGGCCATGATTTTTTTTGCGCATCGCTAAAAACTAAAGAGATTCGTGAAAACGTGTGATAAAGAATAGTGTTCGTCATTTGTATTGGGTTTTACACTAAGCTTGTTAACTGAACTTGTAGTCAATTTTAAGATCATTTAGCGCCGTTTAAAGCCCTGCCATTTTTACGAATTAAAACCATCTGCTTGCTGACTTTGACGCCCGGTAAAGTTGTGCAAAACATTTCAACGTCACCCTGGCAAGCATTCCGCCATAGAAATGTCATACGAATCTTACCCCCTCATTGGCTATGCAGCACCCAAGGCTTCGAAAATATTAGCATTGAGCTATCCATCTACGGCGTACGCCAACACAACTTCTGACATCAACGGACTTTGTGTGTCATTGGGGCTTTACGACGCACTCAGCTGCTGGGGCAATATGACGTCGGTAATCGAATAACTTACGGAAAGCGTCATAGCAGAGCACGTGAACGTAAGTAACGGAGTAACATACAAAAATGCCACAATATGGAATCAAAACATGCGCACACAACGACATTCTGGTCCGGGAAGCATGGTGCTTATGAACACAACACTTCTCATGAAGCTAAAGTACCACGAGTGAGTAAACCGCTGCGATGAAAATTGTTTACGGTCAGTTTGACAGCCGCCCTGACGTCATGCAAACGTTCAGTGACGCAATCAGACGGTGACGTATTGGGGAGCATGTTGTCAAATAGTAAAGTTTGCTTTCTAGGACATATTTTTGCACTTTAAAAGCATATCAACAGTTACGAGTGAGCTTATTTCATCATATTTGATGCTTGCCTCAATATCTTCACATGTCGAACGTTCCCTTTAAAGGGAGCATGCCGCCTTTGTTGTGATTTTCACTTATCTTGACATCAGACACTCCCGAATTGGTCAACAATACCAGTTTTTTAAACCGTTTTTAACAGCTCGGAATTTTGATTTGAGCTAGGTGCTCCTGTGGGAGAAATCTCATTGGACTTCCAGCTCACGACTTTCAACAAAATACATTTCATTTGCCCTACTTTTTCCAAAGTGTGTGCGCTATAATGTTTCCAACTCGCTGTGCCAAATGGCTGTGTTCTAAATGTAACGAAACTTAAAAGCCATTTGTTTAGACAAAAAGATATGTGAACATGAAGCTATTATCCCGCGGATCCAAGGAAACGTTTTAGTATAGCTTTGATTTCTCCCCTATGGCGCTTATCACAGTGGCTCTTTTCTATCGCACTTTGGCTTTGGAAATGGGGAGCATTCATATGGTTCAAATTGACGCACTAGTTTAAGCTTCAGCCCATGCGATTCCCGGTAATAGGCCCTTGTTGCTCGCTAGCAATCACAAATGTTCTTTTATTCGCAAGAGTAGAGATGCCACGGCGGTTGTCATGACGACAGTGGTCGCAACGACTGCTGAGAAGAAGCGTTGTTGTGTTATGAACTGTTGACAGCGTAATTTGGACTCGGAAATGATTAAAATTTGATATTCTTATCTTGTTTTGACGGTGCCCGATGGTACAACCCAAAGCTATTATTAGACGTAATTGGTCCTGAGGTTTCACTAGAGTATGCTTTTGAAATATGTCCCAAGGGTTGGACACTCCCTTTAAGAACTTACGGTATTAACAGGCTGATCTGAATCCCCTACTGAAAGTTGGGGAAGGACATGTGCTGCATATTGCGTAACATGTTTGTCGTCTGCTAACTAAGGATTTGGGGGCCGCGCGATACTTTTTCAAGATTTCGGGCGGGTACATGTGTATCATCTGTGTATGAGATATGTTGTATTAAGTAACACAATATACCGACAGTGATGTCATTGACTGGTTTATTGTCAACAATTTATCGGCTGATGTACTGTCAATGTTTGATGGAAACTGTTGCCAATATTTATCTTCCAGACAATGAATCAACTTTCACAGTACCTATGTATGCACTCCTACCCGAGCAACCAAAGCCGAGTAGGCAGGAGCTATAAAAACAATGGCTGACAAAAAAAGTGATCTGTTAATATATATAATATATATATATATATATATATATATATATATATGTGTGTGTGGTGTGTGGTGTGTGGTGTGTGTGTGTGTGTGTGTGTGTGTGTGTGTGTGTGTGTGTGTGTGTGTGTTGTGTGTTGTGTGTGTGTGTGTTGTGTGTGTGTGTGTGTGTGTGTGTGTGTTGTGTGTGTGTGTGTGTGTGTGTGTGTGTGTGTGGTGTGTGTGTGTGTATGCTAGAATAGCAGAGACGAACGGATTTTCTTCCCATATCATAACGCATTCAGCTTTGTTTACGAAGCAGCGAAAGAAACATCAATGCAACTCCACCCACCATTTGATACAATTCACACCAGGGTGAGCAGGCTGTCTCACTTGCAAAGGGCTTCGTTCGGAAGTCCCCCAACCCCAACTCAAGGAAAATCAGACGTGCTCTCCAAAACCCTTACCACTATATCCGTAGCTCAAGGTTGTGGTTGTCCGCAGATATAGGAATCTTATTCCTCGTCTACAGTAGTTATGTTGTTAGGAAACCTAGAGTAAAATCAGGTGCAGCTCTTCCCCTACGTTCTTCTATATGACTATGGGAAGGAAATTTGAAGGCACACCAATAAACAATTAAAATAAGAATTTACCTCCATAAGCACTACAAAAAGCTCAGCTGACACACAGCCAAGTGTCAGTTCGACGTGAGGATGGCTGTACTAAGGCATGAACGATATATCTCTTATCGCTGGGATAGTGCCCAGGCAGGTACACCAAAGCACTACATTTTTTTAAAAAATCTGGTACGTTGACCTATAACAAACTGTGTGGTTTGCATCATAGATGTAGTTGAAACCAAGAATGATGAGCCCCACACCTTAATTATCCATTATTTATCTAGGTAATGGTAATACTGAATACCAACCGCGCTTTCACCGGCCAAACAGGCCAAAATGAGGCCCACGCTGTGATCAGAGATGTGTTCAGAGATGGATATCTTCAGGAATACATACACACACACACACACACACACATATAATATAATAATAATATATATATAATATATATATATATATATATAGACGTAACACCAGTGATCAGAGATGGATATCTCCCTCAGAAGTATATCGCTTTGAAAACCAGTCTAATGTGGCGAAAGCTCCGGGAAATTTGTATACTCTATTGACATCAAAATAAACTGTGAAAAGATAGATTGAGAAACTTTATATGGAGGTACGACCTCACATATCATAAGCAATTGGCATTGGGCGTATTCAGCCGAGAAGATTGTGCAACGATATATTATCCCTCTGATAATCATTACGTAACTTCTCCATTGACGTTCGGCTGTCCGAGAACTCCCCCTCAGTTTCATGTCGGGTGCGCCATGCATAGCAAATGGTCGTAGTTAGGCATGGCGAAAAAAATTGTCCCCGCCTTGATCAAGCTCTGAAAATTATTCTGGATTCGCCTCGGCTAAAAAATTAGCTGCGATAATCCTCCGTGTTCGCAATGCCGAACGCAATTACTAAAAATTAACATTGCGGATAATTCTCCGCGATAAGCTGCCGGTTGAACGCGCCCCAAAAACTCGATGCAAATGGATGCGTTGTTTGCAGAGCAGCCGCAGTCGTGTTATCCGAAATATGCTGCCAGTGCCGACGAGCTTCTTTGCTGGACGACCCTTCGCTAACGCTAACGATACGTTTGTGATATGAGCGGTGAATTAGTGGTGACAGACGTTTTGGGGCACCTGACAACTGAAACATTCTAGCACGCATTTTGGCCACTTCAGATATCTGGTTAATGGAAGCGAATTCGTGAAAGCGATTCAGTGTAAATCAAAATTTCATACAATCTTACATGCACCGCAAAAATCCCGATTCTATTAAGCATGCTTCCCCTTAAGACTCTCTTCACCGGCGTTTGTGCTTCTTAATTACAACATACGAGGGCTAAACCAACACTAGCGGGCCGTGTCAACTACAGAATTCCCAAGGAGAAGTAGAGCTTTCCTTGTCTTGTCATTCCCTCTCCCCGCTGCGGCCAGCTCCCACCCACACCCAGGACCGTCGCGCCGCCTTTCCCTCCTCCCGCGGTAGCCCTTTGCCACGCAAACCCAGGACCGTCGCCGTCTTTCCCTACTCCCCTGCGGCCAGCCCACCCACACCCAAGACCGTCGCGTCTTTCTCTCCTCCCGCGGCGGCCCGCTCCTGCCCAGCTGTCGGACCGTCGCCGCCGTCCCGCTGGCGTCGGCGCTGCCGACTGGCGGCCGCCTCGTCGGCTCCGATCATTCGGCGCATGCGCCCTGGTCTCGCCTCGCGGAGGCGGAGCCAAACAATCAATGCGCTGGAATCTTCTCTTCAAGACCAACCAATCACGGCGTTCTCGTCAGATTACGTCAGGCTTTTGGCAAGGTTTTATTTTAATTCAGTTATCAACGGACTGTGGAAGCGCGGCTTGAGTCAAGGCA
>NW_023596576.1:26255043-26285767 GCF_011947565.3 Pollicipes pollicipes | reverse complement strand
TGTGACCCTTGACAGTTCTGTGGCTTATGACTTGAGCTATGACGTTCAATCTCTTAATTCCCATTTCACATTCGGTTAGGGCTGGCTCCAAGCGTCCCCAGCCTTAAACACAACCCATCTGAGCACACTAGCGGTGCTGCTTTGCTGCCTTCGCTAGGGCGAGAGCAGCCCTGCAGCAGCCCTGCAGCTGACAGCGGTGGAGTGGTAGAGCCAGCGCCCACATCGCTGGGAGAAAGTGCGCAGCCGCTGCCAGATATGAGGCAGAGAGAGAGAGAGAGAGAGAGAGAGAGAGAGAGAGAGAGAGAGAGAGAGAGAGAGAGAGAGAGAGAGAGAGAGAGAGAGAGAGAGAGAGAGAGAGAGAGAGCCGGTCCAGTCGGGCAGCTTTCCACAGCGACCCCGTCGACCCATCAGCGGCCACGGATCACGCAGGTGATCACGTCCGTGGTCGGCCCAAACAGGTTCGGCCATCCTCCGCCCGGCCGAGTCCCATTTCCGGGGTTCATTTTATCGGCGCCTGACCTGGCTTGGGCCGGTTCCGGGGTGTTGGCGCCGTGCGACGGGTCACCCGACCGGTCCCCTTATCGTTCAGCGGGAACCCGAGGCTGCGGCGGCGCACGCCGAGCGGGTACGGAGAGAGAGAGAGAGAGAGAGAGAGAGAAGAGAGAAGGAGAGAGAGAGAGAGAGAGAGAGAGAGTAGAGAGAGAGAGAGCGAGAGGGAGAGAGAGAGAGAGGGGGAGAGAGAGAGAGAGAGAGGACGCTACACTGGACAGCCGGGTAAGCTGTACAGTCGAGGGACAAAATATGCATGTGTGCTGCGTGGCAGGCCTAGCGAGCAAGGTAGTTTTTATTTGGTGTGATTGGAAAGCTCTTAAGTCGGATTTGTTATTTTAGCATGGCGGAGTGGCAGTGTATCCTGTGTGTTACATGCCGCGCACCACGACAAGTCAAAAGTGCTGACCTCGCCAACTCATTACTATGTCAATAGAAATGTGCTGTGGTAATGCCAGCATCGGCGATGCATGTTACTCACTCCAAGGACGTCTGGCCGAAAGGCACCCTTGCAGAGCCCACGCATTTGCATATACTTGGAGGGCACCAAATATGTGTGACAGTGTACTCAGCAGGAAACTGAGCATTTAGCCGGCTTAAAAGTTCGCCGGAAGGGCGGGTCGCTTTCACCATCGCCATCATCGGCAAGGCGGCATTGAAAAGGGAGTGCTGCGACGGAGAGATCAGACGGGTTATAGCGGCAAAGCCTGGCGTTGGCTAATGAATGCTGAGGCGATCTAACCCCCAACGGGATGGACGGGGTGACACAGTCCTGCCAGCTTCACCGGAGCCTTCTCTCCAACCATTCAACACTCAATCCTTGCATTTCATCTACAGAGCCAGCACCACCAGATAAGCATAACGGGCGTCTGCGCCCATACGCCCATCCTGAAATTTCCGGACGCCCTCCGAAAGACATGACACATTTGTTGTGCATGGTTAACAGCAATAATGCGGTCTCGAAGCGCGGCCCGCCGGCGTTAACGTACAATCTCAATGATATAGAGAACTTCCCAGCCCCAGATCCCAGAAGGATCGGGGGCTGGGACCGGTCGGAAGAGGTCGTGCTCAGGGGCGACGCCACGACGCCACGACGGGCGGCGACGCCAGGGGGCAAACGGGGCAAGAGGATGTTTTTGCCTCCCCCTTTTTGAGCAGTCTCCTTTTTCCACCTTTAAGGTATTGCAGTTAGTCATATAAGACCAAAAATCACATTAAGGAGGCCCTTATACCTGAGCTGGAGGGCAATAGATGCGTCTCAGAAGACCCTCTTCCGCTTTAAAAAGTCCGTTTACTAGATCATTAGGCCATCTTATTTTAATAGGGTGGTCGATCCTCTGGATAAGGAGGCCCAATCTTGTACTAAGGAGGCCCCTGCGTTGGCTCTGGGGTCCCCTTCACGGGACCTTGCACCTTGTTCGGGATTAGGAGGCTCCCCTATATATGGGAAGCCCTTTTCTGTAACATGAGACGCTGTTTTAGGCTAGCGAAACCCTTTGCTGAACAAGTGGAAGGTTTCGATTCTGGCCTGTCCAACTGTCGATAGTTATTTCTCTCGATGATATTTTTTTGATATTATCACCTACGTTGTCCCTTCCCCTTGAATAAAACACTGTGCAGAAGACGGCGTTGTGAGGTGGTCTCATTTTTCCCAGGAGGTCCTCTGAAAAATCTGGCCCCCAACTCAAAGTCCGTGGCACCGCCCTTGGTCGTGCCGCGTGAGCTCCCTAACATCAATGAAATGAGGCCTCAATTACATGAGGGTGGCGCATGGTTGAGATTCACGGAACAGTTAAGCCGCGCCATGACGGTGAGGATGCCCAATCCAGTATAGGAGCGATCTGAGAGCTAGCAGTACAGGAGATCTTCGTCATACAAGTAAGCTGAATGGTTCCAAGTCGCTGTGCAGCAGAAGCTCCTTGGTCGGCCTGGGAGGAAGTCACGATAACTTTCAAAGCGTAGTTCGGTCACGAACGAGGGGAGGTCGCATTGAGACATGACCCTTATGCGATGTAGAACCCAGACATGGCAGCAGACACCTGTCCTGACAGGAGAGCAGGTCGCCGCCACCTGTGAGATGGACACATTGTATGACTGAAGTCCGTTGTTCAGCAGCATATCCTCGTCATGACGAATGCGGTCATGGTGTAGCAGGACAGGAAACCTCAAGCGATGAAGGGGTGGTTTCTCTTATGACTGGGAGCAGGACTGTTGTGACTGAGAAGAGGTCCTTGCCTGGATCGAGAAGAGGCCGCATTGCTATGGGGGCACAAGTGTTAAGTAACGTACGCGTATTTGATGGCTTCGTGATACTATGTGAAAGCTGGTAATACACCGCACTGCAAGATCTAACATGTGCTTGCCTTTGCATTTACTTTTGATTCCAACAAGGGCTGCTCATCTAGATAGGTGAGAAGTGGCATATGACTTTGCATAAGGGAAACTTCACGCGGTTCGTTTCTCCTTCGTAGCTCCCACGGAATGTGTGCACACATTACCAAGCATCGCATTACCAAACAGTTACAAGTGTAATCAAGACCGCAGCTCGTTAGAGGACCGTTTGGCCTGAAGAGGCCTCGTTCACGGCGAATGCTCACCTTGAAAACTGGCCTTCCCCGACCTTCTAAAAGCTCGAGCGACCCCCGCCCCGTTCTTCCAGCAGATATCGCAGCTTATTTGCACCTGAACTCAGTCTCAATTTTAACTTCCTTCGGGTCAAACTATGACGCCTTGGTGTTGTTCTAAAACGTTTGCACTTGAGAAGTGTGAAAAAGCATCCTTATCCGCTTTGTACTTACAAAATACGTCCCGTGACGCATTCTGGATACCACGCTCAATGGATATCCAGTTCTTTGGCGACGATTCTTCACAGAGTGTGTTAGCTGCGTTAGCTGGAATACGTAAGCTACCGTTTTTTTTCCAACGCATCAAAACGACTTATTTATCAATGGCGACGTGCCAATCAGACAGCGGAGTTATTTTGCAAAATTTGCTTGGGACCTAAACAGTTAAAAATGGCAAAACCTGCCCCAAAATAGCCAACAAACCTCTATAGATTGGACCCATCTTGTCTCAGAGTTGGGAGGGGAGGGGGGGGGGGGGGGGGAGCGGAAGCCGCGTTGTAGGGAAGGGCTGGAGCCCTCCCCCAACTGAAGAGGGAACTACAGCCCTGCATTCAGATCATGGTTACGCTGGGTCAAGTTATGCAAATCGAGAGTTTAATGGTATTTCAACTTTGTTAATAAACCATGATAAACATATTGCATTTAAGTCCCGAATCCGAGGCTATTCAATGTGAATGCTGATGAACTCAGACTGCCGCTTATCACACAGTACAGCAAGTATTGCATAAAATTTAACCCTAAAGTATTGCATAAAATAACCTAAGTGAAAGCTGTTGCTCACGTACAAGGTCACGGTCATGTTTTCTTGTATATAGCATGCTGAGTGAAAAATTGGCGGGGGTCAACCCGCCCACGTAAAACCGGCTAAGCTGACAGAAGAAGCATGGTTTACGTCAACTTCGCTGCGCCATCGCTGATCGCCCATATTAATGATTGTTTTGGGGAAGCGAGCCGACCGCCGAGGTCATTTGCTACCCACTGCTGGCCGAGCTCTCGATAAACACTGTTTAGACCTCTATCCAGGCTTACATGCTTCGGGATAATGAATATTGCATGGGGATTAATATCTCAATGGTGGGTAGAGGCGGTTGGCCCGACACCTGACGCGACCTGAAAACCACAAAGGACTACTACCAGCGCACCGATGAAGAACAACATTCCTCCTCTGTTATTGAGAAAGATTAGTGTTGGCTGTGAGCAAAACGCAGAGTCAGATGAAGGAATTTCCACAAACACCTTCATTTCACCACCTCACCCTCCACAAGATGAAGCCTTACGGTCCGCATTAGTGCACGTTAATACGAAACTATCCATCGGACGTAACATAGACACGGAACCGTAACTAAGCGTCCGACCTAAATAGCTTAACTCCCATGGTTAAGAGGGTCCTGTCGGCTTAGGGGCGGCGCGCGGCTGCCAGCACAGCTGCATGCGGCGCGAACTTCAAGGCTATCGAACCAAGACAATCACTGGCTGTTGTTCTCCCGGAGCGCACCCACGACACGGCTCTGGTCCAAACATCGCCGACCAGCGTTACCACCTGCAGAGGTAACTTCCTCTCCGCCGTCCCGGTCACGGCCGCTCGTCCCTAAGCCCCCCCCCCCCCCTCCCATAGCTGCAGGGCAAGCTCTGAGAGCTCCTGTTGGCACCTCCCGGAGAGCTGAGCCCCACGTGCCACGTGACACCTACACCGTTCTCCGTTCGCAGAATGGGCGGCATGCTGGCGGCAGTAAGCCTCCTGCTCCTCCAGGATGTCTGTCGGGCGATGGTGTACGAGCGGTGCCAGCTGGTCAACGAGCTGCGCCGCAAGGGCGTCCCTGAGAAGGACCTGTCCGACTGTGAGTAACGCCACTGCCCACACCTCCCCAGAAATGGCTCTCGCGCGCAGTCATCCAGACGCGCACGGGAGTCGCCAGGACGCACAGTGTGGGCATGTCACAGTTCAGCTGTCGATGCTACTCTTCCTGTTAATGTGTTTTATATTTCAACTTTTGTCGCGCTCAAACTCCCACGTCAGGTCACTATCACTGCCGAGGAATCAATCGAACAATGCAGCTGAGGTAAATCAGCTCCATGGGTCTAAATAGGATGTTTTCAAGTTCGAGCAGCAAATTGTAAAGCATAGATATATCGACCGCGGTCAAGCCCGTTTTTGTGAACGCAGAGCAAATGCCATATAATTTATCCCATGATCCGAGACGAAGTGCTAAGTTTGTGACTTAGCTGTTTCAGACCGACTGACGCGTACTTGTGCATAAGCAAGTTTGTAACAGTGGGACCACAGAATCCATTAATTTCGCCTTGCGTATCTTCATGGCGGATTTGATTCATTCGCAATGTTCATCAATGCGTCACTAAAATGCAACATCATCAGTTGCTACGATCCTCGGGTTGGACCACAAACCCTCGGGAGCTCATTTCCAACTTAGGCCGTGTATGCATTTTGATTACAGTCACCACATCAGCGTCTAGGTGGCACCGTCCCGACCTTACCTTACCCGACCCGACCTTACCCGACCTTACCCAACCTTACCCGAGGACAGTCACGTGACGTGTGCCCGGCCCTCCGACAGGGGTGTGCCTGGCTTACCACGAGTCCCGCTACGACACCAACGCCGAGGGTCGCCTCAACTGGGACAACTCGGTCGACCACGGCCTCTTCCAGATCTCGGACATCTACTGGTGTGACTGGCGCCATAAGGAGCCCGGCAGGCGCTACAAGAACATGTGCCGCAAGAGCTGTGACGGTGAGTATGATGTTTCGCCCTTCCTCGGCTTCTGGCCTGGGCCTGACCCTTGACGCGTGGTGTAGTTCCTCTGTTGCAGTGCAGTTTTTACAGTCTCTCTTTGTATGATTTTTCTCCCTAAAACAAATTTCCAGCGAGGCATGTTTAGAACCTTGTCTTCTCTAGGCGTCTTTCATAATCATACTTATGTGTGATGATTTTCTAGCATATTCTAAGCAATGATCAGTGACTAGGTTCTGCGCGACTTTTTCTGTGGGATTCAAGTATATTTCCTGCAACAACTCCAGTCACTTTGAGGCCGAATTAAGCACAATCTTTGATATTTAAGTTCGAGCACAGGCTCCCCGCTTTTCAAAGTTGAACAGAAATTACTTAATTTTCATCCGTGAAGTCATGTAAAGGTGTAAGCCTTTTGGCAGAACCCCGAAGCTCAGTACAGGTGTGTAATCTACGTTGCTGTTACTATGGATCCATCAGAGGAATTGATCAGAACCTTTCATCCAATCCGTTAAGGCAAGAGTGGGCCGCCACAATTCGAATCCTAAAAGAGGATTACGATAGCTTACCAAGCGACCAGCACGCTATAGTCTGCACGAAACGATGTCAGATGTGCGGAACTGGGCATAGCGCTGTCCATGCCATTGCCTCGGTATGCTTTTTCAAGTTGAGACCACACTCCCTATGCTTAGACAGGTCAGTTCAATTCAGTTCATGTCAGGTCAGGTAAGGTCAGGTCAAGTCATGTCAGGTCAGGTCAGGTCAGGTCAGGCTAGCTCAGTTCAGCTGAATTTAGTTCAGTTCAGTCTATTTCAGTATAGTTTAGTTTAGTTTAATTCAGTTCAGTTCAGTTCAGGTCAATTCGAGACCCGCTCCGCGCTTTATCGCAGAATTGACTCTGTCTCATCTTGGCCAGCCCGCGCTCTGTTGCGGGTCGACTCCGTCCTGTCTAAGTCGGTCCACCTCCGGCTAATATCCTGGTTAGCTTCGCCCTGGCAGCGCTTCACGCGCGCTCACACTGTCGTGCAGCAATCCACACTGGCCATCGTGCAAAGCTGTATTCCGTGTACGGACGGACGATGCCCTGCGGGGTAAGCTCAACACGCGGTGGACGGGTCACGTAGGACAGGGGTGATCGCGGTAACCCATCCGCGGCCACAGGCGCTGGCTGCCACACCGTGTCCCATGAGCCAACGGGATGAGCGGCCTGGGCGGCCATCGCAGCCGTTGCCTCCAGAAACTGCCGGCGACTGTTGGCCTTGGCCAGGACTGGGGAGCGAGGCTCATGCCAGCCGCGGCTTCCTCTCTAGGATCGGACAAATGCAACTTATAACGGGGTGAGCTGCCTGAAAATGTTCGGTTTTCGTCGCGGACGCGTCGCCAATAGTGTCCGTGTTCAGGTGACATTCCTAACGCCAGCCATCGCCAATAGTGTCCGTGTTCAGGTAGCATTCCCGACGCCAGCCGTCGCCAATAGTGTCCGTGTTCAGGTGGCATTCCCGACGCCAGCCGTCGCCAATAGTGTCCGTGTTCAGGTGGCATTCCCGACGCCAGCCGTCGCCTAATAGTGTCCGCGTTCAGGTGGCATTCCTGACGCCAGCCGTCGCCAATAGTGTCCGTGTTCAGGTGGCATTCCTGACGCCAGCCGTCGCCAATAGTGTCCGTGTTCAGGTGGCATTCCTGACGCCAGCCGTCGCCAACAGTGTCCGCGTTCAGGTGGCATTCCTGACGCCAGCCGCCGCCCAAATCCGCACCAAAGCTATTTCCGTCACTTGTCAATGCACGTCCGATGGTGAGTCGGCTTACCTGGGCGCACGGGGCGGCAATGCACGTCCTATGGTGAGTCGGATTACCTGAGCGCACCGCGCGGCGGCAATGCATATGCCCGCCTCAAGGCCGGCGAGCGGTGAGCCGTCCGTGCCGGCGGCTGTCCAGTGGTGGTCGCCGACTGTCCTCCTGGTAATCCTGATTAGTCGGATAGCGCTGGCTGCAGTGGGCCGCCAGGCATGGAACGAGGCGGAGCGGCGGCGCCTCGCAAGGCCACCGATGACCCCAGCCTGGCCGCTCCGGCCACCGCTCGGCCCGACGGCGGCGGCGGCCGGGCTCAGCGTGCTCCGCCGGGTCTATTCTGACTCACACCGGACCTCGGCCCCGTAGCAAATAGCAGTCATGCGCTGCCTAATGAATGACCCCAGGACGTCCTGTAACTGCATGACAGGCACGGTACGCTGCCGCCGTTGTAGCGGACCACAACTCGCTGATCCTGCCAATTATGTCATGGTGCGGCCCACGGCATTCCTCCCCTTTTTACCAACCACAACATTTGCTGATATTCGTCCCGGAGGTCTTGTGGCTAGAATGCAATGTTTCTCCACGAAGAAATGTAGACGCTGCTAGTTGCAGGCACGGTGCTACGTGGATTCCAGTTGCTGGCAAGAAGTGGCCAGGTCTCCGATAACGACGGAAAGTATTTACTACTGGCGCGTACCTGATATACTTTGTCATATTCCCAAGAGTGAGCTTCACCTACCGGCTCAGTTTCTGCAACAAAAAATGTCCCGATGCTGAGTTTAGTGTTGGATTTAAAAAACGTCAACACCCACAGCGGATTTCAACCAATGACAAATCCAAGCCCATCCAGACAACCTGTCTTAGTGCATTCAAACAGCTAATCAAAACCTGGCAGAGGCAGAGTTCAGCTTCTGACAGCACTCACAAGTACCTGTGGTTATCAGGCATTGTCCCGCGTTTGAGTAAAATTTCATTGTCTTCTAATGCTCGATCATATCTCATCTTACCTGCCAACCCTTATGGCGACCACATTTCAATTTCATTACTTTACATGTCAGGGAAAGCCTGACAGGGTACAAGACGGGCGACCAAAAACCTCACCCAGCCTCTGCTTTTACAGCCGACTGTTGCCAACGTGGCTGCTCATGCACCGCCTGCCGCTGCCCCCCCCCCCCCCCCCTCCCCCTGCTGGAGGCCGGACGTGGCGCGCGACCGTCCATAAGTCGTTCGGCGGTAGCGGCGGCGTTCGCCGCGCCACGCCGCCCCGGCACGCGCCATCGCACTTGTTGCGGTGTGCGGGCGAGGCGGGCCCGACCGCCGATGGCCAGTCGTCACGAGAGCCGACAGTGAAGCCGCGGGGCCCGGCCGTCCCTCAGTAGACCGAGCGGTGACACGTGCCGCGCCCTGTCACGCGTCCCCGGCTGTTGCAACCGTGACAGAGTGCCCCACACAGCCCCGGCCCCAGTCCGGCTGTGTTCGGCGCGACACGCCGCCGCGAACGCCCGCAGGCCTGCACGCCAGCCCGTCTGCCTTACTGGCGGTGGCGCCGCTGCCCCCGGCCCCGGTCCGGCTGTGTCCGGCGCGACTCGCCGCCGCGGACGCCCGCAGGGCTGCACGCCAGCCCGTCTGCCTCACTGGCGGTGGCGCCGCTGCTTGCGCTAGCACGCCATTAGACAGAGGCGGACCGTGCTGTCGGCGGCAGGATATAAGAGAATATCCCTGCTGGGGTTCTGAGCCGCGACGCAAGAGGATTGGGCAGCCGACCCCGGCCTCTCGGGGAGAACCTGCAAAAATCGGGCTTGTCGTTGCTGCGCAGGTGGGAATAGAATCCCAAGTACGTCCCGGGCTGCGCGAGCGCTTGCGATCGGATCTCAGTCCGGTCACTAGCCTGTGATATCGGCCGGGAGCGGTCCCAGGCTGCACCGCCGTCGCACGTGGGACGTGTATCGGCCATCCGCAACAACGCCCACCTGACGCACCCCGCCACCCCGCAGCGTTCCACGACAACGACATCACAGACGACCTGGCGTGCGTCATGATGATCCACAAGGAGCACCAGCGTCTGCAGGGCAACGGCTTCATGGCTTGGTGAGAGGGCGTCGACATCAGTACCCCACGCGGATCTTCGCCGCCGCCGGCCGTCTGGAGCCGCTACGCGGGGCCTGCGCGCGTCACTCGTAATCCCTCCTCCAAGCGAAGCCGGCTTGGCGGCTTTGTGTCGTGTTGACCACAGGCGAGCCGTTTTATGACACAGAGGAATGGCTGGGTCCTGTTCGGACCACGCTGCTAACAGCCGAGCCGGTGGCCGAGAGATTGTTTGCTCGTAACAGCGCTCTTCCGTCCCGGGTAGAGGTCGTAAGATCTCCGCGACGTCGGTTCATTTGGTCGCTCAATCGCCCAGTCGCAGGCCGGTGGGACGCCGATGGCCGCTGTGGTCGCCGCCAGCAGGCTTCTCGCACCCGGTAAACGCCGACGCGCCTGTTTCAGGACGGCATGGAAGAACAAGTGTCGCGGCTCGGATATGACATCCTACACAATTGGCTGCGACCGCACCACGAGTAGCACCACCACGACGACGTCGACGGACCAGCCAAACGAACGAACGAACGCGCACACTCACTTCAACAACCTGGCGCCGCTCTTCAACCAGCTAGTACGCACCAGGAATCACGACAAAGGTAGACTTGTGCCCTACGTGCGCGCCCGGAAGGGCTGGAAGGACGACACGCAACGCAACCCGTTCATCGGTGACACGCCGGCTAGGACCCCCCAGTCGGCCCCCACCTCGCGACCGGGCACCGGCAATGTATTTCTCCGAAGCTCTACGGTCGCCTCTCAGCCCGCACCGAATGCCTTCCCGAACAACATGTTTCTCAGCGGCTCCAGAAGCTCCTCCCCACCCGCAGCGAATCGCTTTCCCAACAACATGTTCCTCAGTGACTCCGGGAGCGCCTCCCCACCCGCAACGAATCGCTTTCCCAACAACATGTTCCTCAGTGGCTCCGAGAGCTCCTCCCCACCCGCAGCGAATCGCTTTCCCAACAACATGTTCCTCAGTAGCTCCAGAAGCTCCGCCCCACCCGCAGCGGATCGCTTTCCGAACAACATGTTCCTCAGTGGCTCCGGAAGCACCTCCCCACCCGCAGCGAATCGCTTTCCCAACAATATGTTCCTCAGCAGTTCCCAAAGCTCCTCCCCGCCGGCAGTGAATATCTACCCCAACAACATGTTCCTCAGCGGATCCAGCACCTCTTCCAGTACCTCTCAGGGCTCCTCCGTGCCAGCAGCAAACCGATTTCCCAACAACATGTTCCTCAGTGGCTCCGGAGGCTCCTCCCCACCCGCAGCGAATCGCTTTCCAAACAACATGTTTCTTAGCAGCTCTTCCGCTTCTTCCTCCTCGCTGAGTAGCTCTGAGAGCTCGTCCCGGGGTACAGAAAGACCCTACTCCGGTAGTGCATCCTCTGTCCGACCAGGAAGGCTTCGGCCCGCAGCCGCCTCGGGCAGACGACCTGCTGTCACGAGAGCTCCTGCCACCACACGGCAAGAAATCGCCACCAAACGACCCGTCACCACCAGACGGCTCGTTACCACCAAACGACCCGTCACCGCCAGGCGGCCCGTCACCACCAGACGACCCGTCACCACCAAACGACCCGTCACCACCAAACGGCCCGTCACCACCAGACGGCCCGTTACCACCAGACGACCCGTCACCACCAAACGACCCGTCACCACCAGACGGCCCGTTACCACCAGACGACCCGTCACCACCAAACGACCCGTCACCACCAGACGGCCCGTCACCACCAGACGACCCGTCTCCACCAAACGACCCGTCACCACCAAACGGCCCGTCACCACCAGACGGCCCGTTACCACCAGACGACCCGCCACCACCAAACGACCCGTCACCACCAGACGGCCCGTTACCACCAGACGGCCCGTCACCACCAGACGGCCCGTCACCACCAAACGATCAGCCACCACCAAACCCCATAACATTTGGACACGGACCACTACGAAACGGCCCACTCGCCGACCAAATACTGCCAAACCCACCACTCGCCGACCATCCGGCAAAAGACCAGTCACCACTAAACGACCAACCACCACCAGGCGGCCGGTCACCACCAAACGACCCGTCACCGCCAGGCGACCTTTCACCACCAAACGATCCGTCACCACCAGGCGACCCGTCACTACCAAGCGGTCCGTCACCAGAAGAAGACCTGTCACCACCAAACGACCCGTCACCACCAGGCGGCCCGGCACCACCAGGCGACCTGTCACCACCAAACGATCCGTCGCCAGAAAACGACCCGTCACCACCAGGCGGCCCGTTATCACCAGGCGGCCCGTCACCACCAAACGACCCGCCAACACCAGGCGTCCCGTCACCACCAGGCGACCTGGCACCACCAAACGATCCGTCACCACCAGGCGGCCCGTTACCACCAAACGATCAGCCACTGCCAAACCTCGTAACATTTGGACACGGACCACCACGAAACGGCCTATTCGCCGACCAAATACTACTAAACCCACCACTCGCCGGCCATCCGGCAAAAGAACAGCCACCACCAAACGACCAACCACCACCAGGCGCCCATCCACCACCAAACACACCACTCGCCGACCACCGGCAAGGCGCACCACTCGCCGACCACCGGCAAGACGCAGCACTCGGGAGCCGGTCCCTAGAAGCGGCCCCGTCGCCTGGGGCGGCCGCGTCGCGCGCCAGTCCGGCGCCACGCAGCAGCCGGGCGCCGTGCACGCCTGGAGCACGCCCGCCACAACCTTCAGACCCTCCATCTTCGACGAGAACGGTAACCTGAAGGCGACGGCGAGGGGCCGGCCCGCGTCAGTAGCCGGTTGAGGCTCACGAGGGTCGTCGTCAGCGGTCTTCAGCGTCGATGCACCGTCCCTGTGGTGGTTCTTTAACTGGGCGTTATTCTGTAGGTCGCTCAGTTTGTTTTATGCTATTATGGACGACGTGAAGGTGTTACTTCACCTTGAAACGAAAAACGCTGGCGAAGGCACGTCTATTGTACGTTCTGTTCGCGTAACCTGTCAGCTGTCATATCACTTGACGTTCATGTTCGTGTTTTGTCCGAGAGATGTCTTGCATTTTTTCTTTGCGTTCCTGATTGGCTGTTGTGTGCGATGAGTTAAAGGGCGTGGTCATCAGCAGAGGCCGAGAGACTATCTCCAGATCTCGTGATAACCTGATACATATCATACTATAACCATGCTGGCCATGGGTGCTCGTCCTGTTGATCAGGATAGTTTTAGTTGTTGATGTTGCGGAAGACGCAGCCGAAAGGAGTCGGCACTGTTCACTAGCGTGATTGAGCGTTGTGAACACATACATCGAAAGCCATATGGGTCGAACTGTTTCGGTCGCGGTGCAATTGCGGATGTATTTTAAATGTAAGTCGGCTGCTTGACATGCATCATTCTACATCCGCGGTGTAAGGGTTGTAACAAGGAGTTGCATGGCTCTAGGACATAACGATGATGGGATGGTTGGTGGTGTTGTTATCGGGAATGTATTCAGACATTGGTGATGCTTTTCCATGATTTACAAATGCCGATTCCTGGAAAACAGTGATTTTCATTTGAGATGCAAGCCCACTGCGGTCATGGAAGTTGTAGGTAATTGCTTAATAAATATAAGCGGAGGTCGTGGTATAAACAGGTGTCTCTTAGATAGGCAAATAACGAAATTTACTTAAATGTCATAACTCTATTTGAGACTGTGCATTTGTCGATTTTGTGGATTTGTTATTGTGTTAAGTTGCTGACTCACGCGAATACAATCCACGATTTGAGTTATTTTCGCAAAGGGTGCATTGAATGCGTTTGCTTGTCCTTGGTGGCCGCCAATGATTCCAGACTTGCTCACTCAGCCACGTAATTCTCATTGGTTGGCCCCATGTGTGACTTCCATTGTGCTTCGAGACATGCGTAGGCGCAGCTTGCGCTCTGTCTTTCAAGGAATCGCCTTGTCAAGTCACTCTCTGCGCAGTCTGCCGCCCGTTCCACGGCCTATGAGTACTGTGGGTCCGTAAACATTTCGGCAGCGTGGCCGGGGTGACCTGATCCGCTCCTGGTGTTCCAGAGTGACCTTTGCTGCCGCTCAGTCGCCGTCGCTCGCTTGGCCGCCTCGCCGTCCTGCGCTGCTGCTTCTCAGTCTCGCCGCTGGCGTTTCTCAGTCTGGTCGCTGGCGCTTTTCAGTCCCGCCGCTTCTGTACACAGCTGCGCCAGCCGGCCGGGCCCGGGCCGGGCCGGGGCCGGGCCGAGGCTGACCGGATCCCGTGCTAGCGGCGCTGATCACCTGCCTGACTGGTGTCGCCTGCAGAAACGCTCAACCTCCGATTACGACGACAACGCTGACGTCATACAGATGGCAATGGCGACGTCAGACCTCTCACGGCAACAACGATCAGACAGAGGTGGTTTCCGGCTTCCACCAGCAGAGACAGCGATGATGTCAGGCAGCGACGACACTCGTGACGTCAGATGTCAGACAGTCGGTGTGTGACAGCGGGGACAATAGCCGTAACGTTTGACTCTTGGTGAAAGCTTCCTGTGACGTGTGACTTTGTGTGTGACTCCGTATGGCCTGAACATCAGGAGCACCGCCAGGCTATCACTGCTTGTGCTGCTGGCAATGACTCTGTGACAGTGAAAACGTCGCAACATTTCGATCCACACCTGGCTCAGACAAACGTGCCTAGTGCACAGTGACGTATCGCGCAGACGCTCTCGCTTGCTGCCCGCCTTGCCGGCTTTATC
Organism: Pollicipes pollicipes; assembly: GCF_011947565.3. Taxonomy (NCBI): domain Eukaryota; kingdom Metazoa; phylum Arthropoda; class Thecostraca; order Pollicipedomorpha; family Pollicipedidae; genus Pollicipes; species Pollicipes pollicipes. The sequence continues at coordinate 26,271,258 of NW_023596576.1, read as the reverse complement.
TGTCACGTGCTGCTGCTTGAGTAAGCTGGGTACTTTGCAGGCGGTCTGAGGTTGAATGTACCGGTGCCGCTCTGGGGGCACTCAACCGCGGCCAGTACCCCACAGGTACGCCCAGTACGCCGCGGTACCGGGCGTACGCCGCCGCGGGGCTGCCCGGCCGTTAGGTGCTCTCCGAGAAAGCAGAACGCCAGGCAGGAGAGAACCAAACACTTTCAGGTCACACGAACATCTGCGCATTACTTCTGCAGGTGATTTGCTGGGCTTCGTCTTCATGGTTAATACAATGACAGCCCCTGGTGACGCTGTTTCCGTCAGTGCGACGGCACGATGATTAGTCGTACCCGGACTCAACGTCCAGTGGCTTAACGGAAGCTGAGACCGGTTTTGACGAGCAGAGGCGCATCCAGCAAGAGTCGAGAGTTCTCCTTGGTGGCGCTCGATTCGGCTACCGGCAAACAGGACAACTGAGAAACGGTGGCACGAGTGCACCAGTGGAAAGTCGTCTGCATCCGGCACCAACGCCAGAGGCCAATGCACACCAGCTTGGTGGGCCAACCTTAATCGGTAATCTGGCCAGCATCCTCGCGGCAGCTGATGCTGGAGATAGAGCCTGCAGCTGTAGCAGCCTGACATGAGTGATTGGCGGTGCTGGCGCACCCGAGCACGCTCTCATCAACGCCGGAACCATAGCGCTCATTAGGCGATTGAGATTTGATCTACAACGGGACGCTGCAGTTAGTCACTCATCGGTGGGCCACTTTTCACGGTAGAGTCCGGAAAACCTGTCCGGCCTTGCCCTGCTGGATAGCCGGTTTGTTCGCATCAGGGCCGGGGCACGGCGACCGTAGACGTGCAGCGCGTAAAACGTGGTCACAGTTCAGGTTCGCATGCCTTTGGGAAAGAACAAAGTGGACGTTACAGGAACCGATCGGTGCCATTGCAGAGAATGAGGACGCGGCAAATTGTGCTGGCCGCTTGAGGTGCACAGATTAATCGGCTCGCTCGGCATTACGACGCCTGTAGTCTACACCTATGGTCAGTAATCATTTGCACCTGGTCTGAAAGGAAAAGCTGTAAACATCCCCCCTACACCCAGAAAAAACAGCACCACATGTCGACGAAAGCTTCTTGTGTCTGACAAGCTTAACAATACTCGATTTAACAAAGTATGATAGGATAAGGATATCAGACGTCGTGGAATTGATGGAGGGCGAGAGATGTAGTTGATGGAAACGGTAACTACAGGTTAGCAGATTACCTGAATGCTCATGGCGCGTGGCGATATGGAGAAGGGCGATACCATGTTTGAGCTAAGAGTCTGTCATTTGCAATGCTCAGTATGAGCGAGGCGATGGCAGGGTTGAGCCAAAAATCATGGCTGTGCGCGACACTCAACATAAGAAAAACATGCATGCCGATTATCCATATGCTGGATGAGTTCGTTTCAGGCTTTCATTGCGGCATTTCTGATAAAATACGTGATGACGCTTTACAAACGCTTGACACCGCGCTGATAAAGCTTATGATCAATCGCTTATTGATTTCGCTGCGTCGTTTTCTCACATCTGAACCGCAGCATATTGCTCGGCGCTTCCCTGGTCCAGTCGGCTCAGTGCTAGGCAACGGTGCCCAGCTGTGCGTTCTATTGGAAATGGGTCAACCGTGGATGGAACTCGATTGAAATCGTTTCCAGCCTGCGCACGCTTGGCCTCGTCCCTACCCGAGGCTCCACGGCTCCGAAATACTTGAACGCAGTGCGTTGCACTAAGGTGGCCAGTTCACCAACGTGTCGGAATGCTATCATGAGTGATAAGGAAGATAAAGCACGAAAGAGACGTTTATCCATGCATTTAGAAATGTACAACTTTAAATAAGGTGCAAGCATTGACTGCAGTACGACAATCAGTCATTTTGATTCGTAACGATCGATATTGAACATGTAATTTGTTGAGTTTTAACATCCCACCGGACGCATTGTCGCCTTTACCATGTGATGCACACAAGCCAAAGCAAGATCGAAGCGCCACTTACGTCCTTATGTTTTGTTCGGCCGCACACTCCACTGCCTCATTTACAAATTACGGCCAATAGAGTGTCAGTCTGTTTTTATGTCTACCCTCCGCCCAGGTATTAGCGGCCGGCTGTTCGAGATTTAAGCACCGCGCGGCCCGCATTGTTCGGGGCTTACGGGCAGCGCCGCCGGCCGCGCTCGTCCAATGCCAATTGTCATCGCTGCTGACGTCATGTGTTCACTTTCCCAGCCGGCCAAGTTTTGTAATTTCGGCGGATTTCACGGCGCTGGCTGCTGTGGGAACCGGGCGCCAAACATCAAAGGGCCTGCCATCGATTGGGAGCCCGGTTCTGGAGGAGTGATTTTGGTGGCGGCGGCGGGCCCGGCTGCTAATGCCGGGTCTTCTGTCGCCGGTGTCTTCCCTCCCGGGCGTTTTCCGTGTGTGGGTTCCGACTCTGTACAGCCGGGTTTCCCGCCTGGCCCGCTCGTCCTGTTGTTGCTAGTCTCCAGACCGCACTCACCAAAGACAGAAAGCTGAAGTGAAACTTTCACCTTCATATTGGGATTTCAACTGAGATAGGATTGTAGCGAGGACTGGAAAAATTTGAATGCGCCGAAAGAAAAAGCTTATTATACATACACAAATAAAGAACAGATTATTCAATTTAACAGCTTCACAGCGTACACGTTGGGTACAAATGTACACAGTGATTGGCTAGCGGTATGACGTCCTCATTGCTGACGACAAGGCTGCGTCACACGAGTTGGCAGAGGGGCCAATGGTCACCATCCACTTTCGCACTAAGGCCCGTTCGGAAGTTGACCTGTAGCTTTCCTGCTACCCCTATGCTATTATGTTAAGTTCACAGTCACTGAAAATTGATTGTTATGGTACGCACATCTAGCATCGCACTCTCCAGCAGTGTACTTTGCATGACAAGAACAGAAATCATTTTGATACTGACACGAAACCAGTTTCAGACCAGGGCTCTGAGGCAAATGATGGAAGTGGGCGTTATTGGCCAGTGGCCAGCTGACACCGAACTGAAAGCGATGAAGTGTTGATGCTGCAAACAAAGAAGTGATGCTGAAAGTTTAGCACTCACCAAATCCTGTAATCCTGTTTTACATTTATAAGTCGAAAAGACAGATGATGGCATGCATATCTTTAGAGTTAATTAGACATAGACTAACAAGATGATTAAGTCCATAAGATAGCTTGGCTAAGCATCACAAAATGGAGCTGTTTGCTGTTGCCGGCACTGTGTTGCTGCGGATGATATGCTGTGTGGGATGAATTCGTGGGATTCAAGCTCACACTACATAGTTCTTGTTGCGTGCACACCCTCACCACGGATCGTGCAATTTCAGGAAGCAGGATAATTTGGTGGTTAAGTTAAGCGTGGAACAAGGGACGGCAAAGTCAGTCCTGTCATGTGACGTCGCTTGACCTTTAATGCGGGCGCTGCCACCGGCCGCAGACCACACCTGTCAAGGACAGTGGACGTCTAATGCGACTCAAATCCACCCCGCCACGGGTGGGCGGATCGGAGGGCAGGTGCCCTAACCGACTGAACTTTCAGGACAAACCGCACGCTCGTCTCGTTCTGCTTCATCACGTTGTAACATATTACTCATGTTACCTGAAGAGCTACCTTTCATTCGTTTCTTCTTTCTTTTCAAGTTCGTAACATCGTTATTCCTAATCGTGCAGAGACGGCGTATACCAACCCTACGGAGGCGAACCCATCCCTAAAGTCGTGAAACTTGACCGTCTTCTCATGATCCTGCCCTCCAGTTCAGCCGCAGCTGAATGTAGTTCCAGCGCGAGACAGGGGCTGAAGGCTTGCTTTGCTTAATGGCGACATGAGGATCAACGCGACGAGGATCGACATGAGATGAGGATGCATCACGTCAGAGGACATTTGGCTGCGCTTAGGGCCACACTATAAACGGTGTTGGTGCAGACCTGGAAAAAGCATGTGAACTCTGTGACCCCTAAAGGGTATGCTCCACATTTGGGGACGTGGAAGCAAGCACCATGTATGGCGAAATAAGCTTATCTATAGCTATTGGTATGAGTCGAAAGACAACTGTAGACAACACGATTTCTCTGTTTAGTAAATATGTCCCTGAATAGGCCATGATTTGATTTCGATTACACCATCTTGCCTTGCACGGCATCGACTGAGGGCAAATTGACGGCCATTGTCTCTGGAAATCATGCTCACTAACGCCAGATATCAGCGAATTGACAGTTATATTTTTCTTGGCCTTGATCGCTGCACAGCTAAGGGAATGACAGAATTTGGATAACGTTATGATGGCGTCATGGACGCCTGGGTGACCTTGGAATAGACCCCCCCCCCCCCCCCCGAGATAGTCCGCACATCCTTGCTTGCAGGCGTGTAGCTCAAAAGTTGGAAGGGCTTATGCCTTTAGAAGGGCAGGGCTGTGAACGGCGCCGAATGATATCAAGGTGGCTATTTCAGTTTAAAACCCCATACAAATGTGGAACACTCCCTTTGAGCAGCGTATCGGGTGAGTACCTGTGTCGCCGCTGTAAACAATAGCCATATTTACTCTGGCATTATTTTTCCATAAGCAAAGGAAAAACAATTGAAATCGGGCGTCTAAGCCAGACCGTAGCTGCGCGGTATGCGTGAATTATCACTCTCCGAAGCTATTGCCACTATGCGTACATACGTTCATACACTGATACATTATATTGGCAATCGGTCTAGGGGATGATGTGCACTGTGCTGAGAAGAAGTTATGAAACTGGGACAAAAAGCTTTCGCCTGCATGGAGCAACGGACGCTCATCCACGCTGGGCGGAAAAGGGGATGCCAATGCTAAATTTTCAGAAAGTTGTGGGTCTCAGCCGCTGTACCCGTCCCGATTCCCGCGGCCACATTCCTCACGTTGGTGCAGCGAAAAACACGTGCCAAATTTGCATAATAATAAAAATTTACGAGAATTATAAACGGGGATATGTCACTTTCAAAAATCGATTGGGGGTTGGGAGCTTAGCGAAAAAGGTTGACTTAACCTCCCCTAAAACCTGCTTTCTCTCCGGATTCCGGTCACTTGAGTTTGTATTCTCGATGTTAAAATAATAAAAAATATATTTCGTAGCTTCAAAATTATGTTCCTGTGGAGGAATAACTCCCAATATTCGTATTAATGTGAGCTGCCTTCTTGTTAAAAGTATAAAATGGGGTGTAATTTGCAGAGCAGCATTTTCCTTAATCTTGATAAGTGATCACTGGTGAGTACCGCCATCGCTGATCGTATTGTATAACCGTCACAGCCGCGACTTTGCAACAAACGCGCTTGCCACTGCCGGGGAAAACATGCGTTAACTTGTATCTGGTCGGCCCTGTGCTTTAAAAAGCTACCGCATGGTGTAGTCAATTGTTCTTCATCCCAATCCAGGGGTTATCATTTGAAAAACCTGTCCAACGTTTGCGGGCTGACTAAACATATGACGAACATATGGCTTGGGAAGAACGCATGGCTTAACATATGAAGCATGGCTTATTATAGGGTCTTGAGAATGCCAAACACATTAGGTACTTACAGGATATCATTTGGTACAAAATTAATATGATGGTGATAGTGCTGTATGAAGGTGCCTTCTACTTAGTAAACCCACATTCAGTCTGATTGTTCCACATTTATTTGCCTCAGTACTCCTTCCTTGCTCAAATCCATTCAGAGGCCCCAGGGGGAGCATAAGGGCCCCAAGTCAGCATTGTGGGAGCGGGGGGGGGGGATCTCAGGCCCGCCAAAAATATATAAAGTGATGTCCCTGATTACAAACGTTATTACAAAAATATTTCTCACTAATTTTCGTCATCTAAGTGTTGTGTTGGTTTTACGACTCGTCCCCACCCCTATCAAAAATTGGTGGCGCTGCTCCTGTACATGATTCAATCTTTTCCAACTGAAAACTCGAAGGGAAAATAGTTTTAAGGCACAGCACATTAAAAGTAATTATGAAAACGGCCCTTATTAGCACTGCGTAGTTAACAGAAACACGACAAAGTGGCACTTGACGTCAACTGAGAATGTTCCAGGCGTGGGCAAGGAATATTACTATGCTAGTTCCCACGGAAGTTAACTAAGACAATACAATAATTAAGAAATATCTAGGGCATCGGCTGATAAGAGGTTGCCTGATCTTTATAACGATCTAGTCTATCCCAAGAAGTGTAACACCTGGGTGCCCACCTACATTTGATATTTCTAGCGCCCTTCCGGAGAAGAAATGCGTGCATGAATATGGCTGAGAAATTTCCAGGCACACCAAATAGACACTTATAATAAAAATGGCCTTCTTCATCATTGCACATAGTCAGCTCGTGCTCATTTCGGAGGTTAGTTGGTGGATGTCTCAGAGAAGGATACAAATCGCTTTATATACGCACATATACAAAAAAATATCTGGGTACTATCACAACAATATAATGGTTGCTGTGATAGTATCCAGAAAAGTGAGCGATGGCTCTATAATAAAAAATATGTTGCATTGACAGAGATAACTTGTTAGATTCCATCCTTCCCAAGAAATGCGACGCTTGCGTACCTGTTCACCTACAGTTGAGTTTCCTTCCACCCTTTCAGAGAACATTTGCACATATATAAGACCATATAGACCAATAATTTTCATAGAACAGTTATCATAAAAATCATCCCATTAACGTTACATAAGGGGGTGAGTTGGGGTGGGTTGAACTGTATCGTGTCAAAGAAGCATCAGGGCGATTTATTTTAAAATCTCTGCGACAGATACGGGTCAGTGAGTCACTTGGGTGACGCAAAGCAACGGTCTTAAGCGTTCCGTGCGCTTCCGGCTGCTTACATGCATGCGTCCTGGGGCGACGGCCATGATTTTTTTTGCGCATCGCTAAAACTAAAGAGATTCGTGAAAACGTGTGATAAAGAATAGTGTTCGTCATTTGTATTGGGTTTTACACTAAGCTTGTTAACTGAACTTGTAGTCAATTTTAAGATCATTTAGCGCCGTTTACAGCCCTGCCATTTTTACGAATTAAAACCATCTGCTTGCTGACTTTGACGCCCGTAAAGTTGTGCAAACATTTTCAACGTCACCCTGGCAAGCATTACGCCATAGAAATGTCATACGAATCTTACCCCCTCATTGGCTATGCAGCACCCAAGGCTTCGAAAATATTAGCATTGAGCTATCCATCTACGGCGTACGCCAACACAACTTCTGACATCAACGGACTTTGTGTGTCATTGGGGCTTTACGACGCACTCAGCTGCTGGGGCAATATGACGTCGGTAATCGAATAACTTACGGAAAGCGTCATAGCAGAGCACGTGAACGTAAGTAACGGAGTAACATACAAAAATGCCACAATATGGAATCAAAACATGCGCACACAACGACATTCTGGTCCGGGAAGCATGGTGCTTATGAACACAACACTTCTCATGAAGCTAAAGTACCACGAGTGAGTAAACCGCTGCGATGAAAATTGTTTACGGTCAGTTTGACAGCCGCCCTGACGTCATGCAAACGTTCAGTGACGCAATCAGACGGTGACGTATTGGGGAGCATGTTGTCAAATAGTAAAAGTTTGCTTTCTAGGACATATTTTTGCACTTTAAAAGCATATCAACAGTTACGAGTGAGCTTATTTCATCATATTTGATGCTTGCCTCAATATCTTCACATGTCGAACGTTCCCTTTAAAGGGAGCATGCCGCCTTTGTTGTGATTTTCACTTATCTTGACATCAGACACTCCCGAATTGGTCAACAATACCAGTTTTTTAAACCGTTTTAACAGCTCGGAATTTTGATTTGAGCTAGGTGCTCCTGTGGGAGAAATCTCATTGGACTTCCAGCTCACGACTTTCAACAAAATACATTTCATTTGCCCTACTTTTTCCAAAGTGTGTGCGCTATAATGTTTCCAACTCGCTGTGCCAAAATGGCTGTGTTCTAAATGTAACGAAACTTAAAAGCCATTTGTTTAGACAAAAAGATATGTGAACATGAAGCTATTATCCCGCGAATCCAAGGAAACGTTTTAGTATAGCTTTGATTTCTCCCCTATGGCGCTTATCACAGTGGCTCTTTTCTATCGCACTTTGGCTTTGGAAATGGGAGCATCATATGGTTCAAATTGACGCACTAGTTTAAGCTTCAGCCCATGCGATTCCCGGTAATAGGCCCTTGTTGCTCGCTAGCAATCACAAATGTTCTTTTATTCGCAAGAGTAGAGATGCCACGGCGGTTGTCATGACGACAGTGGTCGCAACGACTGCTGAGAAGAAGCGTTGTTGTGTTATGAACTGTTGACAGCGTAATTTGGACTCGGAAATGATAAAATTTGATATTCTTATCTTGTTTTGACGGTGCCCGATGGTACAACCCAAAGCTATTATTAGACGTAATTGGTCCTGAGGTTTCACTAGAGTATGCTTTTGAAATATGTCCCAAGGGTTGGACACTCCCTTTAAGAACTTACGGTATTAACAGGCTGATCTGAATCCCCTACTGAAAGTTGGGGAAGGACATGTGCTGCATATTGCGTAACATGTTTGTCGTCTGCTAACTAAGGATTTGGGGGCCGCGCGATACTTTTTCAAGATTTCGGGCGGTACATGTGTATCATCTGTGTATGAGATATGTTGTATTAGTAACACAATATACCGACAGTGATGTCATTGACTGGTTTATTGTCAACAATTTATCGGCTGATGTACTGTCAATGTTTGATGGAAACTGTTGCCAATATTTATCTTCCAGACAATGAATCAACTTTCACAGTACCTATGTATGCACTCCTACCCGAGCAACCAAAGCCGAGTAGGCAGTAGCTATAAAAAACAATGGCTGACAAAAAAAGTGATCTGTTAATATATATATATATATATATATATATATATATATATATATGTGTGTGTGTGTGTGTGTGTGTGTGTGTGTGTGTGTGTGTGTGTGTGTGTGTGTGTGTGTGTGTGTGTGTGTGTGTGTGTGTGTGTGTGTGTGTGTGTGTGTGTGTGTGTGTGTGTGTGTGTGTGTGTGTGTGTGTGTGTGTGTGTGTGTGTGTGTGTGTGTGTGTGTGTATGCTAGAATAGCAGAGACGAACGGATTTTCTTCCCATATCATAACGCATTCAGCTTGTTTACGAAGCAGCGAAAGAAACATCAATGCAACTCCACCCACCATTTGATACAATTCACACCAGGGTGAGCAGGCTGTCTCACTTGCAAGGGCTTCGTTCGGAAGTCCCCCAACCCCAACTCCAAGGAAAATCAGACGTGCTCTCCAAAACCTTACCACTATATCCGTAGCTCAAGGTTGTGGTTGTCCGCAGATATAGGAATCTTATTCCTGTCTACAGTAGTTATGTTGTTAGGAAACCTAGAGTAAAATCAGGTGCAGCTCTTCCCACGTTCTTCTATATGACTATGGGAAGGAAATTTGAAGGCACACCAAATAAACAATTAAAATAAGAATTACCTCCATAAGCACTACAAAAAGGTCAGCTGACACACAGCCAAGTGTCAGTTGACGTGAGGATGGCTGTACTAAGCATGAACGATATATCTCTTATCGCTGGGATAGTGCCCAGGCAGGTACACCAAAGCACTACATTTTTTTAAAAAATCTGGTACGTTGACCTATAACAAACTGTGTGGTTTGCATCATAGATGTAGTTGAAACCAAGAATGATGAGCCCCACACCTTAATTATCCATTATTTATCTAGGTAATGGTAATACTGAATACCAACCGCGCTTTCACCGGCCAAACAGGCCAAAATGAGGCCCACGCTGTGATCAGAGATGTGTTCAGAGATGGATATCTTCAGGAATACATACACACACACACACACACACACACATATATATATATATATATATATATATATATATATATAGACGTAACACCAGTGATCAGAGATGGATATCTCCCTCAGAAGTATATCGCTTTGAAAACCAGTCTAATGTGGCGAAAGCTCCGGGAAATTTGTATACTCTATTGACATCAATAATAAACTGTGAAAAGATAGATTGAGAAACTTTATATGGAGGTACGACCTCACATATCATAAGCAATTGGCATTGGGCGTATTCAGCCGAGAAGATTGTGCAACGAATAATTATCCCTCTGATAATCATTACGTAACTTCTCCATTGACGTTCGGCTGGTCCGAGAACTCCCCCTCAGTTTCATGTCGGGTGCGCCATGCATAGCAAATGGTCGTAGTTAGGCATGGCGAAAAAAATTGTCCCCGCCTTGATCAAGCTCTGAAAATTATTCTGGATTCGCCTCGGCCTAAAAAATTAGCTGCGATAATCCTCCGTGTTCGCAATGCCGAACGCAATTACTAAAAATTAACATTGCGGATAATTCTCCGCGATAAGCTGCCGGTTGAACGCGCCCCAAAAACTCGATGCAAATGGATGCGTTGTTTGCAGAGCAGCCGCAGTCGTGTTATCCGAAATATGCTGCCAGTGCCGACGAGCTTCTTTGCTGGACGACCCTTCGCTAACGCTAACGATACGTTTGTGATATGAGCGGTGAATTAGTGGTGACAGACGTTTTGGGGCACCTGACAACTGAAACATTCTAGCACGCATTTTGGCCACTTCAGATATCTGGTTAATGGAAGCGAATTCGTGAAAGCGATTCAGTGTAAATCGAAATTTCATACAATCTTACATGCACCGCAAAAATCCCGATTCTATTAAGCATGCTTCCCTTAAGACTCTCTTCACCGCTGTTTGTGCTTCTTAATTACAACATACGAGGGCTAAACACAACTAGCGGGCCTGTGTCAAACTACAGAATTCCCAAGGATAGAGTATAGCTTTCCTTGTCTTGTCATTCCCTCTCCCCGCTGCGGCCAGCTCCCACCCACACCCAGGACCGTCGCGCCGCCTTTCCCTCCTCCCGCGGTAGCCCTTTGCCACGCAAACCCAGGACCGTCGCCGTCTTTCCCTACTCCCGCTGCGGCCAGCTCCCACCCACACCCAAGACCGTCGCCGTCTTTCTCTCCTCCCGCGGCGGCCCGCTCCTGCCCAGCTGTCGGACCGTCGCCGCCGTCCCGCTGGCGTCGGCGCTGCCGACTGGCGGCCGCCTCGTCGGCTCCGATCATTCGGCGCATGCGCCCTGGTCTCGCCTCGCGGAGGCGGAGCCAAACAATCAATGCGCTGGAATCTTCTCTTCAAGACCAACCAATCACGGCGTTCTCGTCAGATTACGTCAGGCTTTTGGCAAGGTTTTATTTTAATTCAGTTATCAACGGACTGTGGAAGCGCGGCTTGAGTCAAGGCAGATTGGAGACGAATTAGTAGCGGGCACACCCCTCAGACCCCGACTTCTTAAGCCCACTCTTTTAACAAAAAGGCACACCATCTCCAAACCGAGCCAAACCCCAACCCGCCGCCGGCAATCATCGAAACTGAAGCCTGCGCGACTTAGCCTGCCATAGCGCTGCTATCTTTGTTCTTGCAACGGCACTAGGGCTCACTTTCGGGCGCACGCACCACACCGGGTAACCCTTATCGCCGCGGGGAGGTCGTCAAGACTGATAAGTCCGCGAGATGGCAGCCGATTTTGGCTCTTACGGCGGGAAATCTCCCCGGATTGGAGCGGCGGGAAGCCGCATGGCCGCCTGAGGCGGCCGGGCGTCGCAGCCGGCGCACGTCGGCGTCGACAGCACGCGCCATGAAGGAGCGCCGGCCGGCCGTGCTCGGCTCGGCCGCCAGTGCGTTTCGTGTGGTGACGCCCCGAGACAAAGCCGATGGTGAGTGACCGCCGTGTCGTCGCCACCTGGTGTGCTGTTTTTCCCAGGCATGGGTGCATGTGAATGCTCGACTTGTCCGATATTTCAGCTGCCGGTGCTTGGTGCCGAACAGTGCCAACCCAGCCAGTGCCAGATCTTATGCCTATTCTGTGTGTTCTTAAGGTTTCGGTTCCGTAGTTTGTAACCAGACCCGCGGAATTCTCGAGTGCAATGGAATTGGTTTGATTTTTTAAATGGTTTGACGTTGTCGACCTTCTAGCGATAACGTGTTGTTTGCGAAACCAGCGGTACCCAACCGAAAAATGCATATCGCTCCAACAGGTTTTGCTACAGAACTGTGCGGCGTACACGCGGCGAACTAAGATTGATAGAAATAGGGGAAAGCCTGAAGAAGAGCGCACGTATTTTCAAAACCTTCTATCGCGCCGGCCATTTTGTATATCACCGTGATTCTAAAGTCGCCGCAGGTTTTGATGTTTTAAGCATTTGTTTGAGAAGTATCATCGGTATTACTTTCTATGAATTTTAGCCTTCACCCGTCACAAGACAAAAATGTCGCTTGCTCACCATGCCTGATACGTCATGTAAGAGAACGCGAGAAGTGCGTGTGTGTTGCACACCACGACGTTGGTGACAATCGTACGCATCTCGTGTCTCACTGTCTCGTGAGAGACAGTGCTGCATTTGTACTGCACAACGCGCTTATAATCGCATCATGTAGACCGGATAACGCTCTGACATGTTGAATGTCAATGAAGGCCTTTAGATGATTGAGTCTTTAAAATGTGATTCTTGTTCGTTTTCAAATCCGTGGTACCATAATATTTGTCCTTTGATGTGACCGGCCGGTCCATGTCTTACTACCAGCACTAATTACACGCAGAGGTGCACATGCACCCGATGAGAATGGTATGCCTCCTCGATCACCTTGTTAAAGTCGTGTGCTACAGACACGTCGGGTAAGAGTGCGCAAACGCGCGTGCTCGTGAACGAATCCCATATTGCGTAGTAAAACATGCCGCAATGTGAATGCGCTGCGAAAAATGACGCACATTCTGGTTGGCAGCAATCCCCAGACCTGCTTCTTGGATGCTAGATGAAAAGAACAGATTTCACTGTCCACGAAAATAGTCTGTCGTGGCTGTTCCTTATACTAAACTACCGTGAGAGTGCGAAAAAAAACATTTTTAGGCTGTTTATTCAGAAATCTGTCAACAGCAGCCCCTCAAATCAAGTCATCACGCCACAGGGCAGGTGTTATCCTTGGTATGAGGTAGCGCCGACACACCCTAGTCTGTAGCGCCGACGCATGCCAAGAAGACCTAATGGCAGTTGCGCGCTCCGAGGTGCCGCGTTTTCTTCCCCGACTTTCTCCAACGCCTTTGGAGTCGATGCTCAAAAGGCGTTGGAGATATGGCTGTTCATGGCTCATGATGGTCTATAAAGAAGATCAAATAGACGTTTTTAATTGCTTGTGATGGAGCATAGCTCACTTCGTGTGATACTATACTAGACGGACCGTCTGGCCCTGCCAATGCACTTTCTGTGTGAGCGCATTCATTACGCAAACACGGTCGCAGGTCGAGCTTGCTTTAACACATTTAACACCTTGACACCTTAGAAGTTGTGTCGTACCTCCGCACATATTCGTATGGGCTTCTAAAGACGACAGGCCAGTCCCTGATGTGTCGGCTCCATCCCCATTCTGATAAAATCTGCGTCTGTGATCGCCTCGCTGAACACGCGCCACAAAGGGCCATTGCTCGAGGAGCTGTTTTCTGTTACCATTCCGTTTCTGTTGTTCTGTTTAGTTCTATTCCGTTTGCTGTCGATTCCCTGTTACTGTTTTCTAACCTCTTATTGCTCTGCTCAGATGCTAAAAGCTGTTGTGTCCTAAATCTAGTTCACTGGTCACCCAATTTTACGGCTCACAGGACGTTAATGGGTTGAAATAACTGAGCAGATATAATCAGGAGTCTCAGCAGTTAGGTGATGTCATCGTGCGGATAATTCATCAGGCACCAACTGAGGCTTGAACAGTGTCCATAAACCAAGCCTCCCACGATCTGGTTTTAAGTGCTCGTTTTCCTTCGAACTGAGTGCAAACATTGATTGCACTTCGGTCCTACTTGTTGTGCAGGTCTGAAATGCACGTGTCAGAAGGAGCCCTGTGTTTTTGCGGAACACAGATAAGATACTGTTAATTCACCGTGTGCTAAATTTTGCTGACGTGTTTCACATTGGATTACAGTGTGATGATTACAGCGTAATTGGTGCAGATGCACTATGTTCACGAATATACCGCTGAGCCGGAACTACAAATAAATTTAATTGGAAAGAAAATATAGCAACGAACACGGTTGATCCGTTTGAATATCCAGGAAATTCCGATATAACCAATGTAATCAATAACCCTCGCCCTGATTCGATGTTTTTTTATAACGCGCACTGACGGGGCGGGGGGGATTGACAATCTGGCGTTTCCAAATCAATATGGAGCTTAGAAAAAAATCATCAATGGATCGGTTTTTACAGGATCTCGTAATTGATACTAGTTTTTGCATTTTTAGGTAAATCGTAAACCCCATTCTGCCAGGTCAAAAAAGGTCAAATTTTCCAGAAAATCACACTCTCAGCTTTTCACGAAAACGTGCAAACAAGATCATGCATTATGACAAAAGCTTCAACAGGCGTGTTTCTTGTTTCACTCGGAGTACAGTGATGTATTTTTTTATGTATGTCGAGCATATATTCATATTAGGCGGCTCAGTTTATGTAGCAATGCCGGCCCACCGAGCTCGTTTCGCGACATCGTCGTTCGCCACCCGCCACCCGCACCGGCCGAAGACAGCCGTGCAGTGCTCCTCAGAATCGCCGCCGCGCCGTCAGATGATTATTTCGTCACGGGAAGAGAAAAACAAAATGATCAGGAAACCGGATGTAAGCATGTCGTTTGGTGGTAACTTCCGTACACATAATAAGCTGTCAACGCTCAGTCTGCCAGTTTTTAACGTGTTCCATGCTGTGGTTCGCTCGATGATAATGTGATAACTGCAAAGAGATTATCCTGCCAAACGTGAGTCGATGACACGGCAGACAATAGAACAGATATGTAATTTGGCATATGATAAGTATTTTAGCAGTTCTAAGAAAGCGCCTTTTCTGATTGTCACTTAGGCGTAATTTCATTGAATCACAAACAGCGCATTACAACATACCGCCGAAATGTGACCACTTAATCCACAAATACTGTGCAATTTATATAACCAATAAAGGCTTTGAGGTCCTGGTTTTTCGTCAGGCACTGTTTTTCTCAGATACGGTACATTCGGTTGTACTTTAATCTTCCACAGCAAATATGATTTTCTAATCGTGGAACTTTCATAAAAGTCCGCAGCGTGTGCGTATTTAAGCACAGAAATGAACATCGATGGTGGTTTGAAAGCGCGCATCTGCTTTGGCAAACAAATTGAGAATGTGTGCTTGCAACCAGAGAAGAAGATAAGATCATGTAGTTTGGCTTCTTTCATTTCTGAGGTGCATATTCTGGGAATAAATGCTTGTCCTTAAATTGAGGAATCTTCATTGAATACCTTGATTGAAGACATATTTTGGTAGTCAAAACACGCCTTAAACCTAAAAAGGTTTCATCTAGTACCTTGAATGGTGAAAGATTGCATCTTTAAGAAAATGTGATGACACAAGCATCACAGGCATGGCGTGTGATTCTCCAGACATAGACTTTCCAGGATCGCCATCCGCGGGCCAGACTGAGCCGAGTTGTGAACTGGCGGCTCATCAACCGGAGTTGTCCCACCTGTGACTTGTTTAAAAGCTGTAACCATATTTGATTTGGATTGTTCTGTGCATTGTTTCTGAAGGATTCAAATGTGAGACCATATGAGGTACCGAAGGTCGAGAATGTTTTCTCCGAAGGTTGACAATGCGTGTTTTAAGTCATCAGAAGACGTAATATCGCTTGACAGCCCTGAAAAAGCTAATCCAAGTAATTCAAATATTTTAGGACAGCCATTAACCGTGAGGTGGCGGACAGCCATTAAAGATGGGGTGGCAGTCGGGCAGCTGCTCAGTTACAACGCTGTAAAATAATAGTCAAATGCAACGTGTAAATCGCCCTACATGCGGTGAGACAAAAGGAGAATTTAGTTCATGCAGAGCTGCAGACGTCCAGTGCATTTGGCCGACACTTGGCCGATAAGAAGCGAGTTCACGATTGAACAGCCCACACACAAGTCTGAGCGGGACGACAAGAGAGTGCGACCGAACCGGGGAAAGAAGACGAATCAGTCGCCTCACCACGCACCCCCAGCTCTCGTACGCCCAAGAGTCAAAACGCAGAGGTCTTGCGAATCGGCCAGGAACAAAACATCGCGAGGGAAAGAAGC
>NW_023596576.1:26232198-26253956 GCF_011947565.3 Pollicipes pollicipes | reverse complement strand
TGATAAATGAAATAAAGCGAATGAAACTACTCACTGCCTTTGGTCCTTGCCATGCACGGCATATAGCAGCCCGTATGCCATGCATGCTATGAACCTGTGCGGCATATGTCCGTATGTCATGCACGTTGTGGATCTGTGCGGAATATGGCCCTATGCCATGCACGTTGTGGATCTGTGCGGCATATGGCCGTATACCATGCACGCTGTGGATCTGTGCGGCATATGGCCGAGCCTGCCAGGCCACCGGCGGGAGCGGCCCATCGCTGTGCGGCCCCGACTAAAGGCGACACTGCTGTCTGAAGCTGGTTGGCGGCAGCTGGCAGGTGCCACTGCTGGCGGCAGTTGGCTGGCGGCAGCTGGCTGGACCTGAATCTCCGACGTCCGCTTCGTGTGCATTGCCCTCCGAGCTTTGGGTCGGCGTAAAAGAGCCATTGAACGATGCTGTCCAGCAGCACGCTTACCTGACCGCGTCCCGAGATGGGTCCCGTAAGCTGTCCGCGGAGCTGCGCCCCACTGGGGAAATCTAGGTAATCCGTGCCAGTCGCCTATGCTGCCAGTCGCTCTGACCCATCCGTGGCGCAATCTCAGAGGCATCCCTTCTTTCCATGACGACATGTCCCCTATGAAAACAGTCAGCAGTCGGCTGCGGGAATTGAAAAAAAAAATGCTGCAGAGGAGAGGGTTAAGGTCATTTTGACGCCCTAGCTGCAACGCTTGTACCCTATCTATCTGCAAACGTTCTCCCTCTCCGGATTTTGACCGGTTATCGCACGAGATCGGGACTGATCGATGATCGAAGCACGCAGGTGGGTGGCGGGCGAGCAGCCGGGTGGAGTGACCACCGCCACACCACGTCAGCGCACGAGAGACCTTGTCACGGCGCCCGGCCCGCGCCGGCGCCCGGTGCAATCTCTCCTCTCCCACTCGATCGCGTCCCGGGGGCTATCGCTCCTGGCCGTCGCAGACTTGATCCGTTTACGAGTGCCTGCCGGCCGGGCCGGCCGCCGTTACGCCCGGCCCGTCCCAAGGAGGCCTGCTCGCGGCTGGAGCAGATTTGCGCCCGCCCCTCTGCGTTGGGCGACAGCAGGCGCCCGTCTGCGCCGTCTGCGCCGTCTGCGGCCAGACGGCGCTGGCTCGACTGGCGTCTGCAGCGTGATGGGTCGCCACAGCTTGGTCCAGTTGCCACACCTGCTAAACGAAGGGCTCAAGGCGCACCTGCTGGTTGGTCTACACGCATTTATACACACTCAAGCACATTCAAGTGTCCCGTTGCTGATATGCAGATGCCAAGATGATTGTTGCCTCAGTTTCAGCATCCATTTGCCGCAGCCGGACTCCCCGGGCCAGGGAAATGCTTGGTGTGTGAGAAGGCGACGATACTTGGCCACGATAATTACGCTGTAGTATCTCTCCGGAGAACATCTCTGACCTTCTGAGGGGCGCCAGCATGATGTGATTTGTGAGAACGCATTCCGTGCAGGTATTCAGGGAAACAAACCTGTGGTCACCCCCGTTTTTACTTCGTGTATGTTGCAAGCCTGCCTTGTCACCATTCACATTCAACGCTTGACTGTTTTTAGAAAAAAGAAACATATCCACGTCCCCTTTTTCACCGATCATGTCACGCTGGGGCTTGGCACGTCAGAGCTCTGGGTCACGCTCTCCATGTACCTGTCGACAGGGGAGCGGCCACACAAGTGCAAGGTGTGCGGCAAGGCCTTCTCCCAGTCGTCCAACCTCATCACCCACTCGCGCAAGCACACCGGTTTCAAGCCGTTCTCCTGCGAGCTGTGCAGCCGCGCCTTCCAGCGCAAGGTAGGAGCACAGGGGCCACCACGCCGCCTCCGAGCCGGCTGAGGCTTTCTTGTTTCGCCGTTGCGTTTTGTGCATGCTTGCGGTGTCACAAATCTGTTTAGCTGCGCGGCACCGTGCCAGCGTTTTGCTTCTCTGCCGATTATGCGAGATGAGCCGTTGTCCCCTGTTCCTGGGCTACGGTACAGAAACGTGTTGGGATGACAGCATTTCTGAGGTTGTGCTGTTGAATTCAAGGTATACATTTCGCTTACAACTTCTCGTTTTCTTGTAATCCAGATGCTGATGCGGTGCTTTCTATTCTCCCAAACGAAACATCATAGCTCCCTACCGCTAACGAAGCGTCACCATGGGCTGGCCGACAGTGATGAATTGATGGCCTTGTGGATGCCCACATCGGCTGCCCATTCTCGGCAGGTGGATCTTCGGAGGCACAAGGAGACGCAGCACACCGAACCGCAACCGCCCTTCTCGCTGACCTCGCTGACCTCGTGTGATCCGGTGACCTCGTCGGTCCCCTTCTTAACCCCTATGCAGCCGTCAAATATGACCTCCAGCAACCAGGCCGACCCACCCAGCTCGACTTCCACGTAAAACGGCCGAGGCAGTGGGTTCAGCTCTACCGTGCAATCGCACAGAGTTCAACTACCTGCTTACGTCTCATCGCTGTACGATACTTGTTACGAAATGTCTCTGTGTTTACTTCATTGCATTGGCGCGCCGTCTGCAGGTAGCTGTAGCTCTCCTTCCCGGCGTGGCTGGTGAAAAGATGAGGCTATCGATGAATTTCTAAGCGCTTTGCCAAGGTGATCTTTGTGCAATAGTAGATGGTAGTATACCCGTAGGATTTCATCGCAAGTGGTGGGGATAAATAGCTCTTTTTTATTAATTATGCCCGTTTATGTCCCCGTGAAGTCTTCAGCCGCCGTCTTACGTGAAGCGGTCAGAACGCTTCACATGCACGCAACTATCCGACACGTATCAAACCCATGCCACTGAGTCGCAGTCGAGAGGAAGCTGTGCCTCAAATTGTGATCTAAATCATCCACAAACCTTTATATCAGAGTGACAGCTTCCTTTCTGCCAACGGAGAACGGAACTGGTCGTGCTTTTCGAGGCTCAAATCGTTAGGTTACCGATACACAACAAAATCGACAGTCGGGCCTGTAGATCGCAGACCATGGAACGAACTCGCTCGGCTGAACGTTGCGAGGTGCAATGTAAGCGTTGTACATAACTTGTGGGATGGTTGGGCTAACAAGCTCAAAACGCGGTGAAAATATTTAATTCTGCCATGTATGTATCATCACATAACCGTAGCCGAGTGATCGAAATTGAAACATTTCGTCTGTCCTTTATAGCGAGGTGCCCTTTGTTCTTGCCAGCTTTGAGGGGCTTTTGGTTAGCAAAAGCTTCATTCTTCGAAGCGAAAAGCTCCGATAGTTTCCAAACGTTATGCGAGCGAATGGAACGACACATATCAACGAAGCAGCGTTTGGGGCGCTTCGGTCAACTGTATTCCGTATGCTCGGTAATCGTATCATGTGAATTTGCGAACGCCCGGTTTGTCAGGGCAGTTTGTCTTAGCGTGTCGTAAATGGTGCTCAGACGCTATTTGAAACGTGGCATGCTGGAATAAGACTATTCTTAAGTGATCCGATCGATGTTTGAACATGTAAAATATACGTTCAACCACAACTGATAACTTTGGGTATCGAACATTGCCCTCGATAATTCCATAACACGTGCGTGTATGCTGCAAAGCCACAACTGATAACTTTGGGTATCGAACATTGCCCTCGAGAATTCCATAACACATGCCTGTATGCTGCAAAGCTGAGAGTCACAAAGCTGTAAATAAGCTACGTCGCTTTCCACTTCATTAGCTAAGTCGGCCGCGGCCTGAAGAGCAGTGGGGCTTGTCTGGTAAGGCGGCTATTGCTGCGGTACACGCGCGTGCCAACCCAGCACGTGCGGACGCGTGCTTGCGCGCGTAATATGCACCTCCAGCCGGACGGCCCGGCCGTAACTCACTCTCCTCCGTCATCTCGGCCAAATCTGCCGCCGCCAAGTAACGAATCCGACGGAGCACACGCGACCGCCGCCGGCCGGCCACCCATTAGCCGATGGAGCGGCGACGGCGGCGACGGAGGCGACGGCCGCGTCGGTCCCTACAGAGCGTCAAGTGAGCAGTGCCGACGGGTGGCCATCTGGCAGCCGGGCCGGCGCCGCGATAACACCGACGGACGAACAATGCCGACGAGTGGTGCGCCGCGACCTAATGATCGGGACCCGTAATGAAATTAGGTGGTGGGGGACGGCGGAGCGGCCGCTCACCTGTTACCCTCGGGGGCCGCCGCCGAGGGAGGGGAGGGAGAGGAGAGACACTGTCAACTGCCCGGATCGGAAGGAAACTGGACGGAAGCGGGTGTGACATGCCTCCCCTCCCTCTCCGCTGTGGTCTGAGGCGGAGCGTGGGGTGCTCGAGTATTTCATTAATGGTCAGAATTAGCGGATGCCCGATCATTATCTATCTGCATGACGAGGCGAGGACGACATTCCCTAGGGACCGCAGACCCATTATGCCCCTGATTTTCCAAGTCGTTTTGACCCATTATGAAACACCATATGGACACCCAGGGGGAAATCACTGACAGTATTTTGCAGATTGAAAATGAATATTTAACTGCGCATATATGATTCATACTTGCGAAACGTGGACAACACAGCATTCATAATTGGCGAACCCCTACGCTCAGTGCAGGAAATCGATATCGTACAGCGAGACAGGTTTATTTAGTATGGAATGCGACACGTCCTTTATCTAACTGTACGTGACGCCTGGTGATGTGAACAGTGTAACGACACGGGATACCGTAACCAAACTGAATAACAACTAGGCGTAACTGTGCGTTACGCCTGGTTGTTTAAACAGTGCAATGATACAGGATGCCGTGACCGAACTGAACTCGTTCACGCCAATGTCTGAACCACCGCGGCGCTCAGTCAGACAATATAAGAGGCTCACCAAATCAGGAAGCGGCACCGATGCAGCTCATTGCGAGGCCGTGCCCCCGCCCCTCCCCCTCCCTGACGAGTGCGGCGGCCGCCGGCAGACCCGTGCGGGCCGTGGGCAGCTTGCCGTGGCCGCCGAGCCATCAGCGGGCTTCTGAACTGAGGTGTCCCGGCGGTCGGCTCGTTGCCTTGCTGCGGTGCCTCGGCCCCACGAGGGCCACCGGGGCGCCAGGTGCCGGCGGCGGCGCGCCGGCCGCACACCTAACTCACGCGCCATTTGAATTGCGCGCCGGTAACTGGCGGCTGGGGAGGCTCCGCTCCGAAGAGCGCGCCGCCGGCCGCCGCGCCAGATGACTAATGCCACCGCCAGCAGCACAGCGCCCACTGGAATTTGGCAAATGGAATAAAATGATAAAAGAAAACACTAAGAGCGGCATTTATCTGTCGGGGATTAGACGGCGGGAGCCGGCGGGGGCAATAAAATCGTCCCCAGGGTGAGCGCGCAGCGGGCTCGCATATGAAACATTATAGGCCGACTAGCCCGCCCGGCCATCTATTCCGATGCTGAGAGGCCAATTATTCGGAAATATGATGCTTGTATTGATGGGATAGACGGGAAGGGAATGCACGCGGCTGCCGCAGTCGCTAATACCGCACTAACGACACCAGCGCGGCGTCCAAAACACCGCCATTAATCCGGCGAAACGCGAGAAAAACGCTTATGAAGGGACGGTGAGCGGCGGGGGTGCTATTGGATGCAGTTCCGGGCGAGAGCGTACTGACATTTGATTGTTAATGACGCTAAACTGTGTCTAATTCGCACTGGGGCTTAAAGGGACCATCTCTTTTGAGCGATGGTGACGGAGGAGCTGATGCTTCATTGCGACCGGCCCATCTGGCTGCTCTGTCCGGCGGCAGGGCTCGTGTGATGAGACCCGTCTGGCTGCTCTGTCCGGCGGCAGGGCTAGTGTGATGAGGCTCGTTTGACTGCTCTGTCCGGCGGCAGGGCTTGTGTGATGAGACCCGTCTGGTTGCTCTGTCCAGCGGCAAGGCTTATGTGATGATGCCCGTCTGGCTGATCTGTCCAGAGGCAGGGCTCGTGAGATGAGGCCCGTCTGGCTGCTCTGTCCGGCGGCAAGGCTCATGTGATGAGACCCGTCTGGCTGTTCTGTCCGGCAGCAGAGCTTGTTAGATGAGGCCCGTCTGGCTGCTCTGTCCAGAGGCAGCGCTTGTGTGATGAGACCCGTCTGGCTGGCCTGTCCGGCGGCAGGGCTTGTGTGATGAGACCCGTCTGGCTGCTCTGTCCAGCGGCAAGGCTTATGTGATGAGGCCCGTCTAGCTGCTCTGTCCAGAGGCAGAACTTGTGTGATGAGGCCCGTCTGGTTACTCTGCCAAGCGGCAGGGCTCGTGTGATGGGGCCCATCTGGCTGCTCTGTCCAGAGGCCGGACTTGTGTGATGAGGCCCGTCTGGCTGTTCTGTCCAGAGGCAGGACTCGTGTGATGAGGCCTGCCTGGCTGTTCTGCCCAGCGGCAGGGCTCGTGCGACAAGTCCCAGCCGCTGCGGCGGCCCGTGTGACGAGACCCAGCCGCTGCGGTGGCTCGTGCGACGAGTCCCAGCCGCTGCGGCGGCTCGTGCGACGAGTCCCAGCCGCTGCGGCGGCTCGTGCGACGAGTCCCAGCCGCTGCGGCGGCTCGTGCGACGAGTCCCAGCCGCTGCGGCGGCTCGTGTGACGAGTCCCAGCCGCTGCGGCGGCTCGTGTGACGAGTCCCAGCCGCCGCCGCGGCTCGTGTGACGAGTCCCAGCCGCTGCGGCGGCTCGTGTGACGAGTCCCAGCCGTCGCGGCGGCTCGTTCGCTGGCGACCCCAGGTGCAGGTCGCCGCCGGAATCCGGACTGGCGCTTTACTGCCACCAAATCTCCCGACCGCCAGAGATTTTAGGGATCTGTTGCTGCTTTCCAAGATGAGTGTTATGGCGGAGCGGGGCGCAGCGCACCTGGGCCCCGGGTAAAAGCGCCACGCTAATTAGAAGCCGTGTTGTTACCCTGGCAGTCCACGTCGTGTACCACACGCCCCCGCGGCACGGCGTGTCGACGGGGCGGCACGCTGCCGTGTTCAGGTTCACGGGCAGCAGTAGGCCAGTAAGCGGCTACATGTGCCGTGTTCAGGTTCACGGGCAGCAGTAGGCCAGTAAGCGGCTACATGTGCCGTGTTCAGGTTCACGGGCAGCAGTAGGCCAGTAAGCGGCTACATGTGCCGTGTTCAGGTTCACGGGCAGCAGTAGGCCAGTAAGCGGCTACATGTGCCGTGTTCAGGTTCACGGGCAGCAGTAGGCCAGTAAACGGCTACATGTGCCATGTTTAGGTTCACGAGCAGCAGAAGGCCAGTAAACGGCATAACGGCAGTAAACTACATATGCTGTGTTTAGGATAAGGGGCAGCGAAAGGCTGGTAAACGGCTGCATGTGCTGTGTTCAGCGTTAAGGGGCAGCAAGAGACAAATGAACGGCTAAGTGCCGTGTTCAGGTTCACAGGCAGCAGTAGGCCATTAAACGGTTACATGTGCCATGTTCAGGTTCACAGGCAGCGATAAGCCAGCAAATGGGTATATGTGCCGTGTTCAGCGCTAAGCAGTAGCAGTAGACCACAATAGCAATGGTCACATGGTCAAGCTGCTGCCGTGCACAACTAGCTGTTGTAACGTGTATGTGTGGTGCTTTGATTTATTGTGAAGATGGCATCGTAATACCCATCATTTTGAACCGTTTTCCTTTTCGTGCTTTGAAATTCATGACTGAGGTTCGTGACAACCTCATGGGTCGTGGACCCTATGTGAGCTGTTAAAGAAATGGTGACACTGATCCCATCACACGACGTCGGATGGCCCTGACGCCGTCGCGAGAGTCTGATGACATCCTGGTAGAGTAGGTGGAGCTCGGCGCCCGCCTGCCATGCCCACCAGACCAGGCCTCCGCGAGCGGCGTGTGGCGCGCAGCGAGGGAGGGGGGTTCATCAGCGGTCAACCGTCGGCGCTGCGACCGGCCGCCCAAGATCGGACTGTCAACACGGCGATTACGACCGGCGGCGCTGATGGGCCGGATCATGCCACATCCAGATCCATCGGCCGCGCCGATTGGACGTGAACCCGCCGCGGTCATCAGCCCAATTGTAATCATTGCGATGACACGTCCACACGCCAGAGCCGCCGTGTCGCTTGTCGGAGCGCTCCAGCCGAGCGTTTGGCACTGTGTACTGGTCTGCGGTGAACGCTTGACACCTGTCTCAACTCAGAGCACGCCTTCCGAGGCCCGTCGTGCCCGCAGTTGGATCGGCCGAGCCCGTCGTGCCCGTTGGAAGACAGTTGGATCGGTGACGTGCCGTCCGGCCGGCGCCCGACGGCTCATCGGACGCCGGCCCATCAACAGCTGATGACGCCGCCGTCCCCACCGGACGCCGGCGGCGCCGGCGCGCCGTCCGGCGCCGGTCGCTGCGTGCCGCCGCCTCGTTTGCTGGGCCGCCGGCCGAGCGGCGTCCCCCGAGGGCAAATCTGGCGAGGCGGGCCGAGCGGAGGCCACCGCCGTCCGCAGTCATTAGGCCGGCGGTAACGCAGGCAGGCACGACGGACCAACTCAAGTTTACCAGTTAGCGGCAAACACAGCAGCCGAGACGCGGCAGCCGGAGACAAAACGGCCGCTCAGCCCGGCAGGTCACGGCCGAGAGGTAGTGGACGGTCTGACCACGGAGCGGCAACGACATAGAAGGTGGTCCGGCTACACGAACGAGACGCGAGACGACCCGATTACAGACGGTGAGCAAGGCAGCGGAGGACCTGAACACAAGCAGAAACGGGGCAACGGACGACTTGAACACAGGGAGTAACGAGGCAGCAGACGACCTGAACACAAGGGGTAACGAGGCAGCTTACGGCCTGACCACAGATGACGAACAGGCAGTCCACGACTTGAACACCGACGGCGGTGGAACCGTGATGAACGAAACAGCTACTTCAAAGGCAAATTTAGGCACGAAGCGACGGTACTTAGGCTGCGGATCCAGAAGTGACAACAAGATGGGGCACCTATGCAGGAGCGGTGGGAGTACCCGAATGACTGGCTTTAGGCAGCGTGTTCGTCCATTGTGATTGTATGGAGCATTAGTGGCTCGCGTCGGTCACGGAGCAAAGAAGCGGGTATAACCTTCCGCCGCCAGCTGCAGACGATGTTTAAAGAAGACGATCATATCTAAGAATGTGCCAAACTTGCGCCGTCCGATGGAATGCATGGGATTAGGGTGACTTACAAGCCACATGACCATTTCAAGATAGGCAAATAGATAAACGCGGGAGCTATCGCATTATGGGTGGGGGCTTTGTGGAGCTCAGGCCCTCCCAACATTTGGGATAATATGGCGGTGCAAAGAAAGCAGCGACTGGAAATGCCCCTTAGCCCCCCACTCCCACCCCATCCCCAATCTTGGACAAGTTTTCTTGCTCTTAAATGTATCTCTTTCCAGCTTGGGAGCTCGTGGCCTTTTCATACCATCCCCATGTTCTGTGGACCGTCATGTAAAACATCACACTGCAACACGACCACGACAAAGCCAAAGTGCGGGGCGGCACCGACGTCAGTGCCGCGCCGCACCGCTCCACCAGGGCGGGACGGCACTGGTTGCGGAAATTCCTGGAGTCATGACGGCGAATCTGAGATAAAACACCGTCAGACAGCAGAAAATCCTCCCGATGCTAAGAGCAGTCGCAGGAGCGGGCGAGCCGCTCCGCACCACTCTAAACGTAGCCGTCCCGCTTCACCAGGGCAGGACGGCGCGGTCTGAAAACCGACGTCAGTGCCGCCCCGCATCGCTCTATCAGGGCAGGACGGCACGGGCTGAAGACCGACATCAGTGCCGCCCCGCACCGCTCCACCAGGGCGGGACGAGGCGGTCTGAAGACCGACGTCTGTGCCGCCCCGCACCGCTCCACCAGGACGGGGCGGTCTGAAGATGACGTCAGTGCCGCCCCGCACCGCTCCACCAGGGCGGGACGGGGCGGTCTGAAGACCGACGTCAGTGCCGCCCCGCACCGCTCCACCAGGGCGGGACGGGGCGGGCTGAAGACCGCGGCAGTGCCGGCCTCGCACCGCTCTATCAGGGCAGAACGGCACGGCCTGAAGACCGACGTCAGTGTCGCCCCGCACCGCTCCACCAGGGTGGGACGGCGCGGTCTGAAGACCGACGTCAGTGCCACTCTCGCAAGGCCCAATCGGCTCGCGCACGGGACAGCGGTGCTGAATTAATATCAGCCCACGATCAGGAATAGATGATATAATGCAGGTTCGTTCCATGACCCTCCCGCTTCCCTCCAGCGCGTTTCGTCGGGCCCGGCGACACTGCCTCTGACGGGCGCCTGGGATCAGCAGACTAGGTGGGCCCCAGCCCAGCCTCGTGCCGTCCAGGCCGCTCCAGCGCCGCGCCCCTGCGGCGGAGCGTCTCGGCGACGGAGGCCGACCCGGGGCGGATCGATGGCGGTGGCCTCTGCCGACGGCCGGCGGCGACGCGGGCGCGCCGACCCACCCGCCAACGGCCTTATTAAACTGACGGCCGTCCGGGCGCCGTCGCCGTCGCCAAGTGCTCGTCCGATCCCGAAACAATCATGGCTGCCGCCGCCGACACGTCCATAAATACGGCAGACGGCGGCAAGGCGGCTCACTTACGCCCGGTGCTCCGACATCGGCTGGGAGAAATTGAATTGCAAATCATTGTCGGCCGGGCTAGACAATTTTCCAGTCTCTGTTTGAAAAATGCCCCCCGGAGAGCCGTGAGATGAAAATTCAATTATCGGTTTGGAAATGGCGCCCTGGAAGTTGGCGGGAACCGTGGCGGGTGCGGCGCGGCGGGAGATAAATGGCGGGGCAGTCGTCGACGGGGGACTCCCTCCGCTGCCAAGCGGGGGAGCCGCCCCTCGTCAAGCCTGTTTGAGCCCCATTGAGGCATCTGCCGCGGGTGATAGGTCAGCAGCAGCGTGGCACGCGGAGCAGAGGCCACCAGCAGGGATCACCGGCAGGGATAACTGACAGGAATCACCGGGAGAGGTCACCGGCAGTGATCAGCGGTAGAGGTCACCGGTAGGGAGCGAAGGTGAGGTCGCCGGCATAAGGTCAGCGCTCACCATCACAAGCCAGTGATTGCGCTGGTGGAGCTCGGGCGTGCCGTGCAGACTGCTGAGAACTAGGTCGCCCATCCAGTACTGCGACAATTTATAAAGTCGATCACATACTGGCATATTACTCGCCACTCGCACCTCAAGTACACACGTGTACGCAAGTGCAGTTGCGCTCAGGATTTTGCATGGCCAGATCGTTCGACTGTGAGCACAGTGGCAAATGTCGTTTGTACAGGCGCGTGCGTCATTTGGAGTGCATGTGATTCTTCCGTGTCCGTCTGTTGAAACAGGCATGCCGGGGCGCACCGGCCGTGTCTGTACGCTCGCAGCGGCGTAACGTTTGGTAACGATCGTCAACCCGAATTGCTCGGAAGAAGACCTTCCTCGATGGCTTCAAGAAGCGACCAATAATACTTGCCATGCATGAGATGGCCAATACGACCGCGCTGAGGGGCCAGCCGCCGCTGAAAGCCGTCCAATTTGCCTGATCGGTTACCAGGCTGTAACAGAAGACACGGCATACATGAGAGACGCCCATATCCTTGGAGACGATCTTTGTTTCGCAACTATACGAACTACTATTACAGCCAACTACAGTACGACCATGCGTTTTGACGCCGCCGCCCAGTGATCAAAATTCATTGGCAGGGCGGGGCAGCAGGCCATCGACCCATGTTTTAGATATTTAACATCAACCCTACAGCAATGCATTGAAAAAATCGAGTTCAGACTTGGCACTGCCGCCCCCTCCCCTTCCGCTTTCTGAGACGCCCCCACTCTTACGCGAAAATCGCCGCCATGAAATGATGTTCTAATGAAATAAAGCCAAGCTAAAACCGTCGCGAAGAGAGGAATGCATCCACGTAAAAACGGGGTCTCATTTTCTAATGCTCTTTTGTCCAGTCATGTGCTCAAACTAGAGGCAGCAAGGGGGGGGGGGGGCCCCTGCCGCCTTCCCCCGTCAACTGTTGGTAGCGGTTAATTTTAACCACGCTTGTCCTCCCTCACCCGTTGCAACAGAGGTTTCTCCGCCGCTGGCTTATACGAACTCACTTCATCATTTGCTAAAAAGGCTAAGATTGGAAAACGAAAAACGCAACCACCTTCGGTGCCCGAGCTCCATTACCATGCCACCGCACACAGGGTATGAAGATCGGTCGACCCAGCACAATGACCCGTCTGGTAACATGCCGCCGTTAGGATCAGCCCGATCCCAGGCAACTGCCAGCAGACTATAATGCAATGCGCAAAGCCCGCGGAAGGCGAGGTTCCTAGTCTAAACGACGATCGCCACGGCTCTGGTTGCCAATGTGACGACGGTTAGAGGCGTGGGCACGGCTCGACGGGGCTGAGGATCGCATGCTCTGGTGCGGGCATCCCAGCTGATCTGGCATGGCCCTGGCCGCGCCGGCCCCATTGACGAGCTGTGGCGGCTGGCACTCCCACGTGGCCGCTGACAGCGTGCTTATGCCGAGCCGCTGTCGGAAGATTCCGCAAACGAACACCGTCGACTCAGTGTGTGAAATATGCCTTCGGAAATAACATATTTGACGCTGTTTGTCTGATTTATTCTTTCGTGAACAACATTGGACCAGACCAATCAAAACCGTGCACTTTGTCGTCAGTGCATGCTTGCCATTTCAAGCCCAGCACATGGGTGCCTTCTGTTGCTGGTGCTTGCAATCCGTCATCGATAAATTCTCGGCACAAATCGCGCTAGCATGCTTACGTATCACATCAGACACGCGCACAATGGTTTTTGAGCAATGCTCTCTCAGCGTCCGTTTCGCTTATCCCGAGCGAAGCATTTGCACGTTTTTGGACTCGCAGAGAAAGAGAGCAGGCCACAGCAGCCGCAAGTGCAGCCCTCGCCACGTTATCAAGCTGTGCCTGCTCAGCTCGTGCACAGCATGCCACATACTGCGACAGCTCCACCTGTTTCAGATGTGCCTCCCGCAGATATATGACGCACCTGTCCACGGAAAACACGTTACTGATCGAGCTCTTATGTGCCACGTGGGACTGCACTTAAGGCGTGTCTGTTCACCAGGTTCAAGGGTATGCCTTACGCTAATTGTGGTGTGTGTGTGGGGGGGGGGGGGAGTTGCTTGGTCCAGGTTGTCGTTCTCCAAATCATCAGTTCAGTCCTACAGAACACCAGTTTGGAAGCCAAAGATCATCATTTTCACTCGTCGGGCCTTGACACGCGCCAGGGTGGCCGGCTAGATACCCTTCGCTCGGGTGGGGGGGGGGGTCAATTTGAGCGCCCCTCTGAGATCTCGTTAAGTAAGAAGGCTGAAGACACCAAATTTACAGGGTGTCTTGGCTTGTACGTGAACTCACTTATGTCAAAGTTTGAGCTTCCTAGGTCATGACCTTCAGGTCTAATAAGGTCAAACAAGGTCAAATTCTAGGTTGGTCTCCAATGCGCCCCCAGAACCTAGGCAACTGCTTCTAAGCAAAGGGTCACAAGCCCATTTGACGTCAGTGACCTTGTTTGACACTTTCAAGGTCATGGTGACCGAAATCATACAAGACCGCTCTGAGTTTTGCATTTGAATAAGCGACAGAGATTACGCTAGGCAGTATGTTCCTAAAACAAAATGTCAACCCGGGTCATCTCAGGTCAATGACCTGTTATGACCTCTAGGAAGTCAATGGAATATGTATAATGCGGTTCCCGCTGTCAATAGTTTCGAAGTAAGCACCAGAATCCATCCCATACAGCAAGCCCTAAAGTAATAAATCTGATTGGTTTTGACCTTGGTCTGACCTTCATACCTGACCTTCGGTCAATATAATTGGCTCATTCAATATTTGTGGTGCCTAGGAAAGCATCTCAGAGATGTATGGCTCCGTCAACCACTCCGTTACTGTATCAGATTGGACGATTCCCTAGAAATTGCATTCGCTGAAACCATGGCCTGATTTTAACTGCCATAGGTCAACAACCTTACAAGGTACATCTAAATTTCTTATGTCAAACGATCTGCTATTCAATCTTCTACAGCTATGCACAATTTGGCGAGGCTACGCTGTGCCGTTCGAAAACCATTCTGGAAAAACCTTTGGGGGTCAATTTGACCCCCCACCCTCACCCGAGCGCGTGTTAATCCGCGCGATATTGAGGCACTTCCCTTCCCTTTATTTTTCGTGTACGAATTTAGGTGTAAAGAACACTAACCATGCGACAGCCACAAGCATGCTACAAGTCAAAATGACATCACTGAGGCAATTGCAGGTATCAAAATTGAAAATTCATACCGTCTTGGTAGCGTTTGGTATGCCATGACCTTTGTTGCAACTGGTTCAAACGTCCCTTGTTGGGTTATTACTAGAATTGTCGTTTTCTAGAATTTCTTGCCTAAAGCTCAGTCCAAGGTCCAAGGATGGACCAGTCTTCCGTCCGGAAAGTGTCCAAACAACTCCAGCCGCTACTTACGTCGATGCATTTCCCTACTCAAATGAAATGAATAGAAAACCAATCATCGTGGGTTTGTAATGTGTATCGCAGGCTTCCGAAAAGCGCCCCTAATTGCCAACTCACATCGATATGCGCTAAGCTTGACTATCACTAAGCTTGACAACGGCAGCTAATCCAATGGTGAGTGGCAGCGGATCGTAACCAGGTAGGCAATGAGCGTCACAGGCGCTCCTGAAGACAATAACCTCGATACCCCATATTGTTCAAAACTTTCTTCACATGCTTCAAAAAAGTATTCTCTCGTGTGTTTATCAACTTTTCCAGATCCAGAATAAATGAGTTTGAAAACGATCGTCATTAAATAAGTTGAGATGCGTACCAATTTGCGACACGACACATTGGCATCGGCTTGTCTTAAAAATCTACAGATTGTGTCCCTGATTGTCCAGTTTCAAAATTGGATGTTGGAAGTTTTTGGAACTCCAACAATTCGGAATCAAATCGACAGGTATCAATAAATCGACTATTACAGCTCAATAATGTAGGGGAGAGGCGGGAGAATTGGGACGAACGAGAATAGGGACACGCAAATATTTTAGAGATGGGTTGTTCCGGATCATCACTTACACATTCCTGTTTTTCTTTTTTGTATCACGAAACGCTGGAAAATACCAGCTGTCCTTTTCCGGTGCACAGGAACACTGTGCGGGGTGAGTGCCAAAAAACTTTACCTTTTGAGTGTTATTTCAAGTTGTGTGCACTGTTCATGTCAAGCCATCTTTTCTTTTAACTATTTCACGTTGTAAGCTCACATAATGTTAGTCTTCCTGCTTGCATTTAAAATTATATAAGCCAATTGACCAACGGCGGATAACTCGTCTAGTAGCTAGCGTGCGCTGCAGGAGAATCGGGACGCCCGTCCCTATTGTTATGCAGATGTCCCGATTCTCCTGCAGGAACCATTGTCACTCGTGCAGAGTACTATACATACCTATAAATTGATGCAACTGTTTTTAACGAAACTTACCTATTTTCTTCTTTCAGAACCATACCACGTGTATACATTGGATAAGAAAAGGGGTACGCGGACGTATCTCATGATTCAATGCTGCTGGCTGTCAAAGATGTTGCAGAAGGGGGGAGTGAGTCTGAGAAAAGCTGCAGAAGCCCACAGTGTGAGCAAAAGCGTCCTTGGAAGGTATGTCGCAAAGCACAGTGTCGATCCTGCAGCTCGTCTTGAGCCCGACTACAGTCATTCGAAGATATTCGCTGCTGACGAGGAGCAAACACTCAGTGAATATGTGATGCAGTGCTCGAAGATGTTCGATGGTTTGACGCACAAGCAAACACGTGAAATCGCCCACCAAATGGCAGTTAAAAATGACAAACATTTTCCCGCTTCCTGGGCTGAAAATGAAGAAGCGGGACGCGAGTGGGTGAAGGTCTTCATGAAAAGGAACACCCAGCTGGCACTGCGGAAACCTGAAGCTACATCCATCGCGCGAGCTGGAGCCCTCAAGAGGCACAATGTCGAGGAATTCTTCGGAAACCTGTCTGATGTCCTGAAACAGACGGGAGTCTCAGGTGCGATGATTAGATGAAACTGGATTCACGACTGCACAGAAGCCTGGAAAAGTCATTCCTGGAAAGGGAGACAAACAGGTCAGGAGAGTCACCTCCGCGGAGAGGGGTGAACTTGTCACGATGTGTGTCGCTGTGACTGCCACTGGAGCATACCTTCCCCCTGCCTGCATCTTCCCAAGGAAGACTCTTCGGGAAAATCTGATGGAAGGCACCCCGGAAGGATCGCTGCAGCTGTTGTCACAGCAGCGGGTGGATGACGCCTGAAAACTTTGAGAAGATGATGCAGCACATTGTGAAGCACATGGAGGCAAGCAAGGACAATCCAGTCGTCTTGCTGCTCGACAATCACGTCAGTTCATGTCAGCCTGAACGTGTTGACGTTGGCGAAGGACAGTGGAGTCCATATCGTGCCTCTACCTCCTCACACGAGTCACAGGCTGCAACCGCTCAATGTCACCGTCTTCGGTCCGATGAAGGCAGGCTTCAAGAAGCAGGCAGGCAGCTGGACGCTCCAAAACGCGGGAAAGCCCATCAAGCTTCTGAACATGGAGAAGCTCATGGGGCAGGCGTTGATCCGTTCGGCCACCCCAGCCAACATCCTGTCCGGCTTTCGAACGACAGGAATCTGTCCGCTGGCCACTGAAGTCTTCACCAGGGATGACTACCTTCCCGCAGACGTTACCGACAGACCAGCTCCCTCAGCGACCTGCAGGAGCGTCCGGGGTGGCTGAAGACGACACACACGAAGCGGACCACACAGGAAGCGGACACACGATGCAAACACACATGAAGCGGGGCGCACACGAAGATGACACACACGGAGCGGATACACACGAAGAGGACCGCGTCGAGAGTCCGGAGCCTCCATCCCTGTCAAGGAGGCCGACTGATCCGGTTGACCTGCAGCTTGGAAAGGCCACCATTTGCAAGCAACGAACCGGGTGCAGTTTATGGACCGTCACGGGCTCCACGCTGAGGTCCGCGGAGGTGACCACTCAGCCCAGCATCTCGCCGCAGTCCGGCTGTCTCACCGCAGGAGTTCCTGGATATCCGAAGTGAGTTTTTTTATCCGAATTTTCTTCCTTAAACCGATAAAGAGCAATGACAAAAATAAATTAAACAGACCCCAGATCGCCCCATACGATCCTTTAGAAAACATGTTTCATTGTTGAACTGCCTTATATTTTCGTGATTATAAATTTCCTCTCATTTTCACCTTTCCTATGTTCGTTAGTTATGGTGTAATTCCGTAAAATATAGTTTTTTAATGGATAATTTTGTAACTCGAAGTATCCTCCAGTCGGCCATGTTGTCCAATGCCTATGCCTATGTTCCATAACCGTATCCTTACACTTCCTGGTCCTCCATCTTTTAAGGCAGGACCCAAGGTGCAGCCGAGTCGTCGAGGGCGAAAAAGGAAAGACCATGATAGCTTCGAGTACACCAGAGCTGCAGAGAAAAAGAGGAAGAGGAGAAGAAGACCCGAAATACGCAGGCCAAACACGAGCGTGTGTCAAAGCAACTGTTCGATGCCAAGAGCAACACCGCTGACACGAAAGGTAAGAAGGGAAAGCTGGGAGGTGCAAAGGACTTGCCAAAGGCTGACGATAAAGCGTCGTGTCTGTACTGTGGGATGCAGTAAAGGCTCAGCTGTGAATCGTGCATCCAGTGTACAACATGCAAAAAGGGCGTGCTTGCCGTGTACCGACCCAACAGCCTGACAGGCACAGTTTGTATGTGACCTCTGCCGAGACTGGTGATCCACTCATCCGCTGTATCCGATATGATCCGCTGTGTCGCGGGTATCGCATTGGCTGTGCTGATTTAACGTGATTAGTACGATGTGTGGGAAGCTTTGTGACCGTTTACGTTGTTAAATGGGTGCCTAGGATATGTACCGATATTGTTAGTCATGTGATCCGCTGTGTTGCCATCAACGCATTGGCTGTGCAGATTCAACGTGAGTAGCACGATGTTCAGGAAGTGTCGTGACAGTTGCTTTGCCTGTTTGGTGCTTAGACTGCCGAGACTGTGAGTCCTACGATCCGCCGTGCTACAAGTATTACATTGGATGTGCTGAAACGTGATTATGCGATGTGTAGGAAGTTTTCGACCGTTGTCGCTGCTAGTATGTGCCTAGACTGCCAAGGTTGATAGTTATATGATCCGCTGTGCCGCAAGTAGCGCATTGGCTGTGATAATTTAACGTGATTATTACGACTGCAGGTTGTGTGGCGGTGTTGTCTGGCTGTGTAGACTGCCGACATTACTTCTAGCCGGATCTTATGTTAGAAATACCTTCCCGTTGTTGGGGTTCTTCTGCCAAGAACAGAATGGTTATTTGGAGGTGGAAAATATATACTGAGTTCACGTTCTAAAATGTGTCTCAGTTTTAACACGAGATGAATGAATCTGATATGCTACCATTTTCAGCGGAAGGAAACGTTGCCACGACCATTGACAAGCTCCTGAACGCAAGTAGATGGCAGTGCAGTCCGCTCATTTTACCATTTGCAATTTACTTATAGGACATGTAGTCAAGTGGAAACTTTGTCCCAATGCTACTTAGTATGTCTCAATTCATATTCACGTCTGTCCCGATTCTCCTGTGTTCGTCCCGATTCTGCTGTAAATGAAGGCCTTTGTTTTTGCTCCACGCGAGTCGCATCCTACCACAGAGTGAAATTTACCTATTAGTACAGTGCAAATAAATATTCAATTTATTTATTAGTATGGTGCAATGTTACCTAGCTTTCATACTTTTGCTGCAATAACTCTTCAAAGTTGAAGTTGCAAGTGTCCCAATTCTCCCGCCTCTCCCCTACTTACTTCATGACGCAGCCTTGAAATGTGGTGAAAATGATATCGTCATGCAGCCGAAGGCTACGTCCATCCAACATGAAGCATAACAGACACACCGACCTGTGACCCATCCTGCCAGGTCAGCCTACAACAGCTTTGTGGTACGTCAGGCGCCTGATGCGGGCTTGATGGGTAGCAGGTTGTTTGTTATGGTACCTGGAGGCCCTCTTACTTACTTACACTTACTTACATTTACTTACACTTACTACTTACTACTTACTTACTTACTTACTTACTTACAGACTGAAATTATACGGCTAACCTAGTACTCCAGGTCCCTTTACTAGTACTTTACCCTTTGAATGCGTTTTCCTAGGTCCAGACGCCAGTCTATCTACCAGAATATACGTTGTTCATTTTTCGGAAATAATATTTGACAACGCCCGACTCGCAGGTTTCACATGAACGTTGACCTGTTTCATGGCATAGTGGCAAGAAAAAAACCGTTGCCAGCTGTGGCCTGCGGCCGGTGGCAGCGGTCGCGCTCAAGGTCAGGCAATGTAAGAGGGCAGGGCAGACTGCGCCGAGCATTGTCGATATACTTTCGCCACCACATGCTGCCGTTGATTTGGAATTGCACGCCCGAGTGATGGGCGTTGGCAGGGATGGCGAATGTCACACAAGCACTGCTTGGCGTAAGCTCTGGTCCCAGAAATCCGTCCATTCAAAAGGTTCAGATAAAAATTTTTTAAAGATAACTGGAGGGGAAGGCCTTTAGCCCTCTCCCCAACTTGGACCCCCAGCCGCCCTATCCCAATTCTGAGAGAGAGGTGGGCCAAACGCGGGAGAAATTCGCTCGCTAATGAGTTTTGTGAGCAGAATTCATAACTTTTCGCGATTCAGCCCCAACCCATCTCACCTTGCGAAACGCCGCCCTGTATGTGCCGATTGAAGGCCAGCCGTCCTCAAAACGTCGACTCGCGCATCCCAGCCAGACATCCTGTCGGTACTCAGGTCACTTGTTGGCTCTCAAACTAGCTTGCAGAGTAATTAAGAGAATATTGCAAGTCTGCCGACGCGTTTTCACTTCAATTTTACCGTGACGCCATAGGCGTCCCTGAAATGTTGCCAACACCTTTTCGGGATCACGGAACCCAGGGCTATATATTTCGGGATCACGGAACCCAGGGTTGTATATTTCGCTTTGAATGGGCAAAACGAATTCGCTATCTTCAGAGATCGATATGGGTGGCGCAAAAAGAGGTTTGCGGTTAGCACTTGCTTGCGGTTAGCAAAACGCTACCGGCCAATGCGAGGCAAATTACCGGCGACGCCATACCATGACCAACAATTTTAAGCCAGGGACAACATATGAGTAAAAAAGAACATTGGGTATGTTTTTGTCGTCCGTCCCCGTCGGGCAGCCCGGACAATAAAACATAAATGGAGGAAATATTGCACGCCATTATGTAACATAATTTCTAGCATCCCGCGACTCACGTTTCATTTTGCAAACCGCACGAGCCACCAGTTGACGCTCCTCAGGCAATACGAGGGCCTGTCTGTTATTACCTTACCTCCTGTTCCCATTACATTTACTCCTGCCACCCTAGCGTGATAATGCATGCAGGAACGAGAGCGAGAAAAAAGTAATTACATACGCTAGATAAACACAATCTCGGCAAAGTGTAGACATGCTCCTGTCAGAAATTATTTCGCATCACATCTTGCTTCCGCTCAGTCTCGCCAGCGCTCAGCACTCATATCGCATGCCGCTTGCCCCACCATTCTGCCGAATGACTGCAGACAGGCAGCAGCAGCATCCGTTGACTCAGGACGTGGGTGTGTGAGAAAATGAGGCGATGAAGGAACAACCCATACCGGAACAATACGAATTAAAGTAGATACGGACTCTGACTAGGAAACAAATTCCGCAACAGGCAGTTCCAAAATGTAACGGAACCGCCGGGCACGTCAAACATGATTCAGGACCCAATCACTACTTGAACCCAGGTTTGATGATCCCGGCAAAATCATTAGACCTGCTTCCATTCTCGCCGCGGAGCCCCTAACCCCGCCGAATGCGAGAGAGACGCGACCGCCAGCCCGGCATCGGCACCAGACGCGCAATATGTCCAGCAGCCCGTCGGCCGACGCCCCAGAAGACAGGCATCTATAATCTGTTAGTCGCCCCCAGGGACATCTGTCGGCGGAACATCCAACTAGCGGCGTCCCCCGGCGGAGATGTGATTATCAATCCGGCGCTCGCGCGGCCGTCCGCTAACAGGTCTCATGTTTAGTTGATGCGAGAATTTCTCCTGGGAGGCGATTTCAATTACACGGCGGCATCAAGTTTTCAGCGGCGCGATTGATTCGTCCAATTTGTCGAGCCGTCGGTGGGGCGGCGCGCCGGCCGGCGGCAGGCCCCTCCCCCGCCGTCACGCCCCCAACATTGTCATTCTAATATATTCCGGAAACAAATTGAGTAGAAAGAAAAGCACTCGCGGGGGCCGCGCACGATTGAACAACTTGGAATAAAGTTAACTTTCCGACGTAAACGGCCGCTATAAACTTGAAGGAGTGGCGGCGCAGGCGGCGCAGGGCGACACCGCTGGAGATTTGCCGCCGGCCGAGACACGGCGGCGGCGTGGAACGACGTCAGTGGCGACCGCGGCGCCCGCCGGCCGCATTACAACGAGTCGGCGGCGGCGGCGGCGCGCCGCACCATTGATTGGCCGCCGCCTCCGCCGCCCCGTCGGGCGCGAGGTGTTCGCAGCGCGCTCGATGTTCCGCCACAGACGCGTCCCATCTCGGCCTGGCGCCGCTCCCATACGCTCGATTGATTTCAATTAGTGTATTGCGGCATCGGCGGGTCGGCGGGGAGGCCACAGGCCGGGGTCGCCCGGTGCTCCCGGAGCGGGCGCCGGGGCCGGGAGCAGCTCCTCGGAGCGCCAGCGTCCCAGGCGCA
>NW_023596576.1:26187854-26232188 GCF_011947565.3 Pollicipes pollicipes | reverse complement strand
GACGTCAGTGCCGCCCCGCACCGCTCCACCAGGGCGGGACGGGGCGGGCTGAAGACCGCGGCAGTGCCGGCCTCGCACCGCTCTATCAGGGCAGAACGGCACGGCCTGAAGACCGACGTCAGTGTCGCCCCGCACCGCTCCACCAGGGTGGGACGGCGCGGTCTGAAGACCGACGTCAGTGCCACTCTCGCAAGGCCCAATCGGCTCGCGCACGGGACAGCGGTGCTGAATTAATATCAGCCCACGATCAGGAATAGATGATATAATGCAGGTTCGTTCCATGACCCTCCCGCTTCCCTCCAGCGCGTTTCGTCGGGCCCGGCGACACTGCCTCTGACGGGCGCCTGGGATCAGCAGACTAGGTGGGCCCCAGCCCAGCCTCGTGCCGTCCAGGCCGCTCCAGCGCCGCGCCCCTGCGGCGGAGCGTCTCGGCGACGGAGGCCGACCCGGGGCGGATCGATGGCGGTGGCCTCTGCCGACGGCCGGCGGCGACGCGGGCGCGCCGACCCACCCGCCAACGGCCTTATTAAACTGACGGCCGTCCGGGCGCCGTCGCCGTCGCCAAGTGCTCGTCCGATCCCGAAACAATCATGGCTGCCGCCGCCGACACGTCCATAAATACGGCAGACGGCGGCAAGGCGGCTCACTTACGCCCGGTGCTCCGACATCGGCTGGGAGAAATTGAATTGCAAATCATTGTCGGCCGGGCTAGACAATTTTCCAGTCTCTGTTTGAAAAATGCCCCCCGGAGAGCCGTGAGATGAAAATTCAATTATCGGTTTGGAAATGGCGCCCTGGAAGTTGGCGGGAACCGTGGCGGGTGCGGCGCGGCGGGAGATAAATGGCGGGGCAGTCGTCGACGGGGGACTCCCTCCGCTGCCAAGCGGGGGAGCCGCCCCTCGTCAAGCCTGTTTGAGCCCCATTGAGGCATCTGCCGCGGGTGATAGGTCAGCAGCAGCGTGGCACGCGGAGCAGAGGCCACCAGCAGGGATCACCGGCAGGGATAACTGACAGGAATCACCGGGAGAGGTCACCGGCAGTGATCAGCGGTAGAGGTCACCGGTAGGGAGCGAAGGTGAGGTCGCCGGCATAAGGTCAGCGCTCACCATCACAAGCCAGTGATTGCGCTGGTGGAGCTCGGGGCGTGCCGTGCAGACTGCTGAGAACTAGGTCGCCCATCCAGTAACTGCGACAATTTATAAAGTCGATCACATACTGGCATATTACTCGCCACTCGCACCTCAAGTACACACGTGTACGCAAGTGCAGTTGCGCTCAGGATTTTGCATGGCCAGATCGTTCGACTGTGAGCACAGTGGCAAATGTCGTTTGTACAGGCGCGTGCGTCATTTGGAGTGCATGTGATTCTTCCGTGTCCGTCTGTTGAAACAGGCATGCGGGGCGCACCGGCCGTGTCTGTACGCTCGCAGCGGCGACGTTCCGCGTGTCGTCGCTCCGTCGGCCGTCGTCGCGTAACGTTTGGTAACGATCGTCAACCCGAATTGCTCGGAAGAAGACCTTCCTCGATGGCTTCAAGAAGCGACCAATAATACTTGCCATGCATGAGATGGCCAATACGACCGCGCTGAGGGGCCAGCCGCCGCTGAAAGCCGTCCAATTTGCCTGATCGGTTACCAGGCTGTAACAGAAGACACGGCATACATGAGAGACGCCCATATCCTTGGAGACGATCTTTGCTTCGCAACTATACGAACTACTATTACAGCCAACTACAGTACGACCATGCGTTTTGACGCCGCCGCCCAGTGATCAAAATTCATTGGCAGGGCGGGGCAGCAGGCCATCGACCCATGTTTTAGATATTTAACATCAACCCTACAGCAATGCATTGAAAAAATCGAGTTCAGACTTGGCACTGCCGCCCCCTCCCCTTCCGCTTTCTGAGACGCCCCCACTCTTACGCGAAAATCGCCGCCATGAAATGATGTTCTAATGAAATAAAGCCAAGCTAAAACCGTCGCGAAGAGAGGAATGCATCCACGTAAAAACGGGGTCTCATTTTCTAATGCTCTTTTGTCCAGTCATGTGCTCAAACTAGAGGCAGCAAGGGGGGGGGGGGCACCTGCCTCCTTCCCCCGTCAACTCTTGGTAGCGGTTAATATTAACCACGCTTGTCCTCCCTCACCCGTTGCAACAGAGGTTTCTCCGCCGCTGGCTTATACGAACTCACTTCATCATTTGCTAAAAAGGCTAAGATTGGAAAACGAAAAACGCAACCACCTTCGGTGCCCGAGCTCCATTACCATGCCACCGCACACAGGGTATGAAGATCGGTCGACCCAGCACAATGACCCGTCTGGTAACATGCCGCCGTTAGGATCAGCCCGATCCCAGGCAACTGCCAGCAGACTATAATGCAATGCGCAAAGCCCGCGGAAGGCGAGGTTCCTAGTCTAAACGACGATCGCCACGGCTCTGGTTGCCAATGTGACGACGGTTAGAGGCGTGGGCACGGCTCGACGGGGCTGAGGATCGCATGCTCTGGTGCGGGCATCCCAGCTGATCTGGCATGGCCCTGGCCGCGCCGGCCCCATTGACGAGCTGTGGCGGCTGGCACTCCCACGTGGCCGCTGACAGCGTGCTTATGCCGAGCCGCTGTCGGAAGATTCCGCAAACGAACACCGTCGACTCAGTGTGTGAAATATGCCTTCGGAAATAACATATTTGACGCTGTTTGTCTGATTTATTCTTTCGTGAACAACATTGGACCAGACCAATCAAAACCGTGCACTTTGTCGTCAGTGCATGCTTGCCATTTCAAGCCCGGCACATGGGTGCCTTCTGTTGCTGGTGCTTGCAATCCGTCATCGATAAATTCTCGGCACAAATCGCGCTAGCATGCTTACGTATCACATCAGACACGCGCACAATGGTTTTTGAGCAATGCTCTCTCAGCGTCCGTTTCGCTTATCCCGAGCGAAGCATTTGCACGTTTTTGGACTCGCAGAGAAAGAGAGCAGGCCACAGCAGCCGCAAGTGCAGCCCTCGCCACGTTATCAAGCTGTGCCTGCTCAGCTCGTGCACAGCATGCCACATACTGCGACAGCTCCACCTGTTTCAGATATGCCTCCCGCAGATATATGACGCACCTGTCCACGGAAAACACGTTACTGATCGAGCTCTTATGTGCCACGTGGGACTGCACTTAAGGCGTGTCTGTTCACCAGGTTCAAGGGTATGCCTTACGCTAATTGTGGTGTGTGTGTGGGGGGGGGGGGTTGCTTGGTCCAGGTGTCGTTCTCCAAATCATCAGTTCAGTCCTACAGAACACCAGTTTGGAAGCCCAAAGATCATCATTTTCACTCGTCGGGCCTTGACACGCGCCAGGGTGGCCGGCTAGATACCCTTCGCTCGGGTGGGGGGGGGGGGGGGGTCAATTTGAGCGCCCCTCTGAGATCTCGTTAAGTAAGAAGGCTGAAGACACCAAATTTACAGGGTGTCTTGGCTTGTACGTGAACTCACTTATGTCAAAGTTTGAGCTTCCTAGGTCATGACCTTCAGTCTAATAAGGTCAAACAAGGTCAAATTCTAGGTTGGTCTCCAATGCGCCCCCAGAACCTAGGCAACTGCTTCTAAGCAAAGGGTCACAAGCCCATTTGACGTCAGTGACCTTGTTTGACACTTTCAAGGTCATGGTGACCGAAATCATACAAGACCGCTCTGAGTTTTGCATTTGAATAAGCGACAGAGATACGCTAGGCAGTATGTTCCTAAAACAAAATGTCAACCCGGTCATCTCAGGTCAATGACCTGTTATGACCTCTAGGAAGTCAATGGAATATGTATAATGCGGTTCCCGATGTCAATAGTTTCGAAGTAAGCACCAGAATCCATCCCATACAGCAAGCCCTAAAGTAATAAATCTGATTGGTTTTGACCTTGGTCTGACCTTCATACCTGACCTTCGGTCAATATAATTGGCTCATTCAATATTGTGGTGCCTAGGAAAGCATCTCAGAGATGTATGGCTCCGTCAACCACTCCGTTACTGTATCAGATTGGACGATTCCCTAGAAATTGCATTCGCTGAAACCATGGCCTGATTTTAACTGCCATAGGTCAACAACCTTACAAGGTACATTCTAAATTTCTTATGTCAAACGATCTGCTATT
Organism: Pollicipes pollicipes; assembly: GCF_011947565.3. Classification (NCBI taxonomy): domain Eukaryota; kingdom Metazoa; phylum Arthropoda; class Thecostraca; order Pollicipedomorpha; family Pollicipedidae; genus Pollicipes; species Pollicipes pollicipes. The sequence goes on along the minus strand of NW_023596576.1, from coordinate 26,228,054 downwards.
CAGTCTTCTACAGCTATGCACAATTTGGCGAGGCTACGCTGTGCCGTTCGAAAACCATTCTGGAAAAACCTTTGGGGGTCAATTTGACCCCCCCACCCTCACCCGAGCGCGTGTTAATCCGCGCGATATTGAGGCACTTCCCTTCCCTTTATTTTTCGTGTACGATTTAGGTGTAAAGAACACTAACCATGCCGACAGCCACAAGCATGCTACAAGTCAAAATGACATCACTGAGGCAATTGCAGGTATCAAAATTGAAAAATTCATACCGTCTTGGTAGCGTTTGGTATGCCATGACCTTTGTTGCAACTGGTTCAACGTCCCTTGTTGGGTTATTACTAGATTGTCGTTTTCTAGAATTTCTTGCCTAAAGCTCAGTCCAAGGTCCAAGGATGGACCAGTCTTCCGTCCGGAAAGTGTCCAAACAACTCCAGCCGCTACTTACGTCGATGCATTTCCCTACTCAAATGAAATGAATAGAAAACCAATCATCGTGGGTTTGTGATGTGTATCGCAGGCTTCCGAAAAGCGCCCCTAATTGCCAACTCACATCGATATGCGCTAAGCTTGACTATCACTAAGCTTGACAACGTCAGCTAATCCAATGGTGAGTGGCAGCGGATCGTAACCAGGTAGGCAATGAGCGTCACAGGCGCTCCTGAAGACAATAACCTCGATACCCCATATTGTTCAAAACTTTCTTCACATGCTTCAAAAAAGTATTCTCTCGTGTGTTTATCAACTTTTCCAGATCCAGAATAAATGAGTTTGAAAACGATCGTCATTAAATAAGTTGAGATGCGTACCAATTTGCGACACGACACATTGGCATCGGCTGTCTTAAAAATCTACAGATTGTGTCCCTGATTGTCCAGTTTCAAAATTGGATGTTGGAAGTTTTTGGAACTCCAACAATTCGGAATCAAATCGACAGGTATCATAAATCGACTATTACAGCTCAATAATGTAGGGAGAGGCGGGAGAAATTGGGACGAACGAGAATAGGGACACGCAAATATTTTAGAGATGGGTTGTTCCGGATCATCACTTACACATTCCTGTTTTTCTTTTTTGTATCACGAAACGCTGGAAAATACCAGCTGTCCTTTTCCGGTGCACAGGAACACTGTGCGGGGTGAGTGCCAAAAAACTTACCTTTTTGAGTGTTATTTCAAGTTGTGTGCACTGTTCATGTCAAGCCATCTTTTCTTTTAACTATTTCACGTTGTAAGCTCACATAATGTTAGTCTTCCTGCTTGCATTTAAAATTATATAAGCCAATTGACCAACGGCGGATAACTCGTCTAGTAGCTAGCGTGCGCTGCAGGAGAATCGGGACGCCCGTCCCTATTGTTATGCAGATGTCCCGATTCTCCTGCAGGAACCATTGTCACTCGTGCAGAGTACTATACATACCTATAAATTGATGCAACTGTTTTTAACGAAACTTACCTATTTTCTTCTTTCAGAACCATACCACGTGTATACATTGGATAAGAAAAGGGGTACGCGGACGTATCTCATGATTCAATGCTGCTGGCTGTCAAAGATGTTGCAGAAGGGGGGAGTGAGTCTGAGAAAAGCTGCAGAAGCCCACAGTGTGAGCAAAAGCGTCCTTGGAAGGTATGTCGCAAAGCACAGTGTCGATCCTGCAGCTCGTCTTGAGCCCGACTACAGTCATTCGAAGATATTCGCTGCTGACGAGGAGCAAACACTCAGTGAATATGTGATGCAGTGCTCGAAGATGTTCGATGGTTTGACGCACAAGCAAACACGTGAAATCGCCCACCAAATGGCAGTTAAAAATGACAAACATTTTCCCGCTTCCTGGGCTGAAAATGAAGAAGCGGGACGCGAGTGGGTGAAGGTCTTCATGAAAAGGAACACCCAGCTGGCACTGCGGAAACCTGAAGCTACATCCATCGCGCGAGCTGGAGCCCTCAAGAGGCACAATGTCGAGGAATTCTTCGGAAACCTGTCTGATGTCCTGAAACAGACGGGAGTCTCAGGTGCGATGATTAGATGAAACTGGATTCACGACTGCACAGAAGCCTGGAAAAGTCATTCCTGGAAAGGGAGACAAACAGGTCAGGAGAGTCACCTCCGCGGAGAGGGGTGAACTTGTCACGATGTGTGTCGCTGTGACTGCCACTGGAGCATACCTTCCCCCTGCCTGCATCTTCCCAAGGAAGACTCTTCGGGAAAATCTGATGGAAGGCACCCCGGAAGGATCGCTGCAGCTGTGTCACAGCAGCGGGGTGGATGACGCCTGAAAACTTTGAGAAGATGATGCAGCACATTGTGAAGCACATGGAGGCAAGCAAGGACAATCCAGTCGTCTTGCTGCTCGACAATCACGTCAGTCATGTCAGCCTGAACGTGTTGACGTTGGCGAAGGACAGTGGAGTCCATATCGTGCCTCTACCCTCCTCACACGAGTCACAGGCTGCAACCGCTCAATGTCACCGTCTTCGGTCCGATGAAGGCAGGCTTCAAGAAGCAGGCAGGCAGCTGGACGCTCCAAAACGCGGGAAAGCCCATCAAGCTTCTGAACATGGAGAAGCTCATGGGGCAGGCGTTGATCCGTTCGGCCACCCCAGCCAACATCCTGTCCGGCTTTCGAACGACAGGAATCTGTCCGCTGGCCACTGAAGTCTTCACCAGGGATGACTACCTTCCCGCAGACGTTACCGACAGACCAGCTCCCTCAGCGACTGCAGGAGCGTCCGGGGTGGCTGAAGACGACACACACGAAGCGGACACACAGGAAGCGGACACACGATGCAAACACACATGAAGCGGGCGCACACGAAGATGACACACACGGAGCGGATACACACGAAGAGGACCGCGTCGAGAGTCCGGAGCCTCCATCCCTGTCAAGGAGGCCGACTGATCCGGTTGACCTGCAGCTGGAAAGGCCACCATTTGCAAGCAACGAACCGAATGCAGTTTATGGACCGTCACGGGCTCCAGCTGAGGTCCGAGGAGGTGACCCACTCAGCCCAGCATCTCGCGCAGTCCGGCTTGTCTCACCGCAGGAGTTTCCTGGATATCCGAAAGTGAGTTTTTTTATCCGAATTTCTTCCTTAAACCGATAAAGCAGCAATGACAAAATAACATTAAACAGACCCCAGATCGCCCATACGATCCTTTAGAAAACATTGTTCATTGTTGAACTGCCTTATATTTTCGTGATTATAAATTTCCTCTCATTTTCACCTTTCCTATGTTCGTTAGTTATGGTGTAATTCCGTAAAATATAGTTTTTTAATGGATAATTTTGTAACTCGAAGTATCCTCCAGTCGGCCATGTTGTCCAATGCCTATGCCTATGTTCCATAACCGTATCCTTACACTTCCTGGTCCTCCATCTTTTAAGGCAGGACCCAAGGTGCAGCCGAGTCGTCGAGGGCGAAACAAGGAAAGACCATGATAGCTTCGAGTACACCAGAGCTGCAGAGAAAAAAGAGGAAGAGGAGAAGAAGACCCGAAATACGCAGGCCAAACACGAGCGTGTGTCAAAGCAACTGTTCGATGCCAAGAGCAACACCGCTGACACGAAAGGTAAGAAGGGAAAGCTGGGAGGTGCAAAGGACTTGCCAAAGGCTGACGATAAAGCGTCGTGTCTGTACTGTGGGATGCAGTAAAGGCTCAGCTGTGAATCGTGCATCCAGTGTACAACATGCAAAAAGTGGGCGTGCTTGCCGTGTACCGACCCAACAGCCTGACAGGCACAGTTTGTATGTGACCTCTGCCGAGACTGGTGATCCACTCATCCGCTGTATCCGATATGATCCGCTGTGTCGCGGGTATCGCATTGGCTGTGCTGATTTAACGTGATTAGTACGATGTGTGGGAAGCTTTGTGACCGTTTACGTTGTTAAATGGGTGCCTAGGATATGTACCGATATTGTTAGTCATGTGATCCGCTGTGTTGCCATCAACGCATTGGCTGTGCAGATTCAACGTGAGTAGCACGATGTTCAGGAAGTGTCGTGACAGTTGCTTTGCCTGTTTGGTGCTTAGACTGCCGAGACTGTGAGTCCTACGATCCGCCGTGCTACAAGTATTACATTGGATGTGCTGAAACGTGATTATGCGATGTGTAGGAAGTTTTCGACCGTTGTCGCTGCTAGTATGTGCCTAGACTGCCAAGGTTGATAGTTATATGATCCGCTGTGCCGCAAGTAGCGCATTGGCTGTGATAATTTAACGTGATTATTACGACTGCAGGTTGTGTGGCGGTGTTGTCTGGCTGTGTAGACTGCCGACATTACTTCTAGCCGGATCTTATGTTAGAAATACCTTCCCGTTGTTGGGGTTCTTCTGCCAAGAACAAAATGGTTATTTGGAGGTGGAAAATATATACTGAGTTCACGTTCTAAAATGTGTCTCAGTTTTAACACGAGATGAATGAATCTGATATGCTACCATTTTCAGCGGAAGGAAACGTTGCCACGACCATTGACAAGCTCCTGAACGCAAGTAGATGGCAGTGCAGTCCGCTCATTTTACCATTTGCAATTTACTTATAGGACATGTAGTCAAGTGGAAACTTTGTCCCAATGCTACTTAGTATGTCTCAATTCATATTCACGTCTGTCCCGATTCTCCTGTGTTCGTCCCGATTCTGCTGTAAATGAAGGCCTTTGTTTTTGCTCCACGCGAGTCGCATCCTACCACAGAGTGAAATTTACCTATTAGTACAGTGCAAATAAATATTCAATTTATTTATTAGTATGGTGCAATGTTACCTAGCTTTCATACTTTTGCTGCAATAACTCTTCAAAGTTGAAGTTGCAAGTGTCCCAATTCTCCCGCCTCTCCCCTACTTACTTCATGACGCAGCCTTGAAATGTGGTGAAAATGATATCGTCATGCAGCCGAAGGCTACGTCCATCCAACATGAAGCATAACAGACACACCGACCTGTGACCCATCCTGCCAGGTCAGCCTACAACAGCTTTGTGGTACGTCAGGCGCCTGATGCGGGCTTGATGGGTAGCAGGTTGTTTGTTATGGTACCTGGAGGCCCTCTTACTTACTTACACTTACTTACATTTACTTACACTTACTACTTACTACTTACTTACTTACTTACTTACTTACAGACTGAAATTATACGGCTAACCTAGTACTCCAGGTCCCTTTACTAGTACTTTACCCTTTGAATGCGTTTTCCTAGGTCCAGACGCCAGTCTATCTACCAGAATATACGTTGTTCATTTTTCGGAAATAATATTTGACAACGCCCGACTCGCAGGTTTCACATGAACGTTGACCTGTTTCATGGCATAGTGGCAAGAAAAAAACCGTTGCCAGCTGTGGCCTGCGGCCGGTGGCAGCGGTCGCGCTCAAGGTCAGGCAATGTAAGAGGGCAGGGCAGACTGCGCCGAGCATTGTCGATATACTTTCGCCACCACATGCTGCCGTTGATTTGGAATTGCACGCCCGAGTGATGGGCGTTGGCAGGGATGGCGAATGTCACACAAGCACTGCTTGGCGTAAGCTCTGGTCCCAGAAATCCGTCCATTCAAAAGGTTCAGATAAAAATTTTTTAAAGATAACTGGAGGGGAAGGCCTTTAGCCCTCTCCCCAACTTGGACCCCCAGCCGCCCTATCCCAATTCTGAGAGAGAGGTGGGCCAAACGCGGGAGAAATTCGCTCGCTAATGAGTTTTGTGAGCAGAATTCATAACTTTTCGCGATTCAGCCCCAACCCATCTCACCTTGCGAAACGCCGCCCTGTATGTGCCGATTGAAGGCCAGCCGTCCTCAAAACGTCGACTCGCGCATCCCAGCCAGACATCCTGTCGGTACTCAGGTCACTTGTTGGCTCTCAAACTAGCTTGCAGAGTAATTAAGAGAATATTGCAAGTCTGCCGACGCGTTTTCACTTCAATTTTACCGTGACGCCATAGGCGTCCCTGAAATGTTGCCAACACCTTTTCGGGATCACGGAACCCAGGGCTATATATTTCGGGATCACGGAACCCAGGGTTGTATATTTCGCTTTGAATGGGCAAAACGAATTCGCTATCTTCAGAGATCGATATGGGTGGCGCAAAAAGAGGTTTGCGGTTAGCACTTGCTTGCGGTTAGCAAAACGCTACCGGCCAATGCGAGGCAAATTACCGGCGACGCCATACCATGACCAACAATTTTAAGCCAGGGACAACATATGAGTAAAAAAGAACATTGGGTATGTTTTTGTCGTCCGTCCCCGTCGGGCAGCCCGGACAATAAAACATAAATGGAGGAAATATTGCACGCCATTATGTAACATAATTTCTAGCATCCCGCGACTCACGTTTCATTTTGCAAACCGCACGAGCCACCAGTTGACGCTCCTCAGGCAATACGAGGGCCTGTCTGTTATTACCTTACCTCCTGTTCCCATTACATTTACTCCTGCCACCCTAGCGTGATAATGCATGCAGGAACGAGAGCGAGAAAAAAGTAATTACATACGCTAGATAAACACAATCTCGGCAAAGTGTAGACATGCTCCTGTCAGAAATTATTTCGCATCACATCTTGCTTCCGCTCAGTCTCGCCAGCGCTCAGCACTCATATCGCATGCCGCTTGCCCCACCATTCTGCCGAATGACTGCAGACAGGCAGCAGCAGCATCCGTTGACTCAGGACGTGGGTGTGTGAGAAAATGAGGCGATGAAGGAACAACCCATACCGGAACAATACGAATTAAAGTAGATACGGACTCTGACTAGGAAACAAATTCCGCAACAGGCAGTTCCAAAATGTAACGGAACCGCCGGGCACGTCAAACATGATTCAGGACCCAATCACTACTTGAACCCAGGTTTGATGATCCCGGCAAAATCATTAGACCTGCTTCCATTCTCGCCGCGGAGCCCCTAACCCCGCCGAATGCGAGAGAGACGCGACCGCCAGCCCGGCATCGGCACCAGACGCGCAATATGTCCAGCAGCCCGTCGGCCGACGCCCCAGAAGACAGGCATCTATAATCTGTTAGTCGCCCCCAGGGACATCTGTCGGCGGAACATCCAACTAGCGGCGTCCCCCGGCGGAGATGTGATTATCAATCCGGCGCTCGCGCGGCCGTCCGCTAACAGGTCTCATGTTTAGTTGATGCGAGAATTTCTCCTGGGAGGCGATTTCAATTACACGGCGGCATCAAGTTTTCAGCGGCGCGATTGATTCGTCCAATTTGTCGAGCCGTCGGTGGGGCGGCGCGCCGGCCGGCGGCAGGCCCCTCCCCCGCCGTCACGCCCCCAACATTGTCATTCTAATATATTCCGGAAACAAATTGAGTAGAAAGAAAAGCACTCGCGGGGGCCGCGCACGATTGAACAACTTGGAATAAAGTTAACTTTCCGACGTAAACGGCCGCTATAAACTTGAAGGAGTGGCGGCGCAGGCGGCGCAGGGCGACACCGCTGGAGATTTGCCGCCGGCCGAGACACGGCGGCGGCGTGGAACGACGTCAGTGGCGACCGCGGCGCCCGCCGGCCGCATTACAACGAGTCGGCGGCGGCGGCGGCGCGCCGCACCATTGATTGGCCGCCGCCTCCGCCGCCCCGTCGGGCGCGAGGTGTTCGCAGCGCGCTCGATGTTCCGCCACAGACGCGTCCCATCTCGGCCTGGCGCCGCTCCCATACGCTCGATTGATTTCAATTAGTGTATTGCGGCATCGGCGGGTCGGCGGGGAGGCCACAGGCCGGGGTCGCCCGGTGCTCCCGGAGCGGGCGCCGGGGCCGGGAGCAGCTCCTCGGAGCGCCAGCGTCCCAGGCGCACACGCTCGGTACAAAGCCCGGGTTGGCGGAGCACGAGCGGGCGGCGGCCCGCGCCGACCAGCGCCACCGCTGGTACGGTTGACGCCGGCCACCCTGGCCGGCCGACATGATGGGAATGAGACGACACCGCCAGCGCGCACACGATGATGCAGATGAGGTGACAGTGATCCGCCCGGCCGCGCTACTCGATCTCCCCCAGGTAGATCTGCTTGTCGCTGGAGCAGGACGCCACTGGCGGCAGAGGGTACGTTCGTCAGACACGCGTGGCGCCGCCGACCGGCCGGGACGGATCATCCACCGACATCGGGGATGGGGGTGCGATCCGCCCCGCCGCGTTACTCCATCTCCCCCAGGTAGATCTGCTTGTCGCTGCAGCAGGACGCCACTGGCGGCAGAGGGTACGTTCGTCAGGCACGCGTGGCGCCGCCGACCGGCCGGGACGGATCATCCACCGACATCGGGGATGGGGGTGCGATCCGCCCCGCCGCGTTACTCCATCTTCCCCAGGTAGATCTGCTTGTCGCTGCAGCAGGACGCCACTGACGGCAGAGACGACAGGGCGCCACGCGTGCCTGACGGTTCGTCGGGCACGCGTGGCGCCGCCGACCGGCCGGGACGGACCATCCGCCGATATCGGGGGTGTGTTGCAACGTAGATATTCCTTAATACGTGACGGCACATATGATCTTGGTCGGACGCGTTCGCGGCGCGGGCCCGCTTTCTGTTTACACTTTCGTAAACCTAGAAAAATAAAAGCACATGTGGGGTACTAGCAAGTTTCTTCGCCCGACGACGCGTGCACCTTACCCATGGTAACGGTAAACCACGGTATTTCATGGATGGAAGGATTGTTGTGACTTCTGTTCTCGTCTGGTGAGATCGTAAGCAAACGGCGCTCCGGCCGTTGCCTCTTCGCCTGTCATCAGCTGTTGCTGAATCCTGCGAAAGACTGGGTGGGGTTTCGCTTTCTGCCATGCGCACGACACAACCAGATTTTTCTCTCTGCAGTTGTTGGGATATGAGCTGGGTCCTCTGATTATGAGTCTCTACCACTAATTTACCCCTCCTCTGCCACGGTGTTTGTCGGAAAGGCAAAAAGGGTGGGTCAGTATTTTCCGGTTAGCTCAGTGGTAGAGCACTAGACTTGTGATCACAGCCGGCCCGAATCCCCGCATTTACAAGGAAGACATTCGGATGGAGATGCGCACATGGCTGAAGGCCAAGTTCGCGGCACTATCCCGCCCTTCCCGGGACTCCATATCATCTGGCGACGGCTTGGGAATCAACTGACTGAAACGTTCTGTAAACACCAACGCACGAGACGGGGACGATGGTCCGAAGTTATCTCATCCATGATACTAATATCTCGTCTCAATCATATCATTAAGCCAAAACTACGCTGTTTCTAGCGTATGGCACGCTTTTCCTTCATCCATCTTCAGTTGTGGGCGCACAGACTAACCTGTCTGTAAATGAATCTGCTGCTCCCTTTGTCTCACCTTGACCAAGCTACGAAAAAGAAGTTTCGCGCCCAACACAGATCATGCGTTACGTCAGGTAGAATTCTTATTGTCCGGGTCCCCGCAAAACACCTAAAGGCGCAAGATCTTTGGGGCATAAATTCATGAAGTACGTCAACGGCACAGTCTTTGTTATTCAAGTCGCTGCGAATATGTCCTCGATCCTGGGTGTGTGGAAGGCCGGTAAGAGGCGCTAAGGCACAGGCAAGCATAACACCGACACTTTAATCAACTTTCAGTCCACGAATGCAGCCACTTGTTGCCCGTGTCATGAAGAATTGTTGCGCGTTTTGAATAATGGATGCTTGCTGGTACTCGGATTATGTTGCGATAACAGCCGCTGAACGGGAAATCAGCTTTCCGCCGCGACCATTCGGTGATCGTCACTTCTGTCCCCAAGCGCTTGTCGCTCATAATCCTGACCCAAATGTTATGTCGGAACGGTAATAAGCCGCCGATGGCTGTGCAGGAGTGAACATCGAGCAGCCGTACCAGAAACATGGAAAGATCGTCAATGTTTATCTGGTTTCATCATCACGCAATCAATCCTAAACGTCCGTTTGCCGGCGGATGTAGTTTGTACATGGTGGCGACCGCTTTTTCCGGCGATGGATCCGGCTGAGCCGCATCAATGGTCAACGGCGTGCGACTCATGTCGGCTATTTCTGTGAACTAGCTTACGTTAGAAGCGTTACACGCAAGAAGCTCGATGAAGTCCAGAGGATAGCATAGATCTACCGATTTATGAAAATAGCCAACGCCTGGCTCAGTACTTTATGACATTAAGTAAACAACATACTAATAAACAATCATACGCCAATACATTGCTACCTAGTACCAGTGCAGTTGGCGTCTTTTAACACACGCATGAGCTCAAAGTTAAGTCGTGCCAATCCCTGTATCGTCAATTGCATTGACCAGGAATACACCTCACCCGGTTAAGACTACATTCCGGTATAAACTGAAGAGTCAAAAAAGCAAAACCGTATTTCGTTTTTTGACGCCTATCACTTGGGGCAAGGTTACACAAAATGAGTTGGTGGGATGAACAGCAAAAAATAGTTCAGTCTAACCCCCCACAAAAAAAACGCCAACAAACGGGTATTTCCCCGGATTTCACCCACTTTGTTTTCAACGTTGGGGCGTGGAGGACCCAATACCACAACAGCATGAACAAATCTATTTTTTGTTGTAATATCCGTGTGAGACTCCACACCTTGAGCCTTCGACCCTGGACTATGCCTTAAGCAATGCACCATTAGAGACCCCACGAGGAATTAAAACGCAAGTACTGCCACAGACAGATTGGTATTCATTTTGTAGTAGCCTCCGTCATGACACCGTCAGATGCATGCCACTAATGTAATATTTACAGACACCCTCAGATGCATGCCATTAATGTAATATTCACAGACACCTTCAGATGCGTGTCATTAATGTAATATTTACAGATATCTTCAGATGCATGCCACTAATGTAATATTTGCAGACACCTTCAGATGCACGCCACTAATGTAATATTTACAGACACCTCCAGATGCATGCCATTAATGTAATATTTACAGACACCTTCAGATGCATACTATTATTGTAATATTTACAGACACCTTCAGATGCATGCCATTAATGCAATATTTACAGAAACCTTCAGATGCATGCCATTCATGCATTATTTACAGGCACCTTCAGATGCATGCCATTAATCCAATATTTACAAGGTATTCAGCCAATATCAACATTAGTCAATTGCACCAAATGCATTGGCCAATTGCACCTGTAATTTACTTGGCGATGATGCTCATCGCCAAGTGAATTACAGGCGCTTCCGTCACCTCACTTCCAATGAGTTGCCAGTCAGAATTGCAGCAAGCTATGTTGAAGCAGTTGGCTGCGCTTTGGCCGGCTGAACCGGACATTGCTACGCTTTATTAAACGACACTCCCGTAATTGTATGTGACTGCAATGGCTCAATATCATGGACGAGGTGTCAACTATGCACTGTAAACACATTTGTGGCATGTTATCTGTAACGAGTGGGGAGACCCCAACACGTTCTCCAAGCTATACCATTAGCATGCTGACATTACACTGGCAGTACTGGAAAAAGTATATAAACTAACATTTAAGCTCAAATTTAAGATCATTCGAGTAGGAACAAGCACTGAAATCGCTGGCTTTTTGTCTGGTTCCCACTGGCAACATAACGTTTGGAAACTCCTCACTGCAGAACAAAATGTATATCAGTTGCGCGCTGGAACACATGGCCACGAAACATTACAAAGACATGCCCATCAACTAATGTGTGACAGTTTAGCATATAATCATACCAAAATTAAATGTGCACTACTAATTATGTCTTCCTGTATTACAGTGCAGCCTTGATTTCCGGTGCCAAGCTCAAGGGTTTTCTGCACAATCTTCACCTTGTGCAAAACAGTGACCAGACCTTGGGCCAATGACAAACTGGTACCGTAAGATGTGGACACCTCCTCGGTGGCCAATTCAATACCGGCCGCCTTTGTGCTTGTCTCCTGGACGAAGAAATCGTCTCTAAAAATGCCATTTGCGAATATGATCCATTCTTAAAGGGAGTGTTGCGTATTTGTATGAGGGTTTGAACTGAAATAGCCATCGTGAGAATCCTTCGGTACAGTTCACAGCCCTTCCCTTCTTAAAAACCTAAGCCCCCCCCCCCCCCCCTCTCAGTTTCTGAGCTACACGATCACGATGTGCAATTATTCGGGATACTATTTCAAGGTCACCCAGGCACCCGTAACGCCATCATAACAGGCATGCAAATTTTGCCATTCTATTAGCCATGCGGCAATCAAGGCTACGACAAACAAATTGTCCAGCCGTTCATAGCTGGCGTTCGTTAGCACAATGCCTAAATATAACGGCTATCAATCGTCTTTCAATCAATGTTGTGCAAGGTACCATGATGCAATCGATCAATGACGTATTCAGGAGCATACTTATTAAGAAGAAAACCTGCGTCGTCTAGTTTTGCCACTAACAGATTTACCAAAAATTATAGGAGAGCTTTTTCAGCACATCTAATGCTTCCTCACATCTCCAAATGTGGAGCATTCCCTTTAATCGTCAAGCAATAGTTTCAAAAGAGCTTTATCCCCATATGTGGAGAAAACATTTTGATTCTTCCCTTTACAGCATTTTGACTCTTCTACTCCCTAAGAGGATTTCCTTCTTCCATTGAACAATACCCGTTTCGGGAATCAAATCGTTGAACAAATCCCCACCGCCCACACAGCACACGTTCAGTATAACCCACAGAGCCTGAAGCCGAGTGGCCCACCGCCGACTCCCGTCTCCACTTGCTGACGTCACAACAATCGGTGGCCGGTACACCCACACACAGCACACGCGCAGCATAACCCACGGAATCTGATGCCGGGCGGCCAACCGCCGACTCCTGTCTCCGCCTGCTGACGTCACAACAATCGGTGGCCCGCCCGCCAGTCAAACAACCGCCAATAACGTTTCAGTGACTCAAGAAAAATGTCTTATGCGTTTATAAGTCAAAAGTTAATAGCATTTTCTTTCACATGAAGACATAAATCCTCACGTGTATTCAGCCAGCCGGTCCATTGGTGCTGTCTTTGCAATATCCAGTCATCCTGTCCGAAAAGGTCCGTTACGGTAACCTGTTCATAACCAGCAGGAAGTTGCAATATCCTAGTTTATGCACCCAGGTTTCGTCCACTTCGTTTCCCACCTGAGTGACGAAAAATGGCATGAATTTTGACGGCTGCCTGCAGCTTCAAGTGCACTAGCACAAGCCAACCGGAAGGTTTGCCCACCCACCTACAGCGTTACTATTCATACTATTGTTGGCCATCAAAATACGCATGCACGCTCATAACACCATTATAAGTAACATCACGCTAAAGCATGACTGTTCTTTCACTGTGACACCAATGCCAGCAGTTGTGCATTTATATTTAATCTATAATGACATTAAGCTGCTTCTTTACTGCAAAAGGTGAACAACAAATCTGCTCCAGTTCAATTCTTGTCTGTTTATGAGGCAAATATTTGCAGTCACTACGCAACAACTAAGGATGACTTCAGTGAGGTCAGCGAAAGCGTTGAGTGACAATGGTCACACCATGTCAGTCTTGCATTGCTAGCTCTCCTCGAATACTGCCCGCCTTTGTACCTGAGCACTCCTCAGCACGCCCTGGCATGCAGTCCCATGCGTCATGAAGTAGCTTAGGTGACTGCGGGTAGGACCTAAGTGCGGCTGGTGTAATTCGCATTTGCATTTCATAACTGTGCCACCACACGATCAAGCGGGCAATGCTTTCAGTTTGATTAAAGCACGAATAGCAACATGTGCCGGCCGAAATCAAATTGCTGATAAAGGCTGGCCCAAAACGGAAATCCGGGAGTCAGAATCTGGCGTGCTGAGCAACCCAGTGGTGCATGTTTACACAATCTGAAGCACAAAAACAAAACAAACCGGACAGTTTACTCGTCACGCGCTGCAGTATGCGGTGACGGGGATCCCGGACAAGTTCACCTGCGCCGCTGCGGCGCGTGTCGGAGCCTGCCCGGCGCCTGGCCGGAGGAGCCCGGTCCGGTCCGCCGCGGGTGACCACGTGGAGGCACGCTCCGCTCTGGTCTACTCACAGATGGGCTCTGTCGGGTGGAAGCGGCAGTCGTTGACGCTGCCGTTGTGACCGGGCAGCTTGTACAGGATTCGCCGGCTGGTCGTGTCCCAGATGTACAGGTAGCGGTCAGAGCTACCGGCCGTTACCTTTCTGCCATCTGGCGACCAGTCGCACCGTAACAAGTTCTGAAAATAGACAAAAGGTGTCAGGTGCTACGCACGGTCTGTGGCTTTCAGGCCTGACCATGTAGGCCTCTTCCTCATCCACGCCATTTGCCGACGCATAACAGTTAACACCTCTTTCAGCAACGATACAAAGCATCAAGCCAGTCTGCCACAATGAGAGCACCAAATTGGATGAGCATGAACCACACTCGCGAACCACACAGAATACGAGCCGCAAATGTAATCTTTGAATAATTGGTCCCGGTCACAGCTACACAACACGCACCACACAGACAGCATTGCTACATTTACAGCCGGCCACATGTGGAAAAAGAACACCGATCTCAGAGCTGTAAGTCCGGTGGACGGGCCGCCCCATCGCCGGACCGGGACAGCCGACCTTCTCGAAGTTGTGCTGGTGGCCGGTGAGAATCTTGAGGCAGCGCTCACTGGGCGCGAACGGGCGCACGTCCCAGATTCTCAGCGAGTTGTCCATGGCGTTGGTGAGCAGGTACGACCCGTCCGGCGACACGGACATGCCCGTCACTGTGTCTGAGTGTCCTTTCATCCGGTACAGCACGGCGTTCTTGCGCAGGTCCCACACCTGGGCGGCCGACACCCCAAACGTTAGTAACGACGTGTGGCAGACGTCACTGCCATGGAAACCGCACGTGCACAACAACATAAAGCGGCCACAGGCGTCAGCAGTCTCTGCTGCGAATCCACCCCTCCCGCAGGGTCGCCGCTGTCCCGGCCCGACCGACCTTGACCTCGTTGTCGAGCCCGCTGGAGAACACTTGCTCGGCAGTGTCGTTGAAGGAAACGGCCGTGACCTGGTAGGTGGTCTGGAGGGTGGCGCTGGGCGTCTTCTTGCGACCGTCCCAGACCCGCACGGTCGAGTCGTCGCCGCCTGAGCAGAGCTGGGTCGGCCCACGCCGCGCCGCCGACACCGCGTTCACGAACGTCGTGTGACCTGGCCACGGTGTGGGCGGGGGGGGGGGGGGGGAGGGCGAAACGCCAGTCAGGCAGAGGTAGATCCGACGCAGCTTAAACGCCGCCTGCGCCGACCACCGTGGCCTGCTCTACAGCTCCAACCAAGGGACCCTCTAGCTCCGGACGCCTGAGTGGGGTAGGACAGCCACTGGATTGAGGGGGACGACAGGCTGGGCTGGGACGGCTACAAAGCAAGTGAGCGGCCACATAATGTCACAAATCGAGCCGACACTGACACAACTGGCGACCAGAGCAAGTAACGGAGAATGCAACTGCAACTAACCTCAGTGCCAGTAACGCCATGGCGAGCCCAGCTGTCATTTGCCATTGGGACTTTACGACGCACTAAGGGGCTAAGGCTACGTGGCGTCGCCAGTCTCTCACCCTGGCGGGAAGGGTGGGCACCGCGGGAAATCGGACCACGAACCTCTGGTTTCCCACATGCCCAGCTGAACCTCTTCACTACCGGGACCGCGAGGCGCGCCGTTGGATCCGCTCGGCGCCAGCGCTCAGACGCCACGCCGGCTGGCAGAGACCCGCCCCGCCCAGACGGCCCCGGGCGCTCACCACGCAGTTTTCGGACACGCAGGCCGCTGACCACATCCCAGATCGCCACCGTTTTGTCGGTGCTGGCCGTGTAGAGCCGGTCGCCGTCGGTGGAGAAGCACAGCTCCATCACGGCCCCCGTGTGGCCCGCCATGCAGGCGAAGTTCTCACACTCTCCGTACGTGTTCCACAGCACTGGCGGTCAGGACAGCCGCGGTACAGTCAAACGGCCGCGGTACAGTCAAACGGCCGCGGTACGGTCAGACGGCCGCAGTACGGTCAGGTGGCCGCGGTACGGTCAAACGGCTGCGGTGCGGTCAGATGGCCGCGGTACGGTCAAACAGCCGCGGTACGGTCAAACGGCCGCGGTACGGTCAGGCGGCGGTGGTACGGTCAGGTGGCGGCGGCACGGTCACACGGCCGCGGTACGGTCAAACAGCTGCGGTACGGTCAAACGGCCGCGGTGCGGTCAGGTGGCGGCGGGTACGGTCAGGTGGCGGCGGTACGGTCAGGTGGCGGTGGTACGGGTCAGGTGGCGGTGGGACGGTCAGGGCGGCGGCGGTACGGTCAAGTGGGCGGCGGTACGGTCAAACGGCCGCGGTAGGGTCAGGTGGCGGCGGTACGGTCAGGTGGCGGCGGTACGGTCAACGGCCGCGGTACGGTCAGGGTGGCGGCGGTACGGTCAGGTGCGGCGGTACGGTCAGGGTGGCGGCGGTACGGTCAGGTGCGGTGGTACGATCAGGTGGCGGTGGTACGGTCAGGTGGCGAGGTACGGTCAGGGTCGCGGCGGTACGGTCAGGGTGCGGCCGGTACGGTCAAAGCGGCGCGTACGGTCAGGTGGCGGCGGTACTGTCAGGTGGCGGCGGTAACGGTCAGGTGGCGGCGGTACGGTCAGGTGGGCGGCGGTAAGCGGTCAGTGGCGGCGGTACGGTCAGGTGGCGGCGGTACGGTCAGGTGGCGGCGGTACGTCACACGGACGGGTCAGGTGGGCGGCGGTACGGTCAGGTGGCGGCGTACGGTCAGGTGGCGGTGGTACGGTCAGTAGCGGCGGTACGGTCAGGTGGCGGCGGTACGGTCAGGTGGCGGCGGTACGGTCAGGTGGCGGCGGTACGGTCAGGTGGCGGCGGTACAGTCAGGTGGCGGCGGTACGGTCAGAGGTGGCGGCGGTACGGTCAGATGGCAGCCATGGCGGAGTCGCCTGCTCACAGGTCATCTTGGGACGCACAGCACAAACACAACCCCGAAACACGACTGCCGGCACACCCCAACATCAGCTTCATCACGGAATATGAAGCTAAGCGTATTACTAATCTCATCGTGATAACCTTAATTTGCATTTCTAAAACGCACTTTCTAACGCCCTAAAATAGTCACATATATACCTTAAGTGCGCTGCATGGCAGCCATGGCACAGTTCAAGCCCATCCCCACAATATTCCCCTTGGCATCTGTTAATTTCTGGACGTTCGGCATCATAAATTCTGTCTACAGATACGTGTCTATAGATGAGTATAAAATGCAATACGAATTTAGCTCGCTGTTTTACACGTCTAGGGGAAATTCTACACGAACCAACAACATCAAGGATTATTGGGCAGGTGACCAACGCATCAGAAGACCCATGGAAAATTTCGCGGCCATCACTGCTCTGTGCACACTTCCCGGTGGAACGCAATAGCCCTCCCCAGAGGGGGGGGGGGGGGGGGGGGCGTCAGAGCTCGGGGCCGGGGGCGTGTCTCACGTATTTGTCGGTCGAAGCCTGTGGAGGCGAGGAACTGGCCCTCCGGGTGGAACCTAGTTGCAAATATGTCGCCGCTGTGCCCGGTCAGCAGCATGATGGGCGCCAGCAGGCTGGAGGTGCGCGCTGGCCCCTGCGTCTGATGGAACCGACACCCACCTCCAGTCAGCGCCGGTACACACCGCTAGGCCGGCCACCAACGGCGGCGGCAGCAGCAGTGGCATGCATACTCAGCTGGTGCATTCGGTGCCTAAGTCAATTCCAACTAAGTAAGAGCAAACTATTTTTTCAACAATGGTTTATTGGTTTTCTCCAGGTTCTACACGATGACAGCAAATGGCATCAGCATCAATACACCCCATGCCTTGCTGCAGTGCATCACACAATATATTGTAGCAAACCTGGTATATGGTATATGGTATGTATGGTATGTATGGTATGTCACTCTCTCTTGCTCTCTCACGCCCAGGCCCCCACGCCCCACGCCCGCTCCCTCTCCCTCCCCTCTCCCTCTCCCTCTCCCTCTCCCTCTCCTCTCCCTCTCCCTCTCCCTCTCCCTCTCCCTCTCCCTCTCCCTCTCCCTCTCCCTCTCCTCTTCCTCCCTCTCCTCTCCCTCTCCCTCTCCCCTCTCCCTCTCCCTCTCCCTCTCCCTCTCCCTCTCCCTCTCCCTCCTCCCTCTCCCTCTCCCTCTCCCTCTCCCTCTCCCTCTCCCTCTCCCTCTCCCTCCTCCCTCTCCCTCCTCCCTCTCCCTCTCCCTCTCCCTCTCCCTCTCCCTCTCCCTCTCCCTCTCCCTCTCCCTCTCCTCTCCCTCTCTCTCCCTTCTCCCTCTCCCTCTCCTCTCCTCTCCCTCTCCCTCTCTCCCTCTCCCTCTCCTCCTCTCCCTCTCCCTCTCCCTCTCCCCCTCTCCCTCTCCCCCTCCCCCTGCCCTCACCCCTCTCCCCCTCCCCCTTCCCCCTCCCCCTCCCTCCCTCCCCTCCCTCACCCCTCCCCCTCCCCCTCCCCCTCCCCTCCCCTCCCCCTCCCCTCCCGCTCGCGCTCCCTCTCTCTCTCTCTCTCCTCCTCTCTCTCTCTCTCTCCTCCTCCTCTCTACTCTCTCTCTCTCTCTCTCTCTCTCTCTCTCTCTCTCTCTCTCTCTCTCTCTCTCTCTGGAGTCTTACATAGCTGGCCACTTCATTACTGGCACCAGATGTGGCCAGTATGCCAGTCTTCTGTTTCTTGGCTGCCACCATCTGCAGTTCATTGCCCT
Organism: Pollicipes pollicipes; assembly: GCF_011947565.3. Lineage (NCBI taxonomy): Eukaryota > Metazoa > Arthropoda > Thecostraca > Pollicipedomorpha > Pollicipedidae > Pollicipes > Pollicipes pollicipes. The sequence goes on along the minus strand of NW_023596576.1, from coordinate 26,209,433 downwards.
TTCTCTTCTCAGTCATTGTAGGAACTGGCTTCCCTGTGTAGCAGATCACACAACAGGAGTCAGACAAGTGGACAGTTTGATGAAGATGATGAAGATGTGGGACAGATGGGACTCTTTCTATTTTAAAGCAATGTTTGGTATGATTTTACCATGAACAGGAAAGAGGCTGTTGATTGGTAATACCTAAAAAACCCTAACCACCACATCAGTACCATAAAGTGGGACCTGTTTGATATGCAAAGATAAAGTGGAACAGGCTTTATGCAGAGCAGTTGATGAAACTCAGCAGATTTGACAGATGCACAGCAAATAATATAAATGAATGATCACAAATGATTTCATAAATCAAATAAGGACATGAAATATTATCCCACTTACTTAATTCAAAGCTGAAGTAGAGTTTCAACTACATTTTACATTAGGCAAATTAATTATTCACTTATACACAAATGTATGCATCAAAACCCATGCTAACACATTCATTTATGAAAGTGAGACCATGTTTGCCTTACAAAATAAAAAAGAGCAGACGTTGCAAAACAGTCTGCAAAACTCAGCAGATTTCAAACATGCATAGTGTGGGGTTATGTGAGATATGCTAGGGTATGCAAGATTTGAGATATGCCTTTCCATAACATAATAAACACTATCTTAAGGAGTTTCAAGTCATACAGATTGGATGCACATAGAATACACAATATGACCTACATCACTCATGCACATCTATAATGCAAATTAACAAATAACATCATTCAATTAAACCTGAAACCAGCCAACACAGTGATACTGTAATAATGACAGGCAATAGCAGAGAATAAGGACAAGAAAGAACATGTTTTGGGCACTCAAGAGAGCACTGGTAACTAAAATTTGAAGGCATTGTATTGTAGCCATGATGAATGACAGTAATTACATCAGGGTTGTCCATAACTATGATACACAAAGAGGGGAAGAGGGGGTACTGATGGAGCATTACAGAAACATAACAGAGAGGGAAGGGGCACTTTGGTTAATGTAAGCCTATAGATAGTCAGACATGATTGCAGATAATGCTGAAATCTTCAACAACAAAAATCAAACTGCAAACCTTGACATTGTTGCCTTTCTCTCATGATAGGTACTATTTGCCACTATTGCCATGCCACTATTTTTCTTGCTTCTCTAGCCCAGTTAAGGGTTGACAGCCACCCCCTTTTAAGATGCTGCACTTATCTCAGTTGTGGAGTAAACAGGAGTAGGTACAAGGAGGTTTACCAAGGAAAACCATTACTAGCGAGTGACAAGAAAAATGGCTAAAAAGTGGCACCAAATGTGTAACACTTCATGGACTGCCCAATTTAACTCCCAAATGCTGACATGTGCTTTCCATGCCTCAACTTCCTCTTTCCTATATCAAGGATTGCTGAAAGTATAATAAAATATTTCATGCATTCTTGTTACCTTGGCCCCATACATTTTTATGGTTCTTGATGCTGCTTGCTGCGCAGCAATGTGACCGCGCGCAGTAATGGCGCCGGTGTCGCGGCCGCTGTGTGTGCGCGGCGCTCGGGAGTTCGCCATTGTAACTATAAAAAAATTTGAAGGTAAGAGCATGAATCTACCTGTTTTGTGATCATTTACGATATGTCCTGCCTTAAACACAACAAATGGTGTACAATGATTTTTTCTAATGTTGGGTAGGAAAGTACACCCTGACCGTAAGTAATCTAAAAACAGGTAGATTCATGCTCCTACCTTCACATTTTAACATTTATGATAGCGAGCTCCCGAGCGCCGCACGCACCCCACTGCCTCGACTCCCCAGCGCTGTTTCTGCGTTGCCGCTGCATAATTATAATGTTTCTGCTTATCAAGAACCATACAAAATGTACGAGACCAAGGTAACAATAATAATGCAATGAAAAACGTTTCTTATCGCGTCTAGGTACGTTTATGAAACAGACAGGCCAGAATAGTCCAGAACATAGCCTAAACTGGACTAGTCCAACCTAACCTAACCTAATTTAATGTAACCTAACCTGGCCTAGCCTAACAACCTAACCTAACCAAACCTGACCTAACCTGACCTGACCTGACCTGACCTGACCTGACCTGACCTAACCTAACCTAGTCTAGCATAGTCCATCAAGAACCATACAAAATGTACGGGACCAAGGTAACAATAATGCAATGAAAAATGTTTCTTATCGCGTCTAGGTACGTTTATGAAACGGACAGGCCAGAATAGTCCAGAACATAGCCTAAACTGAACTAGTCCAACCTAACCCAACCTAACCTAACCTAACCTAATTTAATGTAACCTAACCTGGCCTAGCCTAACAACTAACCTAACCTAACCTAACCTGACCTGACCTGACCTGACCTGACCTGACCTAACCTGAACCTGACCTGAACCTGACCTAACCTAACCTAACCTAACCTAACCCAGTCTAGCATAGCCAGTAATTTTTTTACTTTGGTACCTGTACGGCCGACGGAGGGAAGAGCTACGCTGGCTGCAGGGTTTCGAGTACTGGTGTGCTGGGGAAATGCTGAGGCATCAGCTGTCATTGTGACGTCACTGAAAATGGTTTGCATAGATCGGGATCGTGTTTTTTTGGGGGGGGCCGACTGAAGGCCAAAAAACTTTTGCTAGTGATATGTCACTGGTATTCGGCTGGGTATGTGACGTCACTGGTCGTGAGTTTTTAAGGCTCTTTTGGGTCCACTGAATGCCGTAAGGCATCAGCTGGCGATGTGTCGTCACTGGTATTCGATTAGACATCAGGCGCGTCCGGCCTCATTCCGTGTTTACTTTTCGTACCTGTCTACTGCAAGCATTTGCGTGCCGCATAAAGGTTTGACCGAATCACCTGAATGTGTGATGTCACCAATTATCACTTAATACGAGTGCACTTAGGCCCCACGGCCACGGTGTGCTATGGTCCGCGAAGTATCACCGGATAGCGTGACGTCACTGGTATTCGAATAAATACTGGGTGCAACAGGCCGTGCTTCATTTTTTCCTCTGAACCCGTCTACTGCAAGCACTGACGTGCTGGATGAAAGCTGCCGAACCACCTGAGTGTGTGACGTCACTGGCCATGAGTTTCACCGGTGCTTTTGGGCCAACTGAAGGTCACAAGGTGTCAGCTAACGACGTCACTGCCATATGACTGATTGTACGACGTCAATGGTCGTGGGTTTTCACGGGCCCTTTAGGACCGACGAAATGCCGTAAGGCATCAGCTGGCGATATGAAGTCACTGGTATTCGGCTGAACATCAGGTAACGGCCATGCTCCATCTACACCTTTCGTACATGTCTACTGCAAGTATTGGCGGATTTTTTGCGGCCAATTGAAGACCATAAAGCATCAGCTAAGGATGTGACGTCACTGGCATTCGACTGTGCGTGATGTCACTGGTCATGAGATTGGTCGGCCTCTTGTGGGCCGGCGAAGGTCATACGGCATTAACTGATGATGTGACGTCACTGGTGTTCGAATAAACTTCAGGCGCGGCAGGCCATGTTCCACCTTTACCCTTGGTACATGTCCATTGCAAGCATTGCCGTGCTGCAGGAAGGCTCTGCCGAATTACCGTCGACACGAATAACGTCACTGACCATTAATTTGTATACTCTTTTGAGCCCACTATAGGTCACAAGGCATCAGCTGACGATATGACGTCACTGGGTCTCGACTAGACATCATGCGCAACAGGCCATGCTCTACCTTTACTTTTTGTACCTGTGTGCTGCAAGCATTCGAGTGCTACACCAAGGCGATGCTGAATCATATCAGTGTGTGACGTCACTGGTCATGAGTTTATACTGGTTCACCTGGGCCGCCCAAGTCCACAAAACATAATATCCCGTGGAGTGTCACGGGAAGATATCACATCAATGGTATTCGGCTTAACATCAAACGCAACAGGTCATGTTCCATCTTTACCTTCGGTACCTGTCTCTTGGAAGTATTGGCGTGCTGAATGAAGGCTCTGTCGAATCTCCTGAGTGTGTGACGTCATTGGTCAAGAGCTTTTTACGGGATCTTTTGTACCCCTTATACGGTATAATGCATCAGCTCACGATATGACGTCACTGGCGTTCGACTTAACATCAGGCGCAACAGGTCCTGTTTCATTTTTGCCTTTCGTACCTGTAAACCTATTGGCGAGCTAAATGATAGCTCTGTCGAATCACCTGAGTGTGCGACGTCTTGGGTTTTTACAGGCTATTTTTGGCTGAGTGAAAGCCATCAAGCATCAGCTAACGATGTGTCGTCACTGGTAGTCCACTGACTGTGTGACGTCACTGGCCATAAGGTTTTACATGCCTTTTTGGACCGACTTTACGCCGTTAGGCATTAGATTACAATATGACGTCAATGGTATTCAACTAAATATCAGATGTAATAAGCCATGTTTCGTCTGTACCTTTCGCACCTATTTGCTGCAAGTATTCGCGCGATACATAGAGGCTCTGCCGAATTACCTGAGCGTATGGTGTAACTAGTTATGAGTTAACGCGGGTTTGCTCGGGCTGACTGAAGCACATAAAGCATCAGCTGACGATATAACGTCACTGGTATTCGACTAAACTCCAGGCGCGACACGCCATGTTCCATCTTTACCTTTCGTACCTGTCTATTGCCAGCGTTGGAGCGCTGAATGAAGGCGCTGTCGAGTCTCCTGAGTGTGTAACGTCATTGGTCATGACTTTTACGGGTTCATTTCAAGCCCCTATACGGCATAATGCATCAGCTGACGATATGACGTCACTGGTGTCCGACTTAATATCAGGCGCAACAGGCCGTGTTCTATCTTTACCTTCCGTACCTGTCTATTACAAGTATTGACGTGCTGAATGAAGGCTCTGTCGAGTCTCCTGAGTGTGGGTGAACACTCAGGTGAATCGGCAAAGCCTTCATATAGCACGTGATGCTTGCAGTAGCCAGGTACGAAAAGTAAAGATGGAACATGGCCTGTTGCGCCTGAGGTTAAGTCAAATACCAGTGACGTCATATCGTCAGCTGATGTATTTAACCCTATGGGATGTTCAAAACAGCCCGTAAACACTCATGACCAGTGACGTCACACACTCAAGAGACTTCACAGTCTTCATTCAGCACGCCAATGCTTACAATAGACCGGCACGAAACGTAAAGACGAACATGGCCTACCGCGCCTGGTATTTAGTAGAATACCAGTGACGTCACATCGTCAGATGCTGCTTGATGTCCTTCAATCAGCCCGAGTAAACCCGTGTAAACTGATGACCAGTTGCATCACACGCTCAGGTGATTGGGCAGAGCCTTTATGTGGCGCGCGAATACTTGCAGTAGATAGGTGCGAAAGGTAAAGATGAAACGTGGCTTATTGCACCTGATGCTTAATTGAATACCAGTGACGGCATATCGCTACATGATGCCTAACGGCCTTAGGTGGGCCCAAAAAGGTCCGTAAAAACTCATTACCAGTGACGTCACACATTCAGTAGATTACCAGTGACGACATACCGTTAGCTGATGCCTTTTGGCTTTCACTCAGCCAAAAATAGCCTGTAAAAACTAATGACCACACACTCAGGTGACTCAGCAGAGCCATCATTCACCTCACCAATTGTTTAACAGGCGCGAAAGGCAACGATGGAGCATGACCTGTTGCGCCTAATGTTAAGTCGAACACCAGTGACGTGGTATCGTCAGCTGATGCATTATACCATAAAGCGGGTTGAAAAAGCCCACAAGTCTTAACCAGTGACGTTACACACTCAGGAGATTCCACAGAGTTTTCATTCAGCACGCCAATGCTTGTAAAAGACAGGTACGAAAGGTCATGATGTTACATGGAACGTTGCGCTTGATGTTGAGTGGAATACCAGTGACGTCATATCATCCCGCGATGCTTCATGGGATGTGATGCTTTGTCACATTGGGCGGCCCACGTGCACCTGTATAAACTCATGACCGGTGACGTCACACACTCAGATAGTTCAGCATCGCCTTGATATAGCACGCGAATACTTGCAGTACAGGTACGAAAGCTAAAGATAGAACATGGCCTGTTACGCATGATGTCTACTCGAAAACCAGTGACGTCGTATGGTCAGCTGATGTGGTATGGGCTTCCGTGGGTTCAAAACAGTCTATATAAATTCATGGTAATTAAAACACTGAGGTAATTCGGCAGAGCCTCTGTCGCGCCTGACGTTTATTCCAACACCAGTGACGTCACATCGTCAGTTAATGCCGTATGACCTTTCGTCGGCCAAAAAGAGGCCGACCAATCTCATGACCAGTGACATCACATACAGTCGAATGCCAGTGACGCCACATCGTTAGCTTATGCTTTATGGCCTTCCGTTGGCCCCACAAATCCATAAAAACTCATGACCGGTGACGTCACACATACACAGGTCATTCGGCAGAGCCTCCCTTCACCACGCCAATGCTTGCAGCAGGCAGGTACGAAAGGTATAGGTGAATCATGGCCTGCTACCCGATGTTCAGCCAAATACCCGTGACGTCATATCATCAGCTGATGCCTTACGGCATTCGGCCGGTCCAAAAGAGCGCGTGAAAACCCACAACCATTGACGTTACACAATCAGTTGTATAGCAGTGACGTCCTTAGCTGATACCATGTGGTCTTTAATGGGCCCAAAAACACCGGTGAAACTCATGACCAGTGACGTCACACACTCAGGCAATTTGGTAGCTTCCATTCAGCACGCCAATGCTTGCAGTAGACAGGTATGAAGGTAAAAATGAAACATGGCCTGCTGCGACCAATATTTAGTCGAAGATCAGTGGCGTCATGCTATCCGATGGTACTTCACGGAACATGATACACCGTGGCCGTGGGACCTAAGTGCACTGGTATCAAGTGATAATTAGTGACATCATACATTCAGGTGATTCGGTCAAACCTTTATTCGGCACAAAAATGCTTGCAACAGACAGGTACGAAAGGCAAAGATGGAATGAGGCCTGTTGCGCCTGATGTTTCATCAAATACCAGCGAGGGCATATGGTCAGGTGATGCCCCATGGCATGCATTTGACCCGAAAGAGCCCTAAAACCTCACGACCAGTGACACCATATACCCAGTTGAATACCAGTGACAGCATATCGCCAGCAAATGCCTTATGGCCTTCATTCAGCCCAAAAGAACCCAGGTCAATGCAAAACCACTTTCAGTGACATCACAATGTCAGCTGACGCCTCACAGCATTTCCCCAGAATGACAGTACATGAACCCTGCAGCCGGCATGCTCTTCCCTCCGCCAGCCATACAGGTACCAAAGTAAAAAAGTCACCTAGCCTAGCCTAGCCTAGCCTAGCCGAGCCGAGCCTAGCCTAGCCTAGCCTAGCCTAGCCTAGCCTAGCCTAACCTAGCCTAACCTAACCTAACCTAACCTAACCTAACCTAACCTAACCTAACCTAACCTAACCTAACCAAACCTAACCTAACCTAACCTAACCTACCTAACCTAACCTAACCTAACCTAACCTAACCTAACCTAACCTAACCTAACCTAACCTAACCTAACCTAACCTAACCTAACCTAACCTAACCTAACCTAACCTAACCTAACCAACCTAACCTTACCTAACCCCCACCCTATCCCCTTCGACCCAGTGTCCCATTGGCATCCATGTTCCATGCCTCATTCCCAGGCACAAACGTCGTATTTCCCCATGTTTCCCCATGTATTTCCCCATTTCCCCATGATCAGTCTGCAAACAATATGGAAGACTGCTTGGATACGCAAGAAACACATTTTATTGAATTCTTGTTACCTTGGCCTCGTACATTTTTGTGGTTCTTGATGCACCGTAATGTTGTGATCACGCGGTAATGTTGCAATCACGCATAGCAATGGCGCCCGGGTCGTGGTTGCTGCGTGTTTGCGCTCGGATGTTCACTATCGTAGTTATTTAAGTTCCAAGGTAACAGCTTAGATGACCTGTTTCACGATTAATTACGATATGTTCTGCCTTAAAAACGACGATTGATGTACAATGCTCTTTCTTAACATGAGGTAGCAATGTATACCCTGACCGCAAAAACATTTAGGCAACCGGTGAAGGCCAACACTTGCACCACATTTTACATACACTAAAGAGTACAAGTGCCCTCATCGAACGTAAATCCGTTTCATTGAGACAGAGACCATGATACAAAAAATAAAACAATAACATCACGTTATCATACCTTCAAAGTTTGATAGTCAGAAACACGACCGCCAGACACCGGTCCAACTCGACACGCGCCCGTCTATAAGAACGATGACACGATATTGACGCACGAAGAGCATTTCGATGAACGAAGGCCAGCTCTACGGTATAATGTATTTCCTCACTATTTTCGGATGTATTTAGTACGAAATGCATTCTTTTGCGTTATCATATTTTACCTATCCAAGCTCACTGTATATATGTTCGATCTCGTTGTACTATTTCTTTCGGTGCAAATGCTGCCAGATCTGGGAGAACGATCGAGAGTTCCCTTCGTTGTACTATCTTCTGCTCACAATGTACATTCCCATTCACTACATTGAGCAAGGATCCAGTTTCCTTTCGAGTTGGGGGGATGAATGTCAGCTATTCATTGCGGAAGTCATCACCACTGTCAGCATCCTTATGAGCGGGGGGCTTCCGGCCGGGGGTGTCAATTTCGGTAACTTATGGGGGCGGGGGGCGAACCGAAGGCCCGACAGCCTCTCCCAATTTTTTTCTGATCGGATTAAGCCCACATTGTCTTGATAAAACGCAATAAATGTTTTTAATCTTGGCATAATTTATAAAAGCCTTTAATCTAAGCAGTATGGAAGTCACGCAGGGCTTGATCCAGGGAGCAGGCACAGGACGCACGCATCTCTTCTGATCGGCACGTGAAGGCGCCCCTTTAGAGGCCACCTCGGGGCCCGATGGTGCTCTTCTATGGCGGTCATGGGAGGCGGCGCGCAAGTGGTTGGAGGGACAGGGACAGGGTTAGCCATGAAGGGCTTAGGTCATTCCCATATTCCAGAGCCTTTCACTTTAACCTCACAAACCATTGCGTGTCTTACGGCGCTAGGTATGTGAAATGCATTGCATTGTTTATTCGCTCGGCTGTTACGATTTGTATCTGGTGGTGAGAGCAACCATAAATGTTTGTAATGAAAGTGGTACGAGACGCCACTACGCAGAAAGATCAAAGAAGATAGTCTTTGTGTTGTGATCATCTTTTGTCTACGTTTTTTGTTATTGTTGTTGTAGCATTCCAACCAAAAACATTGGGAGGGGCCAAGCCAACGTTGTGGGGGGGGGGGGGGGGGTAGGGGACAGCTCAACATTAGGAGGTGGACAGGACCCTCACAAAAGAGTACAAATTGACACCCGTGCTTCCGGCCATGGCCAGAAGGCAAAAGGCAGTCTGAGTGACCATACATCTCATTCAGTGAGCCAAGTGCCTGACAACAAACTTTCTCTATTTAGTACATGTGCTTTTCAATGCATAATTGTCGTGACTGTGTCCTGGAACGTTTGCATGATGTTGGAGATGCCGTCAAACTGGTCGTGCGAAATTGCCACTCTAGCACTCACCTGCAGTACTTCAACTTGTCGAGAGGTGACGGTGGCGGTGCTGGGCGTGTTTGCTGAAACAATTACCGTTATGAGCTCATGTTTTGACCCTTTTTTGTAGTGTCCTTGCATATTTATTCGTGAGTTTATGTTGTTTGCCTGTATTCACATGTTAGGTTGTAGCGCCGTTCTTAGTTGTTCGATTGCAAATCTTACTTCCATAATAACAGGCATACATATGTCTACCTTATTGAATTATTCGTGTGATAAGCCCCGCGCCACTTCTTATATTATCACGCAGCACGAAACCGCCACGCCTTAGCCATGTTTGTTAGCGCCGTAGTCCATGTTTATGTGTCAATATCTCCATCTCGCATAGTTTTACACATTGCGTATATCTTGGAATTCGACCAGTCTATTCGACCGGTCTATTCGACCGGTAGACCAGATTTTCCACGAGTGCAATCGATTGATTTTTGTCACGACGGGCTAAATGCGTCACGAATGCTTTGCTCAATGACTCCTCGCGGGCCGGGACGGAGGGAGGCCTTCGCGTCACATAGACAAGAGTTCCTCGCGAGTAGCGACGGAGGAAGTTCTACGCCGCACGTAGGCAGTTGTCATAACTGTAGGTTGAAAGGCACCACTTGTTACAAAAATTAGGGAGTTGACTGCTGCTCTATCTCTCCGCGACTCAGAGATGAGATGGGACGCATTTGGACATGCCGCTAGCCGCTATTGATAGCGGAAGTTTCGCGTGCAGCGCACCGTTAATGGATTTGCGAACCTCAGAACGTGAGATTCGCTTTTCAATTGCCTTCTTGCGACCCTCAGAAGGTGGAGGTCAGAAAAGGGTGCTGGGCTGTCAGAAACGTTGTTTGAATTTTTCGTAGGTGGATTGGCTTGCGACCACCGAAGGGGGTTAACTCAGATGGCAAGGGTAGCTGACCAGCACTGACAGTGGATTCGGTCACTGAGGGTTCCGTTGTGAGAACCATTCCAGCGACTCCAGAAGGCGAGGTTCGCACATATGAGCTAACGGGAAATTCCGGGGACTTGAGTGATTCCCGCAAATAAGTGTTGTGAGGCGATGAAGGATTCCGACGACTAAGCATTATAGCGGATAAGAAATTCCGGCGGGCCGGCGTGTGGTGGGGCACAATTCAGTAAAGATAGAGGGAGGAGGATGCGTGGTCATAGCGCGATGAACCTTACATCAGGTGGCTAGTATTTACGGGGGATAAATTCCGAGGTATACCTGGTGTATGACTGTACGTTTCCGCTCAAAATTATGGGGGCCTGATCGTTGCACATGTGCGTACTGTGTGTAGCGACCACACAACAAGTCTCCCTTTAATGTGACCAGTGACATGCTTGTATGGGACGGTGAATGTATGGAGTACGTGTAGCCGTATTCAAAATATTCTGCAATACACGTCATGTGCGAGCGCGTAACTTCAAGACATGCAGGAACAACGCCTAAATTATCAGTCAGTGACGTCAGTCAAGTAGTCACAGCGCTCATTGCTTTAATACAAGTTGGGGTTTGGGAGCCTCGTGTGCTAAAAAGAATCACTTTGCGCCAACTTGCCTATTTCTGCTGACTTCCACAATAAGCTAATGACCATCAGTAGCGCAGGCAGAAAGGGGAAGGTGCGCAGGGAGCACGTACCCCTCCCCCTCGGAACCGGCTATTAAAGGCCCAATTTGAGGGACCGAAGGGCCCGAAAAGCCAGCCGGATGTTTCATTCAGGGGCTCCGGTCCGCAGGGCCGGGCAATCCAATACCTGCCAGGGGGTCCTGCGCGCTGATCAGGGGCCCACTGAGTCCATAAGGGCCTACACTTCGGTCCGACTCCACCAGTAACTCACAGTCGGCTCCGTGGCGGTATGGGCTTGAGGACCGATTCCCCAAGTAGGGACAAAGCCGGAGCTTGCAATTTATATTGCTCGGGGGCCCCATAGCGCCTAACAGGGGCCCTGTGTTGTGAAGGGCTCCGAGTCGGCCAGAGGCAGTGTTGCCTAGACGGCCCACGGGTCTAACGATCAAGGGCCTGATTGGAGGGTCTAAGGGCATAAAGGGCTAGTCAAATTCTTTTTCAGGGGCCTGTCTTGAAAAGACGGACCCTCAAGTAACGGTCAGAGGGCCCTTTGCGCCGATTGGGGACTCCCGAGTCGATATCAGCCTATATCTTGGTCAGGCACTACCAGTGCCGCACAGCCGGCCCCGCGTCGGTATTGGCCTGAGGGCCCACTTCCCAATCAGCTACAAAGCCGAGACCAGTGATTTACACTGGTTGGGTTCTCTGCATCTGTTACGGGCCCACGGGGTCTAACAGACGGTCCTGTGCTCGCAAGGGCCCCCCGCCGTCCAAGGGCAGTGTTTAATGGGACCCGAAGAGGGGCCCGGGCGGCCCACCGAAACTGATGCTCAAAGGGCCAGTCGGGGGGCATAACGACCCTAAGGACTGGCTGTAGATCACATAAAGAATCACAACCCGTAGATAAGTGGCCTGAAATATTAGTCAGAGGTCCTCTTGGACCGTTTGAGGAACTCCTGAGACAATGCGGTTGTCTAAATCGGCCAAAGACCACGAAAATAGAACAGTCTGCTGGTCCGTCTGAGCTCCTGAGACCCAATGCCCAAGCAGAGCGAGGTCGGGTTCCGCGATTTACAATTTTCGGGGTCACTGACACAATGAGGGGCTCCTGTGTCGGTTAGGGGCCACAGTGTCGAACAGGAGTCCTGTGGTGGCAAGTGGCCCCGAGTCGGGACGGTGTTTGAGTGGGCCCAAAGAATGGCCGAAGGGTCTCTCGAGACCAAAGATCAAGGGCCCCATGGGGTGGCTGAAGGGTCCGAAGTGCTGGTTGTAGGTTATATTAAGGACCTCCGCCCATAGGGCTGTGATCTCAAATGTCAGTAAGATCATCTCTTGCACTGATACAAACCACTGAGACTGGGCGTTCCTCTATTTCGACCAGAGATCACGAACAACGAACAGTCGGCTCTGTGTTGGTATGAGCTCTGGGATCCATTTCCCAACCAGGGATAAGGCCGGGCCCGCGATTTACATTGGTCGCTCAAAGTGCCTAACAGGGAATTCTGTGTCAACAAGGGGCCTCGATTCGGTCAGGGAAAGATTTGCTGAATAGGGACGGGGACGGGAGCCGAATGCCAGAGGGTCTCTTGTGTTGGTTGGGGCCCTCTGACAAATGAAGGAAACATAAAAACTTGTGATGAGTGTTCGCCTTGAGGTAATATAAAATCCTGTGCCATTCAGGGCTCCCCGTACCGAACGGTGGACGCTCCAACTCTATTCCAGCAAGGGCCCGTTAAGCCCAGCTAGAGTCTATGTGCCAATTGTTTGACCGCCTGCGCTGAGCAGGGATGTTGTGTTAGTGACGGTTCATGCGTCGATCCGGGGTCAACTGTACTAGTCAGAAGGCCTTCCGCGTCAGGGAGCGGACCAATGGAATATGATGTATCCCTTTAGGGGCCTCCGGATCGGCCAGGGGATGCTGCCCGTGTCGCCAGAATGACGGCCGGAAAATGCACCGCGGTGGGACAAAATGGCCCTGCAGCCCTTGACCGGAAACAACAGTGGCCCTGGAGTATTGTGCTGAGAGGAGCCCTTTTACCGGAAATCAGAGGTATCATTAGTGTTGAATGGAATGGGTCGAAATGTGTTCAAAACGCACAGGCCATCTCATGTTCCCCTTAGAACGTTGATTATTTTGCAGAATCGACTAGTGAAACAAATTACATTAAAAGGTTTGAGCTTGCGCGCTGGGTGCCGCTAGTGTAGTGGTTAACGCGACGGCGTTAACCACTGGAAAACCACAGGTATGGGGTTCGATTCCCCACAATGCACGCCCTTCCCGCCAGGGTGAGAGGCTGGAGGCGCCATATAGCCCCAGCAGCTGAGTGCGTCATAGAGCCCCAATGACACGCCCGTAATCCCGGGACGCAAGGATAGCGATGGCTTGGGTCGCAGTTTTCGCAAAAGCAACGGCGTTGGCCACTGCAACTAACGGGGGGGGGGGGGGGGGGGGGGGGGGGCGGGCGCGGTGCGCGCAACAATGAGCATCGTAAAATAACGCTTCTAAATGTCTTTCAAAGTTAATTCGTGCGGTTCAAAGATTACACTGGGCAAATCTTTTTTACAACGTTCAGGTTGTCCTTTGAACAAGTTAACAGCTACAGTAATACGGAAAATAGAGACTTACCCCACTCTTCCAATCCTACCGCCAGATTCCAGCATCATTTCGCGGTGCTGTTAAGACCAATACGTTTTGTCAGCGTACAGGCGAAATATATGCAAAAATGTCTCTAAATATACGAATAAGTGTCCAAAAGCGCTCAGAAGTTCCTCTTTCAGATTTTTTTTTTCAAAAGTAGCTTTTTCAGAGTTGTGTCCATTTAAAAGAGTCACTGGATCATTTGTCAATTTATTTATGGTAAACTTAAGGCAGACTGGATCTCGCGGTCGCGTCTGGCCTATATTCCGGCTTTATAAGGTAAATGTGTCCGGTACATATATATATATATATATATATATATATATATATATGTATATATATATATATATATATATATATATAGATAGATAGATAGATAGATAGATAGATAGACAGACAGATAGATAGATAGATAGATAGATAGACAGATAGATAGATAGATAGATAGATAGATAGATAGATAGATAGATAGATAGATAGATAGATAGATAGATATGTATATATATATATATATATATATATATATATACATATATATACCAGTTCAATTAAAAATAACTGCTGACTACGCTTTGGCGAGCTTTTTGAAACATCGTTCTAGCTTCCGAGCGCTTGACTTGGCATTGTCAATGAGAATGAAGATGATTCGCACAGAACTATTCATATATTCGTCGCTCTTTACATTGTAGCATTCCGAGATCCTATCTCATCGTCGGAGAAGAATGAATAGCACAAGAAATATGTTTTGAGTTTTAAAGAATAAAGAAAGTTGTGCACTTCTAATGGAAAACATCTTTTGGCACGGGGAACACAAATGAAGTATGGCTGATTGAAGAAAGACAGAATCCTATTTCCACTTCGATACATACAAAATGCACCCATAATGGGAACACTACAAAGGCACCATGGGAACACTATTGCCACAATCATATCAATGGTGCTCACCTCCCGCCACCTAATAGTTCAAGGGTTGCACCAAAATTTGTTTGTATGTTGAGGGCTGGAGACAGTTCGCTAATGAATATACTTTCCAAAATTTGAACGCGTCTTCTGTCATTGCACGCCCGTAAAATATTAGTGTTGTCTGTCAGTTGTTGCGTTAATGTCCTGTCGTGTTCGTGTCGCATGTGGTCCAGAGGTCCCCCGTCACGTAAGTGTATTGTCAGACGTCGTGAGAGTGTCGTTGTGGTCACACCAATGTAGTGTAAGGAACAAGGTTTGCAGCCTTCGATGTTGCATTTGAATTGATGCACTATATTTCAGTTTACCGGGTTTGTCTGGGCTGTTTCTCATAAGAAAGTTGGAGATTTTCTTAGTACGATAATAAATGACGATGTCTATTTTGAGGTCTTTCTTGCCTTTGACATGTCGAGGGATAATTTCCCGTAGATCTGTTTCGTCTTGTTTGTGGGCAGATGTTGTTTGATTCTGATGATGTAGTTTGGCGGTTGGTTAGATGTCTTGCCTTGGTTTGCTATCAAAGGGTCTTGTCATATGTCGTTGTATTTCGTTTTCAACGTCAGAATTTGAAAAACCGTTGTTCACCAAGATCTGTCTGATTCTTTTGAATTGTAAATGTAGTTTTGTCCAATCAGAGCAGTGCTTAAATTCACATCTAAGGAATGACCTTATCACGCTCATTTTGTAGCGTCGGGGACACTCACCGTCAGCATTTAAGCACCGCCCATTGCTAGTCTGTTTCCGGTATACAGTCGTTCTAAATTGTTGTCTCTGTCCATCAACAGTCACGTCAAGAAAGGGTATTATGTTTTACACACTACGTTCTTTTGTGAATTTTAAACCAAACCGTTCTTCAAATGTGTTTTTGAGACGTTATAGTTGGTCAATGTCCCTAACTTGCATAGAGATATCGTCTACATAGCGACAACAAATGTCCGGTCCTATGTCGTCACTTTTTAGTGTGTCGGCTTCTACATGTCCCATAAAGAAACTAGCAAATGAAGGTACCGGAGGTGGGCCCATCCCATCACCCTCAATTTGGCAAGAAATAAGTTTTGAAGTTTTTCTTGTGCCACTCAGTCTTTTCCGACGGCGAGAAAGCATCTCGAAACGTTTGAATGGGAAGAGCGGGCGAATATATGAGTAAATTTGTGCGAACCATCTTTAATCTAAATGATAATGCCAGGTCAAAAGCCCGGTAACTAGAACGATGTGTCAAAAAGCTCATCAATGCTGAGTCAGCTGTTATTTTTAATCGAACAGCTATAAAAGAAATGATTCTGCCAAAAAATTCCAACGTAAAGGTACACGACCAGACAGTTAAGAAAGAGGGTATTACCAAAAGGTATAGAGAACGACTTGTGAATCATCAACTGCAGCAAAAAAAAAACGACCTGTGAAATCCTGAAGAAAAAGAGAAAAGTTTTAGAAGAGCTACAGGTATGTTGCCGTGAACATGAAAAAGTACTTGACGAATTTGACGTGATTTAATGTGATGCTAGATGTCTTTCTATGAACAGAATCTTGAAAAATAACTTTCAAGGCTCCATACTGGACATCTGGTATAACAGGAAACTGCGGATGATTAAGTCAACTTATCTCACCATGACTTTACCGAGGGAAAAAGGGATGCTTACTCTTGGTCTTGATTGTCATA
Source organism: Pollicipes pollicipes (assembly GCF_011947565.3). Taxonomy (NCBI): domain Eukaryota; kingdom Metazoa; phylum Arthropoda; class Thecostraca; order Pollicipedomorpha; family Pollicipedidae; genus Pollicipes; species Pollicipes pollicipes. Next base: position 26,193,025 of record NW_023596576.1, on the reverse strand, counting down.
TTTTGTCAAAATATGATAAACTTAGGAAGAAAGTAGAACTCGAAATTCTTTATCAAGATATCTTGAATTTGGAAAAAGAAGACAAGGTTATCGTAGGCAAGGATCTAAAGAACAGTTTACTGGGAGAGAGCACGAAAAGGTGTGGAAATGACAGGAGCAAAATGTTCACGCAAGAACTCAGGACGGCGGCAAAGAAACTTCGAGAACAGGATACCATCATTCGGTGAGCGGACAAATCATCGCTCCACGTAATACTTGGCAAAAAGGAGTATCATGAGAATCTAAACTGCATCTTGAACGACGACAACAAGTTCTGGCACATCACAAAAGACTCATCAGACAAACTCAAGACTAAGCCTAACAAACTAATCACTGCTGCCAATGCTGCTGTTGATGATATAAACATATAATGATGGCATAAACATATGATGGCTGATGTTGATGGCAAAAACATACACTTTTTCAAGATAGCAGGTGAATTTGCGCGTGGTTGTGCTTATGGGTCTATAACAACTCACGAAAATGGTAAACCCCTTCGTCCAATAATTTCACAGATCCCTTCACCAACCTATAGAATTGCAAAACGTCTTAATGGTTTTCTGTCCCCATATCTTCCAATGTCCTACAGCTTATCGTCAAGGGATGAGTTTATCGATATACTGTTATCTCGTCAGCCTAGGGATCTACTAGCCTCTCTAGATGTTGAAAATCCATTTACAGGCGGTCCCACGAAGAGAATCATATCCATCATCCTTGACTTCGTGTATAATCATCCCGAAATCCCTCTTCTCAAAATATCAAAGCGCCTTCTTGAACAATTACTAAAAGCCTGTACGTTGGAATTTCCTTTCCGCAGGCCTGATGGACGAATGTATTGCCAAATTGAGGGTGTTGCGATGGGCTCACCGCTGGGACATTTATTCGCTAGTTTCTTTATGGGGCATGCAGAAACCAACACACTACAAAATGACGACATAGGATCGAACGTTTATTGTCGCTATGTAGACGATGTCTTTGTTAGTCAGAGACATTGACCAACTAGAACGTCCCAAAAACACATTTAAAGAGCAATCTGGTTCAAAATTCACAAAAGAATGAAGTGTGCATAACATAATACCCTTTCTTGACTTGACTACTGATGGATTAGGACAGCGATTTAAAACGACGGTATGCCAAAAGCAGACTAATAACGGACGGTGCTTAAATGCTGATAGTGAGTGTCCCCGACGCTACAAAATGAGCGTGATAAGGTCATTCATTAGATGTGCATTAAAGTATTGCTCTGATTGGATAGGTGTTGCGTGCACAATGGTTGAGTCTGCGTGTTCGGTAGATGGCACCCGAACAGGGACGGTAGATAGTGCAGCGACAAGGACTACCGGCAAGTGGCGCCGCCTCGCTGTGCGGCCGCTAGTGTAGTTAGCAGTGAACCCTTCGGGGTCAGGTGACGTGGCGAGTAGCGCATGGTTTGACTTGCACCGCTGAAAGCCGCCTGTTTCGGCAACGGCGATAGTAGGAATAACTTTGGTAAAAGAGCTATTTTTACTTTTTATCGAGCTTTTCTGTCTTTAACATGTAACACTCGTAGCACAAAAGCTAGCTGTGCAATGCATGCTGGGTAAATCTACGTTAGGTCAAACTTAGACATATGTGGGACGTCGTTTGAGTGCTTATATGTTTTCGGTGTTAGCGTAGTTCGTCTAGTTCAAAATGCATTGGGATGATTTATCATCCGTTGTGCAAAGTGATATATATATATATATACATGTATATATTATATATATATATATATATATATATATATATATATATATATCGATAACTTTGCTCTCACTTCTGGATGTGTTGTATTCTGGCCCCGTATGCCAGGGTGCTTACTTCACTAGATGACAGTGTTTTGTTTGTTTCAGAAACAAAAACAAAAACAGCATGTAAGAAAAAACACAAACGTCTCAAAGTCCTTAAGTCCGCCGTCCGTAACAACAAAACTACATGCAGAATTGAAAGGAATCAGACAGATCTTGGGGAACAACGGTTTTTCACATTCTGACGTTGAAAACGAAATACAACGACATATGACAAGGCCCTTTGATAGCAAACCAAGGCAAGACATCTAACCAACCGCCAAACTATATCATCAGAATCAAATAACATCTGCCCACAAACAAGACGAAACAGATCTATGGGAAATTATCCCTCGACATGTCAAAGGCAAGAAGGACCACAAAATAGACATCGTCATTTATTATCGTACTGAGAAAATCTCCAACTTTCTTGTGAGAAACAGCCCAGACAAACCCGGTAAACTGAAATATAGTGCATCAATTCAAATGCAACATCGAAGGCTACATACTTTGTTCCATACACTACATTGGTGTGACCACAACGACACTCTCACGACGACTGACAATGCACTTACGTGACGGGGGACCTCTGGACCACATGCGACACGAACACGACAGGACATTAACGCAACAACTGACAGACAACACTAATATTTTACGGGCGTGCAATGACAGAAGACGCGTTCAAATTTTGGAAAGTATATTCATTAGCGAACTGTCCTCCAGCCATACATACAGCCAAACATGCGAACAAATTTTGGTGCAAACCCTTGAGCTATTAGGTGTTGAGAGGTGAACACTATTGACGTGAGTGTGACAATAATGTCCCCATGGTGTCTTTGTAGTGTTCCCATTATGACTGTATTTTGTTTGTAAAAAAGTGAAAATAGGATCTGTGCTTATTTCAATAAGCCATGCATCAGTTGTGTTTCTCCGTACCAATAGATGTTTTCCCGATAGTAGTGCACAATTTTTTATCCTGCAAAACTGAAAACTCATTTCTTGTGCCATTCAGTGTTCTCCTCGACGATGGGATGGGATCTCGAAACGCTACAAGAGCATACAAGCCTACTGTAAAGAGGGACGAATATGTAAGTATAACTTAATAACTATAACCGTCTTAAACATAAACCATAATGCAGAGTTAAAATCTCAGAAACTTGAGCGATGTGTCAAAAAGCTCGTCAATGCGGAGCCAGCAGTTATTTTTAATCGAACGCGCATAACGGAGAGAATTGTGCCAAAATATTCATATATATATATATATATATATATATATATATATATATATATATATATATATATATATATATATACATATACTCCCGGCAGCAAAGCTCAGGCTGCGTCCTTGATGATCACCGTCCTCCAACTGGATAGGAAAACTACAAACCCTTGTTTCATATGGCGAGCGAAAAAATGCAATACCAGCACGAACATAGCGGAGAAGGTAATCCCAAGCATTCTCCCCAGATCTGGCAGCACCTTTCCAAAAGAAATAGTACAAGGGAGTGACAATGCCGGAATGTAGGCAGCAGATAGTACAATAAATGGTAATTTTGTAACATAATTTTTTTATAAATAGCAAGGAAATAAATTATTCCCCGTTTTGTTACGAACGTGAACCTTGTTGACATGCGTCTGTTTGGGACCGCACGCGCATTGGGCGTCGACGTTACGTACGTGGGCGTTGTCGCTACTCGTCAGAGCTGATTTGGGCACGGTTGTTTGCGCTCGGTTGCGTTGGTGCGAGGCACATACAGATAGCCTACAAGCGCGGGCAATTGGCCTATCTGTATTTTTCCTCAGACTCTTAGCAGTTGTGCTGCACCCGGCTGAAGCCGCTGGGCTACTGGTACTGGTCATTTCATTGATTTTGCAAGGTAAGTACGCTACACACTGCGCTGGTCTCGGCATTGTTCGCTTAAATCATTACCATGCTTTTATTCTGTTCAAATAAGTACCTTCTTAAAATACATCATGGGTATTGACAGTGCTGCTGAGCAGCAATGATCAACTAAGTGTGGCAGCAATGATCAACTAGAAACTCAGCTATGGCTTTTGCAATCGCTCCATAGATGAGTATATAATGCATTGTTGAGCCAGACGGCAGAAGGTGGTGGACCATTCCAGATCTTGGGAGGAGGTGTGATCCTGCCCCATATGGTACAGCAAACTCCTGTTTGGCATGGGGACTGATGATTTGAGACATGGATGGGGGGTCTCCAACATTCTCATAACAATCTAATTTGCATGTACTGACAACCAATTACATTTAACCGCACCACTCAAGATGGGTCAGGATCACACTGACTTACCATCCAATGTTTCAGAGCTTGCATTATGTATTGATGTTATCTAGGTTTACAGCATACAAACATGCATCAAACATTTCTTAAGTTTTGATCCTTATGTTTTAATGGTATCAGCAGCTGTTATCAAGTGTTAAGCATGCAGTTGTTTTGCTGCCATTTTACCTGTTCAGTGCAAGCAGCGGAAGCTGGTACCAGCAACATGCTGCTTATTTTTGATTGAACAATGTTTTTGGCCTGTTTTGCAATATTAATTATTTGGCATGCCCTAAAATTCCAATCAACAACATCAACATTAATTATTCAAGCTTTTTGATTTAAGTGGTGGCTCTCCAGCCACATAGCAATTGCAGGAGTAGCTGGCTCCAGAAACAGACAGGACAAGTTGACAGTAATGAATAGTATGATGCAGCTAAGAAAAATATACTGCATTTGGCATTTTGGGCTCTGTATGCTTTTTCAATTCTAATCATTTGTTTTACTGCAGTGTGTGTTCATGTTCCACCTTTCCAAATGGATTATGTGCTTATTTTTGCTAGTGAAAACCACAGACAACATTGATTTCTTGAAATATTGGGCATGCAAGCCTAGCTGCATGCAACCAATGGTGAAATCTAGCCCTATGTGTGGCATCTGCCACATAGAGCCTTTGAACCAGAGTGGATGGCACTTCTAGAGAATTTAATTCGCTCTGTGCTGCTGTGATAATAACAGTGTGGGTCAGTGTGGGTTTTTGCGATGAAGTTTAAAGCTTCAACTTAAAACTGTGGGACAGCCTTAAACTGAAGCATGTAATCCTAAACTTAAACTGTAAGGACCATATCTAGACACCTTACATGTGATTCCCATATAGTCTTATTCAAGTTTTTCAGAATAACATTCTAACAATGGCATGCAGCAAAATTTGGATAACTGTAGATAAGTGATAGTTGATCTTTGAGTGTTAAATGTTAGATATGCCTCTTACAGTCACTGATCCATAGCAGATCACAGGCAAGTCATGCTTGTCAACAAG
>NW_023596576.1:26092100-26186854 GCF_011947565.3 Pollicipes pollicipes | reverse complement strand
GTCGTGGACTCTGTGAGCTGTTAAAGAAATGGTGACACTGATCCCATCACACGACGTCGGATGGCCCTGACGCCGTCGCGAGAGTCTGATGACATCCTGGTAGAGTAGGTGGAGCTCGGCGCCCGCCTGCCATGCCCACCAGACCAGGCCTCCGCGAGGGCGTGTGGCGCGCAGCGAGGGAGGGGGTTCATCAGCGGTCAACCGTCGGCGCTGCGACCGGCCGCCCAAGATCGGACTGTCAACACGGCGATTACGACCGGCGGCGCTGATGGGCCGGATCATGCCACATCCAGATCCATCGGCCGCGCCGATTGGACGTGAACCCGCCGCGGTCATCAGCCCAATTGTAATCATTGCGATGACACGTCCACACGCCAGAGCCGCCGTGTCGCTTGTCGGAGCGCTCCAGCCGAGCGTTTGGCACTGTGTACTGGTCTGCGGTGATGAACGCTTGACCACCTGTCTCAACTCAGAGCACGCCTTCCGAGGCCCGTCGTGCCCGCAGTTGGATCGGCCGAGCCCGTCGTGCCCGTTGGAAGACAGTTGGATCGGTGACGTGCCGTCCGGCCGGCGCCCGACGGCTCATCGGACGCAGGCCCATCAACAGCTGATGACGCCGCCGTCCCCACCGGACGCCGGCGGCGCCGGCGCGCCGTCCGGCGCCGGTCGCTGCGTGCCGCCGCCTCGTTTGCTGGGCCGCCGGCCGAGCGGCGTCCCCCGAGGGGCAAATCTGGCGAGGCGGGCCGAGCGGAGGCCACCGCCGTCCGCAGTCATTAGGCCGGCGGTAACGCAGGCAGGCACGACGGACCAACTCAAGTTTACCAGTTAGCGGCAAACACAGCAGCCGAGACGCGGCAGCCGGAGACAAAACGGCCCGCTCAGCCCGGCAGGTCACGGCCGAGAGGTAGTGGACGGTCTGACCACGGAGCGGCAACGACATAGAAGGTGGTCCGGCTACACGAACGAGACGCGAGACGACCCGATTACAGACGGTGAGCAAGGCAGCGGAGGACCTGAACACAAGCAGAAACGAGGCAACGGAACGACTTGAACACAGGGAAGTAACGAGGCAGCAGACGACCTGAACACAAGGGGTAACGAGGGCAGCTTACGGCCTGACCACAGATGACGAACAGGCAGTCCACGACTTGAACACCGACGGCGGTGGAACCGTGATGAACGAAACAGCTACTTCAAAGGCAAATTTAGGCACGAAGCGACGGTACTTAGGCTGCGGATCCAGAAGTGACAACAAGATGGGGCACCTATGCAGGAGCGGTGGGAGTACCCGAATGACTGGCTTTAGGCAGCGTGTTCGTCCATTGTGATTGTATGGAGCATTAGTGGCTCGCGTCGGTCACGGAGCAAAGAAGCGGGTATAACCTTCCGCCGCCAGCTGCAGACGATGTTTAAAGAAGACGATCATATCTAAGAATGTGCCAAACTTGCGCCGTCCGATGGAATGCATGGGATTAGGGTGACTTACAAGCCACATGACCATTTCAAGATAGGCAAATAGATAAACGCGGGAGCTATCGCATTATGGGTGGGGGCTTTGTGGAGCTCAGGCCCTCCCAACATTTGGGATAATATGGCGGTGCAAAGAAAGCAGCGACTGGAAATGCCCCTTAGCCCCCCACTCCCACCCCATCCCCAATCTTGGACAAGTTTTCTTGCTCTTAAATGTATCTCTTTCCAGCTTGGGAGCTCGTGGCCTTTTCATACCATCCCCATGTTCTGTGGACCGTCATGTAAAACATCACACTGCAACACGACCACGACAAAGCCAAAGTGCGGGGCGGCACCGACGTCAGTGCCGCGCCGCACCGCTCCACCAGGGCGGGACGGCACTGGTTGCGGAAATTCCTGGAGTCATGACGGCGAATCTGAGATAAAACACCGTCAGACAGCCAGAAAATCCTCCCGATGCTAAGAGCAGTCGCAGGAGCGGGCGAGCCGCTCCGCACCACTCTAAACGTAGCCGTCCCGCTTCACCAGGGCAGGACGGCGCGGTCTGAAAACCGACCGTCAGTGCCGCCCCGCATCGCTCTATCAGGGCAGGACGGCACGGGCTGAAGACCGACATCAGTGCCGCCCCGCACCGCTCCCACCAGGGCGGGACGAGGCGGTCTGAAGACCGACGTCTGTGCCGCCCCGCACCGCTCCACCAGGACGGGGCGGTCTGAAGATGACGTCAGTGCCGCCCCGCACCGCTCCACCAGGGCGGGACGGGGCGGTCTGAAGACCGACGTCAGTGCCGCCCCGCACCGCTCCACCAGGGCGGGACGGGGCGGGCTGAAGACCGCGGCAGTGCCGGCCTCGCACCGCTCTATCAGGGCAGAACGGCACGGCCCTGAAGACCGACGTCAGTGTCGCCCCGCACCGCCTCCACCAGCGGTGGGACGGCGCGGTCTGAAGACCGACGTCAGTGCCACTCTCGCAAGGCCCCAATCGGCTCGCGCACGGGACAGCGGTGCTGAATTAATATCAGCCCACGATCAGGAATAGATGATATAATGCAGGTTCGTTCCATGACCCTCCCCGCTTCCCTCCAGCGCGTTCGTCGGGCCCGGCGACACTGCCTCTGACGGGCGCCTGGGAATCAGCAGACTAGGTGGGCCCCAGCCCAGCCTCGTGCCCGTCCAGGCCGCTCCAGCGCCGCGCCCCTGCGGCGGAGCGTCTCGGCGACGGAGGCCGACCCGGGGCGGATCGATGGCGGTGGCCTCTGCCGACGGCCGGCGGCGACGCGGGCGCGCCGACCCACCCGCCAAACGGCCTTATTAAACTGACGGCCGTCCGGGCGCCGTCGCCGTCGCCAAGTGCTCGTCCGATCCCGAAACAATCATGGCTGCCGCCGCCGACACGTCCATAAATACGGCAGACGGCGGCAAGGCGGCTCACTTACGCCCGGTGCTCCGACATCGGCTGGGAGAAATTGAATTGCAAATCATTGTCGGCCGGGCTAGACAATTTTCCAGTCTCTGTTTGAAAAATGCCCCCCGGAGAGCCGTGAGATGAAAATTCAATTATCGGTTTGGAAATGGCGCCCTGGAAGTTGGCGGGAACCGTGGCGGGTGCGGCGCGGCGGGAGATAAATGGCGGGGCAGTCGTCGACGGGGGACTCCCTCCGCTGCCAAGCGGGGGAGCCGCCCCTCGTCAAGCCTGTTTGAGCCCCATTGAGGCATCTGCCGCGGGTGATAGGTCAGCAGCAGCGTGGCACGCGGAGCAGAGGCCACCAGCAGGATCACCGGCAGGGATAACTGACAGGAATCACCGGGAGAGGTCACCGGCAGTGATCAGCGGTAGAGGTCACCGGTAGGGAGCGAAGGTGAGGTCGCCGGCATAAGGTCAGCGCTCACCATCACAAGCCAGTGATTGCGCTGGTGGAGCTCGGGCGTGCCGTGCAGACTGCTGAGAACTAGGTCGCCCATCCAGTACTGCGACAATTTATAAAGTCGATCACATACTGGCATATTACTCGCCACTCGCACCTCAAGTACACACGTGTACGCAAGTGCAGTTGCGCTCAGGATTTTGCATGGCCAGATCGTTCGACTGTGAGCACAGTGGCAAATGTCGTTTGTACAGGCGCGTGCGTCATTTGGAGTGCATGTGATTCTTCCGTGTCCGTCTGTTGAAACAGGCATGCCGGGGCGCACCGGCCGTGTCTGTACGCTCGCAGCGGCGTCGTAACGTTTGGTAACGATCGTCAACCCGAATTGCTCGGAAGAAGACCTTCCTCGATGGCTTCAAGAAGCGACCAATAATACTTGCCATGCATGAGATGGCCAATACGACCGCGCTGAGGGGCCAGCCGCCGCTGAAAGCCGTCCAATTTGCCTGATCGGTTACCAGGCTGTAACAGAAGACACGGCATACATGAGAGACGCCCATATCCTTGGAGACGATCTTTGTTTCGCAACTATACGAACTACTATTACAGCCAACTACAGTACGACCATGCGTTTTTGACGCCGCCGCCCAGTGATCAAAATTCATTGGCAGGGCGGGGGCAGCAGGCCATCGACCCATGTTTTAGATATTTAACATCAACCCTACAGCAATGCATTGAAAAAATCGAGTTCAGACTTGGCACTGCCGCCCCCTCCCCTTCCGCTTTCTGAGACGCCCCCACTCTTACGCGAAAATCGCCGCCATGAAATGATGTTCTAATGAAATAAAGCCAAGCTAAAACCGTCGCGAAGAGAGGAATGCATCCACGTAAAAACGGGGTCTCATTTTCTAATGCTCTTTTGTCCAGTCATGTGCTCAAACTAGAGGCAGCAAGGGGGGGGGGGGGCACCTGCCTCCTTCCCCCGTCAACTCTTGGTAGCGGTTAATATTAACCACGCTTGTCCTCCCTCACCCGTTGCAACAGAGGTTTCTCCGCCGCTGGCTTATACGAACTCACTTCATCATTTGCTAAAAGGCTAAGATTGGAAAACGAAAAACGCAAACCACCTTCGGTGCCCGAGCTCCATTACCATGCCACCGCACACAGGGTATGAAGATCGGTCGACCCAGCACAATGACCCGTCTGGTAACATGCCGCCGTTAGGATCAGCCCGATCCCAGGCAACTGCCAGCAGACTATAATGCAATGCGCAAAGCCCGCGGAAGGCGAGGTTCCTAGTCTAAACGACGATCGCCACGGCTCTGGTTGCCAATGTGACGACGGTTAGAGGCGTGGGCACGGCTCGACGGGGCTGAGGATCGCATGCTCTGGTGCGGGCATCCCAGCTGATCTGGCATGGCCCTGGCCGCGCCGGCCCCATTGACGAGCTGTGGCGGCTGGCACTCCCACGTGGCCGCTGACAGCGTGCTTATGCCGAGCCGCTGTCGGAAGATTCCGCAAACGAACACCGTCGACTCAGTGTGTGAAATATGCCTTCGGAAATAACATATTTGACGCTGTTTGTCTGATTTATTCTTTCGTGAACAACATTGGACCAGACCAATCAAAACCGTGCACTTTGTCGTCAGTGCATGCTTGCCATTTCAAGCCCAGCACATGGGTGCCTTCTGTTGCTGGTGCTTGCAATCCGTCATCGATAAATTCTCGGCACAAATCGCGCTAGCATGCTTACGTATCACATCAGACACGCGCACAATGGTTTTTGAGCAATGCTCTCTCAGCGTCCGTTCGCTTATCCCGAGCGAAGCATTTGCACGTTTTTGGACTCGCAGAGAAAGAGAGCAGGCCACAGCAGCCGCAAGTGCAGCCCTCGCCACGTTATCAAGCTGTGCCTGCTCAGCTCGTGCACAGCATGCCACATACTGCGACAGCTCCACCTGTTTCAGATGTGCCTCCCGCAGATATATGACGCACCTGTCCACGGAAAACACGTTACTGATCGAGCTCTTATGTGCCACGTGGGACTGCACTTAAGGCGTGTCTGTTCACCAGGTTCAAGGGTATGCCTTACGCTAATTGTGGTGTGTGTGGGGGGGGGGGAGTTGCTTGGTCCAGGTGTCGTTCTCCAAATCATCAGTTCAGTCCTACAGAACACCAGTTTGGAAGCCAAAGATCATCATTTTCACTCGTCGGGCCTTGACACGCGCCAGGGTGGCCGGCTAGATACCCTTCGCTCGGGTGGGGGGGGGGGGTCAATTTGAGCGCCCCTCTGAGATCTCGTTAAGTAAGAAGGCTGAAGACACCAATTTACAGGGTGTCTTGGCTTGTACGTGAACTCACTTATGTCAAAGTTTGAGCTTCCTAGGTCATGACCTTCAGGTCTAATAAGGTCAAACAAGGTCAAATTCTAGGTTGGTCTCCAATGCGCCCCCAGAACCTAGGCAACTGCTTCTAAGCAAAGGGTCACAAGCCCATTTGACGTCAGTGACCTTGTTTGACACTTTCAAGGTCATGGTGACCGAAATCATACAAGACCGCTCTGAGTTTTGCATTTGAATAAGCGACAGAGATTACGCTAGGCAGTATGTTCCTAAAACAAAATGTCAACCCGGGTCATCTTAGGTCAATGACCTGTTATGACCTCTAGGAAGTCAATGGAATATGTATAATGCGGTTCCCGCTGTCAATAGTTTCGAAGTGAGCACCAGAATCCATCCCATACAGCAAGCCCTAAAGTAATAAATCTGATTGGTTTTGACCTTGGTCTGACCTTCATACCTGACCTTCGGTCAATATAATTGGCTCATTCAATATTTGTGGTGCCTAGGAAAGCATCTCAGAGATGTATGGCTCCGTCAACCACTCCGTTACTGTATCAGATTGGACGATTCCCTAGAAATTGCATTCGCTGAAACCATGGCCTGATTTTAACTGCCATAGGTCAACAACCTTACAAGGTACATCTAAATTTCTTATGTCAAACGATCTGCTATTCAGTCTTCTACAGCTATGCACAATTTGGCGAGGCTACGCTGTGCCGTTCGAAAACCATTCTGGAAAAACCTTTGGGGGGTCAATTTGACCCCCCACCCTCACCCGAGCGCGTGTTAATCCGCGCGATATTGAGGCACTTCCCTTCCCTTTATTTTTCGTGTACGAATTTAGGTGTAAAGAACACTAACCATGCGACAGCCACAAGCATGCTACAAGTCAAAATGACATCACTGAGGCAATTGCAGGTATCAAATTGAAAATTCATACCGTCTTGGTAGCGTTTGGTATGCCATGACCTTTGTTGCAACTGGTTCAAACGTCCCTTGTTGGGTTATTACTAGAATTGTCGTTTTCTAGAATTTCTTGCCTAAAGCTCAGTCCAAGGTCCAAGGATGGACCAGTCTTCCGTCCGGAAAGTGTCCAAACAACTCCAGCCGCTACTTACGTCGATGCATTTCCCTACTCAAATGAAATGAATAGAAAACCAATCATCGTGGGTTTGTAATGTGTATCGCAGGCTTCCGAAAAGCGCCCCTAATTGCCAACTCACATCGATATGCGCTAAGCTTGACTATCACTAAGCTTGACAACGGCAGCTAATCCAATGGTGAGTGGCAGCGGATCGTAACCAGGTAGGCAATGAGCGTCACAGGCGCTCCTGAAGACAATAACCTCGATACCCCATATTGTTCAAAACTTTCTTCACATGCTTCAAAAAAGTATTCTCTCGTGTGTTTATCAACTTTTCCAGATCCAGAATAAATGAGTTTGAAAACGATCGTCATTAAATAAGTTGAGATGCGTACCAATTTGCGACACGACACATTGGCATCGGCTGTCTTAAAAATCTACAGATTGTGTCCCTGATTGTCCAGTTTCAAAATTGGATGTTGGAAGTTTTTGGAACTCCAACAATTCGGAATCAAATCGACAGGTATCAATAAATCGACTATTACAGCTCAATAATGTAGGGGAGAGGCGGGAGAATTGGGACGAACGAGAATAGGGACACGCAAATATTTTAGAGATGGGTTGTTCCGGATCATCACTTACACATTCCTGTTTTTCTTTTTTGTATCACGAAACGCTGGAAAATACCAGCTGTCCTTTTCCGGTGCACAGGAACACTGTGCGGGGTGAGTGCCAAAAAACTTTACCTTTTGAGTGTTATTTCAAGTTGTGTGCACTGTTCATGTCAAGCCATCTTTTCTTTTAACTATTTCACGTTGTAAGCTCACATAATGTTAGTCTTCCTGCTTGCATTTAAAATTATATAAGCCAATTGACCAACGGCGGATAACTCGTCTAGTAGCTAGCGTGCGCTGCAGGAGAATCGGGACGCCCGTCCCTATTGTTATGCAGATGTCCCGATTCTCCTGCAGGAACCATTGTCACTCGTGCAGAATACTATACATACCTATAAATTGATGCAACTGTTTTTAACGAAACTTACCTATTTTCTTCTTTCAGAACCATACCACGTGTATACATTGGATAAGAAAAGGGGTACGCGGACGTATCTCATGATTCAATGCTGCTGGCTGTCAAAGATGTTGCAGAGGGGGGGGAGTGAGTCTGAGAAAAGCTGCAGAAGCCCACAGTGTGAGCAAAAGCGTCCTTGGAAGGTATGTCGCAAAGCACAGTGTCGATCCTGCAGCTCGTCTTGAGCCCGACTACAGTCATTCGAAGATATTCGCTGCTGACGAGGAGCAAACACTCAGTGAATATGTGATGCAGTGCTCGAAGATGTTCGATGGTTTGACGCACAAGCAAACATGTGAAATCGCCCACCAAATGGCAGTTAAAAATGACAAACATTTTCCCGCTTCCTGGGCTGAAAATGAAGAAGCGGGACGCGAGTGGGTGAAGGTCTTCATGAAAAGGAACACCCAGCTGGCACTGCGGAAACCTGAAGCTACATCCATCGCGCGAGCTGGAGCCCTCAAGAGGCACAATGTCGAGGAATTCTTCGGAAACCTGTCTGATGTCCTGAAACAGACGGGAGTCTCAGGTGCGATGATTAGATGAAACTGGATTCACGACTGCACAGAAGCCTGGAAAAGTCATTCCTGGAAAGGGAGACAAACAGGTCAGGAGAGTCACCTCCGCGGAGAGGGGTGAACTTGTCACGATGTGTGTCGCTGTGACTGCCACTGGAGCATACCTTCCCCCTGCCTGCATCTTCCCAAGGAAGACTCTTCGGGAAAATCTGATGGAAGGCACCCCGGAAGGATCGCTGCAGCTGTGTCACAGCAGCGGGTGGATGACGCCTGAAAACTTTGAGAAGATGATGCAGCACATTGTGAAGCACATGGAGGCAAGCAAGGACAATCCAGTCGTCTTGCTGCTCGACAATCACGTCAGTCATGTCAGCCTGAACGTGTTGACGTTGGCGAAGGACAGTGGAGTCCATATCGTGCCTCTACCTCCTCACACGAGTCACAGGCTGCAACCGCTCAATGTCACCGTCTTCGGTCCGATGAAGGCAGGCTTCAAGAAGCAGGCAGGCAGCTGGACGCTCCAAAACGCGGGAAAGCCCATCAAGCTTCTGAACATGGAGAAGCTCATGGGGCAGGCGTTGATCCGTTCGGCCACCCCAGCCAACATCCTGTCCGGCTTTCGAACGACAGGAATCTGTCCGCTGGCCACTGAAGTCTTCACCAGGGATGACTACCTTCCCGCAGACGTTACCGACAGACCAGCTCCCTCAGCGACTGCAGGAGCGTCCGGGGTGGCTGAAGACGACACACACGAAGCGGACACACAGGAAGCGGACACACGATGCAAACACACATGAAGCGGGCGCACACGAAGATGACACACACGGAGCGGATACACACGAAGAGGACCGCGTCGAGAGTCCGGAGCCTCCATCCCTGTCAAGGAGGCCGACTGATCCGGTTGACCTGCAGCTGGAAAGGCCACCATTTGCAAGCAACGAACCGGGTGCAGTTTATGGACCGTCACGGGCTCCAGCTGAGGTCCGAGGAGGTGACCCACTCAGCCCAGCATCTCGCGCAGTCCGGCTTGTCTCACCGCAGGAGTTTCCTGGATATCCGAAAGTGAGTTTTTTTATCCGAATTTCTTCCTTAAACCGATAAAGCAGCAATGACAAAATAACATTAAACAGACCCCAGATCGCCCATACGATCCTTTAGAAAACATTGTTCATTGTTGAACTGCCTTATATTTTCGTGATTATAAATTTCCTCTCATTTTCACCTTTCCTATGTTCGTTAGTTATGGTGTAATTCCGTAAAATATAGTTTTTTAATGGATAATTTTGTAACTCGAAGTATCCTCCAGTCGGCCATGTTGTCCAATGCCTATGCCTATGTTCCATAACCGTATCCTTACACTTCCTGGTCCTCCATCTTTTAAGGCAGGACCCAAGGTGCAGCCGAGTCGTCGAGGGCGAAAAAAGGAAAGACCATGATAGCTTCGAGTACACCAGAGCTGCAGAGAAAAAAGAGGAAGAGGAGAAGAAGACCCGAAATACGCAGGCCAAACACGAGCGTGTGTCAAAGCAACTGTTCGATGCCAAGAGCAACACCGCTGACACGAAAGGTAAGAAGGGAAAGCTGGGAGGTGCAAAGGACTTGCCAAAGGCTGACGATAAAGCGTCGTGTCTGTACTGTGGGATGCAGTAAAGGCTCAGCTGTGAATCGTGCATCCAGTGTACAACATGCAAAAAGTGGGCGTGCTTGCCGTGTACCGACCCAACAGCCTGACAGGCACAGTTTGTATGTGACCTCTGCCGAGACTGGTGATCCACTCATCCGCTGTATCCGATATGATCCGCTGTGTCGCGGGTATCGCATTGGCTGTGCTGATTTAACGTGATTAGTACGATGTGTGGGAAGCTTTGTGACCGTTTACGTTGTTAAATGGGTGCCTAGGATATGTACCGATATTGTTAGTCATGTGATCCGCTGTGTTGCCATCAACGCATTGGCTGTGCAGATTCAACGTGAGTAGCACGATGTTCAGGAAGTGTCGTGACAGTTGCTTTGCCTGTTTGGTGCTTAGACTGCCGAGACTGTGAGTCCTACGATCCGCCGTGCTACAAGTATTACATTGGATGTGCTGAAACGTGATTATGCGATGTGTAGGAAGTTTTCGACCGTTGTCGCTGCTAGTATGTGCCTAGACTGCCAAGGTTGATAGTTATATGATCCGCTGTGCCGCAAGTAGCGCATTGGCTGTGATAATTTAACGTGATTATTACGACTGCAGGTTGTGTGGCGGTGTTGTCTGGCTGTGTAGACTGCCGACATTACTTCTAGCCGGATCTTATGTTAGAAATACCTTCCCGTTGTTGGGGTTCTTCTGCCAAGAACAGAATGGTTATTTGGAGGTGGAAAATATATACTGAGTTCACGTTCTAAAATGTGTCTCAGTTTTAACACGAGATGAATGAATCTGATATGCTACCATTTTCAGCGGAAGGAAACGTTGCCACGACCATTGACAAGCTCCTGAACGCAAGTAGATGGCAGTGCAGTCCGCTCATTTTACCATTTGCAATTTACTTATAGGACATGTAGTCAAGTGGAAACTTTGTCCCAATGCTACTTAGTATGTCTCAATTCATATTCACGTCTGTCCCGATTCTCCTGTGTTCGTCCCGATTCTGCTGTAAATGAAGGCCTTTGTTTTTGCTCCACGCGAGTCGCATCCTACCACAGAGTGAAATTTACCTATTAGTACAGTGCAAATAAATATTCAATTTATTTATTAGTATGGTGCAATGTTACCTAGCTTTCATACTTTTGCTGCAATAACTCTTCAAAGTTGAAGTTGCAAGTGTCCCAATTCTCCCGCCTCTCCCCTACTTACTTCATGACGCAGCCTTGAAATGTGGTGAAAATGATATCGTCATGCAGCCGAAGGCTACGTCCATCCAACATGAAGCATAACAGACACACCGACCTGTGACCCATCCTGCCAGGTCAGCCTACAACAGCTTTGTGGTACGTCAGGCGCCTGATGCGGGCTTGATGCGTAGCAGGTTGTTATGGTACCTGGAGGCCCTCTTACTTACTTACACTTACTTACATTTACTTACACTTACTACTTACTACTTACTTACTTACTTACTTACTTACAGACTGAAATTATACGGCTAACCTAGTACTCCAGGTCCCTTTACTAGTACTTCACCCTTTGAATGCGTTTTCCTAGGTCCAGACGCCAGTCTATCTACCAGAATATACGTTGTTCATTTTTCGGAAATAATATTTGACAACGCCCGACTCGCAGGTTTCACATGAACGTTGACCTGTTTCATGGCATAGTGGCAAGAAAAAAACCGTTGCCAGCTGTGGCCTGCGGCCGGTGGCAGCGGTCGCGCTCAAGGTCAGGCAATGTAAGAGGGCAGGGCAGACTGCGCCGAGCATTGTCGATATACTTTCGCCACCACATGCTGCCGTTGATTTGGAATTGCACGCCCGAGTGATGGGCGTTGGCAGGGATGGCGAATGTCACACAAGCACTGCTTGGCGTAAGCTCTGGTCCCAGAAATCCGTCCATTCAAAAGGTTCAGATAAAATTTTTTTTAAAGATAACTGGAGGGGAAGGCCTTTAGCCCTCTCCCCAACTTGGACCCCCAGCCGCCCTATCCCAATTCTGAGAGAGAGGTGGGCCAAACGCGGGAGAAATTCGTTCGCTAATGAGTTTTGTGAGCAGAATTCATAACTTTTCGCGATTCAGCCCCAACCCATCTCACCTTGCGAAACGCCGCCCTGTATGTGCCGATTGAAGGCCAGCCGTCCTCAAAACGTCGACTCGCGCATCCCAGCCAGACATCCTGTCGGTACTCAGGTCACTTGTTGGCTCTCAAACTAGCTTGCAGAGTAATTAAGAGAATATTGCAAGTCTGCCGACGCGTTTTCACTTCAATTTTACCGTGACGCCATAGGCGTCCCTGAAATGTTGCCAACACCTTTTCGGGATCACGGAACCCAGGGCTATATATTTCGGGATCACGGAACCCAGGGTTGTATATTTCGCTTTGAATGGGCAAAACGAATTCGCTATCTTCAGAGATCGATATGGGTGGCGCAAAAAGAGGTTTGCGGTTAGCACTTGCTTGCGGTTAGCAAAACGCTACCGGCCAATGCGAGGCAAATTACCGGCGACGCCATACCATGACCAACAATTTTAAGCCAGGGACAACATATGAGTAAAAAAGAACATTGGGTATGTTTTTGTCGTCCGTCCCCGTCGGGCAGCCCGGACAATAAACATAAATGGAGGAAATATTGCACGCCATTATGTAACATAATTTCTAGCATCCCGCGACTCACGTTTCATTTTGCAAACCGCACGAGCCACCAGTTGACGCTCCTCAGGCAATACGAGGGCCTGTCTGTTATTACCTTACCTCCTGTTCCCATTACATTTACTCCTGCCACCCTAGCGTGATAATGCATGCAGGAACGAGAGCGAGAAAAAAGTAATTACATACGCTAGATAAACACAATCTCGGCAAAGTGTAGACATGCTCCTGTCAGAAATTATTTCGCATCACATCTTGCTTCCGCTCAGTCTCGCCAGCGCTCAGCACTCATATCGCATGCCGCTTGCCCCACCATTCTGCCGAATGACTGCAGACAGGCAGCAGCAGCATCCGTTGACTCAGGACGTGGGTGTGTGAGAAAATGAGGCGATGAAGGAACAACCCATACCGGAACAATACGAATTAAAGTAGATACGGACTCTGACTAGGAAACAAATTCCGCAACAGGCAGTTCCAAAATGTAACGGAACCGCCGGGCACGTCAAACATGATTCAGGACCCAATCACTACTTGAACCCAGGTTTGATGATCCCGGCAAAATCATTAGACCTGCTTCCATTCTCGCCGCGGAGCCCCTAACCCCGCCGAATGCGAGAGAGACGCGACCGCCAGCCCGGCATCGGCACCAGACGCGCAATATGTCCAGCAGCCCGTCGGCCGACGCCCCAGAAGACAGGCATCTATAATCTGTTAGTCGCCCCCAGGGACATCTGTCGGCGGAACATCCAACTAGCGGCGTCCCCCGGCGGAGATGTGATTATCAATCCGGCGCTCGCGCGGCCGTCCGCTAACAGGTCTCATGTTTAGTTGATGCGAGAATTTCTCCTGGGAGGCGATTTCAATTACACGGCGGCATCAAGTTTTCAGCGGCGCGATTGATTCGTCCAATTTGTCGAGCCGTCGGTGGGGCGGCGCGCCGGCCGGCGGCAGGCCCCTCCCCCGCCGTCACGCCCCCAACATTGTCATTCTAATATATTCCGGAAACAAATTGAGTAGAAAGAAAAGCACTCGCGGGGGCCGCGCACGATTGAACAACTTGGAATAAAGTTAACTTTCCGACGTAAACGGCCGCTATAAACTTGAAGGAGTGGCGGCGCAGGCGGCGCAGGGCGACACCGCTGGAGATTTGCCGCCGGCCGAGACACGGCGGCGGCGTGGAACGACGTCAGTGGCGACCGCGGCGCCCGCCGGCCGCATTACAACGAGTCGGCGGCGGCGGCGGCGCGCCGCACCATTGATTGGCCGCCGCCTCCGCCGCCCCGTCGGGCGCGAGGTGTTCGCAGCGCGCTCGATGTTCCGCCACAGACGCGTCCCATCTCGGCCTGGCGCCGCTCCCATACGCTCGATTGATTTCAATTAGTGTATTGCGGCATCGGCGGGTCGGCGGGGAGGCCACAGGCCGGGGTCGCCCGGTGCTCCCGGAGCGGGCGCCGGGGCCGGGAGCAGCTCCTCGGAGCGCCAGCGTCCCAGGCGCACACGCTCGGTACAAAGCCCGGGTTGGCGGAGCACGAGCGGGCGGCGGCCGCGCCGACCAGCGCCACCGCTGGTACGGTTGACGCCGGCCACCCTGGCCGGCCGACATGATGGGAATGAGACGACACCGCCAGCGCGCACACGATGATGCAGATGAGGTGACAGTGATCCGCCCGGCCGCGCTACTCGATCTCCCCCAGGTAGATCTGCTTGTCGCTGGAGCAGGACGCCACTGGCGGCAGAGGGTACGTTCGTCAGACACGCGTGGCGCCGCCGACCGGCCGGGACGGATCATCCACCGACATCGGGGATGGGGGTGCGATCCGCCCCGCCGCGTTACTCCATCTCCCCCAGGTAGATCTGCTTGTCGCTGCAGCAGGACGCCACTGGCGGCAGAGGGTACGTTCGTCAGGCACGCGTGGCGCCGCCGACCGGCCGGGACGGATCATCCACCGACATCGGGGATGGGGGTGCGATCCGCCCCGCCGCGTTACTCCATCTTCCCCAGGTAGATCTGCTTGTCGCTGCAGCAGGACGCCACTGACGGCAGAGACGACAGGGCGCCACGCGTGCCTGACGGTTCGTCGGGCACGCGTGGCGCCGCCGACCGGCCGGGACGGACCATCCGCCGATATCGGGGGTGTGTTGCAACGTAGATATTCCTTAATACGTGACGGCACATATGATCTTGGTCGGACGCGTTCGCGGCGCGGGCCGCTTTCTGTTTACACTTTCGTAAACCTAGAAAAATAAAAGCACATGTGGGGTACTAGCAAGTTTCTTCGCCCGACGACGCGTGCACCTTACCCATGGTAACGGTAAACCACGGTATTTCATGGATGGAAGGATTGTTGTGACTTCTGTTCTCGTCTGGTGAGATCGTAAGCAAACGGCGCTCCGGCCGTTGCCTCTTCGCCTGTCATCAGCTGTTGCTGAATCCTGCGAAAGACTGGGTGGGGTTTCGCTTTCTGCCATGCGCACGACACAACCAGACTTTTCTCTCTGCAGTTGTTGGGATATGAGCTGGGTCCTCTGATTATGAGTCTCTACCACTAATTTACCCCTCCTCTGCCACGGCGTTTGTCGGAAAGGCAAAAAGGGTGGGTCAGTATTTTCCGGTTAGCTCAGTGGTAGAGCACTAGACTTGTGATCACAGCCGGCCCGAATCCCCGCATTTACAAGGAGGACATTCGGATGGAGATGCGCACATGGCTGAAGGCCAAGTTCGCGGCACTATCCCGCCCTTCCCGGGACTCCATATCATCTGGCGACGGCTTGGGAATCAACTGACTGAAACGTTCTGTAAACACCAACGCACGAGACGGGGACGATGGTCCGAAGTTATCTCATCCATGATACTAATATCTCGTCTCAATCATATCATTAAGCCAAAACTACGCTGTTTCTAGCGTATGGCACGCTTTTCCTTCATCCATCTTCAGTTGTGGGCGCACAGACTAACCTGTCTGTAAATGAATCTGCTGCTCCCTTTGTCTCACCTTGACCAAGCTACGAAAAAGAAGTTTCGCGCCCAACACAGATCATGCGTTACGTCAGGTAGAATTCTTATTGTCCGGGTCCCCGCAAACACCTAAAGGCGCAAGATCTTTGGGGCATAAATTCATGAAGTACGTCAACGGCACAGTCTTTGTTATTCAAGTCGCTGCGAATATGTCCTCGATCCTGGGTGTGTGGAAGGCCGGTAAGAGGCGCTAAGGCACAGGCAAGCATAACACCGACACTTTAATCAACTTTCAGTCCACGAATGCAGCCACTTGTTGCCCGTGTCATGAAGAATTGTTGCGCGTTTTGAATAATGGATGCTTGCTGGTACTCGGATTATGTTGCGATAACAGCCGCTGAACGGGAAATCAGCTTTCCGCCGCGACCATTCGGTGATCGTCACTTCTGTCCCCAAGCGCTTGTCGCTCATAATCCTGACCCAAATGTTATGTCGGAACGGTAATAAGCCGCCGATGGCTGTGCAGGAGTGAACATCGAGCAGCCGTACCAGAAACATGGAAAGATCGTCAAATGTTTATCTGGTTTCATCATCACGCAATCAATCCTAAACGTCCGTTTGCCGGCGGATGTAGTTTGTACATGGTGGCGACCGCTTTTTCCGGCGATGGATCCGGCTGAGCCGCATCAATGGTCAACGGCGTGCGACTCATGTCGGCTATTTCTGTGAACTAGCTTACGTTAGAAGCGTTACACGCAAGAAGCTCGATGAAGTCCAGAGGATAGCATAGATCTACCGATTTATGAAAATAGCCAACGCCTGGCTCAGTACTTTATGACATTAAGTAAACAACATACTAATAAACAATCATACGCCAATACATTGCTACCTAGTACCAGTGCAGTTGGCGTCTTTTAACACACGCATGAGCTCAAAGTTAAGTCGTGCCAATCCCTGTATCGTCAATTGCATTGACCAGGAATACACCTCACCCGGTTAAGACTACATTCCGGTATAAACTGAAGAGTCAAAAAAGTAAAACCGTATTTCGTTTTTTGACGCCTATCACTTGGGGCAAGGTTACACAAAATGAGTTGGTGGGATGAACAGCAAAAAATAGTTCAGTCTAACCCCCCACAAAAAAACGCCAACAAACGGGTATTTCCCCGGATTTCACCCACTTTGTTTTCAACGTTGGGGCGTGGAGGACCCAATACCACAACAGCATGAACAAATCTATTTTTTGTTGTAATATCCGTGTGAGACTCCACACCTTGAGCCTTCGACCCTGGACTATGCCTTAAGCAATGCACCATTAGAGACCCCACGAGGAATTAAAACGCAAGTACTGCCACAGACAGATTGGTATTCATTTTGTAGTAGCCTCCGTCATGACACCGTCAGATGCATGCCACTAATGTAATATTTACAGACACCCTCAGATGCATGCCATTAATGTAATATTCACAGACACCTTCAGATGCGTGTCATTAATGTAATATTTACAGATATCTTCAGATGCATGCCACTAATGTAATATTTGCAGACACCTTCAGATGCACGCCACTAATGTAATATTTACAGACACCTCCAGATGCATGCCATTAATGTAATATTTACAGACACCTTCAGATGCATACTATTATTGTAATATTTACAGACACCTTCAGATGCATGCCATTAATGCAATATTTACAGAAACCTTCAGATGCATGCCATTCATGCATTATTTACAGGCACCTTCAGATGCATGCCATTAATCCAATATTTACAAGGTATTCAGCCAATATCAACATTAGTCAATTGCACCAAATGCATTGGCCAATTGCACCTGTAATTTACTTGGCGATGATGCTCATCGCCAAGTGAATTACAGGCGCTTCCGTCACCTCACTTCCAATGAGTTGCCAGTCAGAATTGCAGCAAGCCATGTTGAAGCAGTTGGCTGCGCTTTGGCCGGCTGAACCGGACATTGCTACGCTTTATTAAACGACACTCCCGTAATTGTATGTGACTGCAATGGCTCAATATCATGGACGAGGTGTCAACTATGCACTGTAAACACATTTGTGGCATGTTATCTGTAACGAGTGGGGAGACCCCAACACGTTCTCCAAGCTATACCATTAGCATGCTGACATTACACTGGCAGTACTGGAAAAAAGTATATAAACTAACATTTAAGCTCAAATTTAAGATCATTCGAGTAGGAACAAGCACTGAAATCGCTGGCTTTTTGTCTGGTTCCCACTGGCAACATAACGTTTGGAAACTCCTCACTGCAGAACAAAATGTATATCAGTTGCGCGCTGGAACACATGGCCACGAAACATTACAAAGACATGCCCATCAACTAATGTGTGACAGTTTAGCATATAATCATACCAAAATTAAATGTGCACTACTAATTATGTCTTCCTGTATTACAGTGCAGCCTTGATTTCCGGTGCCAAGCTCAAGGGTTTTCTGCACAATCTTCACCTTGTGCAAAACAGTGACCAGACCTTGGGCCAATGACAAACTGGTACCGTAAGATGTGGACACCTCCTCGGTGGCCAATTCAATACCGGCCGCCTTTGTGCTTGTCTCCTGGACGAAGAAATCGTCTCTAAAAATGCCATTTGCGAATATGATCCATTCTTAAAGGGAGTGTTGCGTATTTGTATGAGGGTTTGAACTGAAATAGCCATCGTGAGAATCCTTCGGTACAGTTCACAGCCCTCCCCTTCTTAAAAACCTAAGCCCCCCCCCCCCCCCCCCTCTCAGTTTCTGAGCTACACGATCACGATGTGCAATTATTTCGGGATACTATTCCAAGGTCACCCAGGCACCCGTAACGCCATCATAACAGGCATGCAAATTTTGCCATTCTATTAGCCATGCGGCAATCAAGGCTACGACAAACAAATTGTCCAGCCGTTCATAGCTGGCGTTCGTTAGCACAATGCCTAAATATAACGGCTATCAATCGTCTTTCAATCAATGTTGTGCAAGGTACCATGATGCAATCGATCAATGACGTATTCAGGAGCATACTTATTAAGAAGAAAACCTGCGTCGTCTAGTTTTGCCACTAACAGATTTACCAAAAATTATAGGAGAGCTTTTTCAGCACATCTAATGCTTCCTCACATCTCCAAATGTGGAGCATTCCCTTTAATCGTCAAGCAATAGTTTCAAAAGAGCTTTATCCCCATATGTGGAGAAAACATTTTGATTCTTCCCTTTACAGCATTTTGACTCTTCTACTCCCTAAGAGGATTTCCTTCTTCCATTGAACAATACCCGTTTCGGGAATCAAATCGTTGAACAAATCCCCACCGCCCACACAGCACACGTTCAGTATAACCCACAGAGCCTGAAGCCGAGTGGCCCACCGCCGACTCCCGTCTCCACTTGCTGACGTCACAACAATCGGTGGCCGGTACACCCACACACAGCACACGCGCAGCATAACCCACGGAATCTGATGCCGGGCGGCCAACCGCCGACTCCTGTCTCCGCCTGCTGACGTCACAACAATCGGTGGCCCGCCCGCCAGTCAAACAACCGCCAATAACGTTTCAGTGACTCAAGAAAAATGTCTTATGCGTTTATAAGTCAAAAGTTAATAGCATTTTCTTTCACATGAAGACATAAATCCTCACGTGTATTCAGCCAGCCGGTCCATTGGTGCTGTCTTTGCAATATCCAGTCATCCTGTCCGAAAAGGTCCGTTACGGTAACCTGTTCATAACCAGCAGGAAGTTGCAATATCCTAGTTTATGCACCCAGGTTTCGTCCACTTCGTTTCCCACCTGAGTGACGAAAAATGGCATGAATTTTGACAGCTGCCTGCAGCTTCAAGTGCACTAGCACAAGCCAACCGGAAGGTTTGCCCACCCACCTACAGCGTTACTATTCATACTATTGTTGGCCATCAAAATACGCATGCACGCTCATAACACCATTATAAGTAACATCACGCTAAAGCATGACTGTTCTTTCACTGTGACACCAATGCCAGCAGTTGTGCATTTATATTTAATCTATAATGACATTAAGCTGCTTCTTTACTGCAAAAAGTGAACAACAAATCTGCTTCAGTTCAATTCTTGTCTGTTTATGAGGCAAATATTTGCAGTCACTACGCAACAACTAAGGATGACTTCAGTGAGGTCAGCGAAAGCGTTGAGTGACAATGGTCACACCATGTCAGTCTTGCATTGCTAGCTCTCCTCGAATACTGCCCGCCTTTGTACCTGAGCACTCCTCAGCACGCCCTGGCATGCAGTCCCATGCGTCATGAAGTAGCTTAGGTGACTGCGGGTAGGACCTAAGTGCGGCTGGTGTAATTCGCATTTGCATTTCATAACTGTGCCACCACACGATCAAGCGGGCAATGCTTTCAGTTTGATTAAAGCACGAATAGCAACATGTGCCGGCCGAAATCAAATTGCTGATAAAGGCTGGCCCAAAACGGAAATCCGGGAGTCAGAATCTGGCGTGCTGAGCAACCCAGTGGTGCATGTTTACACAATCTGAAGCACAAAAACAAAACAAACCGGACAGTTTACTCGTCACGCGCTGCAGTATGCGGTGACGGGGATCCCGGACAAGTTCACCTGCGCCGCTGCGGCGCGTGTCGGAGCCTGCCCGGCGCCTGGCCGGAGGAGCCCGGTCCGGTCCGCCGCGGGTGACCACGTGGAGGCACGCTCCGCTCTGGTCTACTCACAGATGGGCTCTGTCGGGTGGAAGCGGCAGTCGTTGACGCTGCCGTTGTGACCGGGCAGCTTGTACAGGATTCGCCGGCTGGTCGTGTCCCAGATGTACAGGTAGCGGTCAGAGCTACCGGCCGTTACCTTTCTGCCATCTGGCGACCAGTCGCACCGTAACAAGTTCTGAAAATAGACAAAAGGTGTCAGGTGCTACGCACGGTCTGTGGCTTTCAGGCCTGACCATGTAGGCCTCTTCCTCATCCACGCCATTTGCCGACGCATAACAGTTAACACCTCTTTCAGCAACGATACAAAGCATCAAGCCAGTCTGCCACAATGAGAGCACCAAATTGGATGAGCATGAACCACACTCGCGAACCACACAATACGAGCCGCAAATGTAATCTTTGAATAATTGGTCCCGGTCACAGCTACACAACACGCACCACACAGACAGCATTGCTACATTTACAGCCGGCCACGTGTGGAAAAAGAACACCGATCTCAGAGCTGTAAGTCCGGTGGACGGGCCGCCCCATCGCCGGACCGGGACAGCCGACCTTCTCGAAGTTGTGCTGGTGGCCGGTGAGAATCTTGAGGCAGCGCTCACTGGGCGCGAACGGGCGCACGTCCCAGATTCTCAGCGAGTTGTCCATGGCGTTGGTGAGCAGGTACGACCCGTCCGGCGACACGGACATGCCCGTCACTGTGTCTGAGTGTCCCTTCATCCGGTACAGCACGGCGTTCTTGCGCAGGTCCCACACCTGGGCGGCCGACACCCCAAACGTTAGTAACGACGTGTGGCAGACGTCACTGCCATGGAAACCGCACGTGCACAACAACATAAAGCGGCCACAGGCGTCAGCAGTCTCTGCTGCGAATCCACCCCTCCCGCAGGGTCGCCGCTGTCCCGGCCCGACCGACCTTGACCTCGTTGTCGAGCCCGCTGGAGAACACTTGCTCGGCAGTGTCGTTGAAGGAAACGGCCGTGACCTGGTAGGTGGTCTGGAGGGTGGCGCTGGGCGTCTTCTTGCGACCGTCCCAGACCCGCACGGTCGAGTCGTCGCCGCCTGAGCAGAGCTGGGTCGGCCCACGCCGCGCCGCCGACACCGCGTTCACGAACGTCGTGTGACCTGGCCACGGTGTGGGCGGGGGGGGGGGGGGGAGGGCGAAACGCCAGTCAGGCAGAGGTAGATCCGACGCAGCTTAAACGCCGCCTGCGCCGACCACCGTGGCCTGCTCTACAGCTCCAACCGAGGGACCCTCTAGCTCCGGACGCCTGAGTGGGGTAGGACAGCCACTGGATTGAGGGGGACGACAGGCTGGGCTGGGACGGCTACAAAGCAAGTGAGCGGCCACATAATGTCACAAATCGAGCCGACACTGACACAACTGGCGACCAGAGCAAGTAACGGAGAATGCAACTGCAACTAACCTCAGTGCCAGTAACGCCATGGCGAGCCCAGCTGTCATTTGCCATTGGGGCTTTACGACGCACTAAGGGGCTAAGGCTACGTGGCGTCGCCAGTCTCTCACCCTGGCGGGAAGGGTGGGCACCGCGGGAAATCGGACCACGAACCTCTGGTTTCCTACATGCCCAGCTGAACCTCTTCACTACCGGGACCGCGAGGCGCGCCGTTGGATCCGCTCGGCGCCAGCGCTCAGACGCCACGCCGGCTGGCAGAGACCCGCCCCGCCCAGACGGCCCCGGGCGCTCACCACGCAGTTTTCGGACACGCAGGCCGCTGACCACATCCCAGATCGCCACCGTTTTGTCGGTGCTGGCCGTGTAGAGCCGGTCGCCGTCGGTGGAGAAGCACAGCTCCATCACGGCCCCCGTGTGGCCCGCCATGCAGGCGAAGTTCTCACACTCTCCGTACGTGTTCCACAGCACTGGCGGTCAGACAGCCGCGGTACAGTCAAACGGCCGCGGTACAGTCAAACGGCCGCGGTACGGTCAGACGGCCGCAGTACGGTCAGGTGGCCGCGGTACGGTCAAACGGCTGCGGTGCGGTCAGATGGCCGCGGTACGGTCAAACAGCCGCGGTACGGTCAAACGGCCGCGGTACGGTCAGGCGGCGGTGGTACGGTCAGGTGGCGGCGGCACGGTCACACGGCCGCGGTACGGTCAAACAGCTGCGGTACGGTCAAACGGCCGCGGTGCGGTCAGGTGGCGGCGGTACGGTCAGGTGGCGGCGGTACGGTCAGGTGGCGGTGGTACGGTCAGGTGGCGGTGGTACGGTCAGGCGGCGGCGGTACGGTCAGGTTGGCGCGGTACGTCAAACGGCCGCGTAGGGTCAGGTGGCGGCGTACGGTCAGGTGGCGGCGGTACGGTCAACGCCGCGGTACGGTCAGGTGGCGGCGGTACGGTCAGGTGCGGCGGTACGGTCAGGTGGCGGCGGTACGGTCAGGTGGCGGTGGTACAGTCAGGTGGCGGTGGTACGGTCAGGTGGCGGAGGTACGGTCAGGTCGCGGCGGTACGGTCAGGTGGCGGCGGTACGGTCAAACGGCCGCGGTACGGTCAGGTGGCGGCGGTACGGTCAGGGGCGGCGGTACGGTCAGGTGGCGGCGGTACGGTCAAACGGCCGCGGTACGGTCAGGTGGCGGCGGTACGGTCAGGTGGCGGCGGTACGGTCAGGTGGCGGTGGTACGGTCAGGTGGCGGCGGTACGGTCAGGTGGCGGCGGTACGGTCAGGTGGCGGCGGTACGGTCAGGTGGCGGCGGTACGGTCAGGTGGCGGCGGTACAGGTCAGGTGGCGGCGGTCAGTCGTGTCCGGTACGGTCAGGTGGCGGCGGTACGGTCAGATGGCAGCCATGGCGGAGTCGCCTGCTCACAGGTCATCTTGGGACGCACAGCACAAACACACCCCGAACACGACTGCCGGCACACCCCAACATCAGCTTCACGGAATATGAAGCTAAGCGTATTACTAATCTCATCGTGATAACCTTAATTTGCATTTCTAAAACGCACTTTCTAACGCCCTAAAATAGTCACCATATTACCTTAAGTGCGCTGCATGGCAGCCATGGCACAGTTCAAGCCCATCCCCACAATATTCACCTTGGCAATCTGTTAATTTTCTGGACGTTCGGCATCATAAATTCTGTCTACAGATACGTGTCTATAGATGAGTATAAAATGCAATACGAATTTAGCTCACTGTTTTACACGTCTAGGGGAAATTCTACACGAACCAACAACATCAAGGATTATTGGGCAGGTGACCAACGCATCAGAAGACCCATGGAAAATTTCGCGGCCATCACTGCTCTGTGCACACTTCCCGGTGGAACGCAATAGCCCTCCCCAGAGGGGGGGGGGGGGGGGGCGTCAGAGCTCGGGGCCGGGGGCGTGTCTCACGTATTTGTCGGTCGAAGCCTGTGGAGGCGAGGAACTGGCCCTCCGGGTGGAACCTAGTTGCAAATATGTCGCCGCTGTGCCCGGTCAGCAGCATGATGGGCGCCAGCAGGCTGGAGGTGCGCGCTGGCCCCTGCGTCTGATGGAACCGACACCCACCTCCAGTCAGCGCCGGTACACACCGCTAGGCCGGCCACCAACGGCGGCGGCAGCAGCAGTGGCATGCATACTCAGCTGGTGCATTCGGTGCCTAAGTCAATTCCAACTAAGTAAGAGCAAACTATTTTTTCAACAATGGTTTATTTGGTTTTCTCCAGGTTCTACACTGATGACAGCCAAATGGGCATCAGCATCAATACACCCCATGCCTTTGCTGCAGTTGCATCACACAATATATTGTAGCAAACCTGGATATTGTATTATGGTATGTATTGGTATGTATGGTATGTCACTCTCTCTTGCTCTCTGCACTCCCAGGCCCCCACGCCCTTACGCCCGCTACCTATCCCCTCTTCCCCTCCCCTCCCCCTCCTCCATCCCCCTCCGCTCCCGCTCAGCGCTCCCTCCGCTCCCGCCTCCCGCTCCCGATTCCCGCTCCCGCTCCCGCTCCCGCTCCCGATCCGCTCACGCTCCGCTCCCGCTCCAGCTCCCGTCCCGATCCCGCCCCGCTCAAGCTCCCGATCACCGCTCCCGATCCCGCTCCGCTCCCGCTCACGCTTCCCGCCCCGCCCCGCTCCCGCTCCCGCTCCACCGCTCCCGCTCACTCCCTCTCTCTAATCTCTCTCTCTCTCTCTCTCTTCTCCTCTCTCTCTCTCTCTCTGGAGTCTTACATAGGGCTGGGCCCACTCATTACTGGCACCAGATGTGGCCAGTATGCCAGTCTTCTGTGTTTTCTTCTTGGCTGCCACCATCTGCAGTTAATTTGCCCGTTTCTCTTCTCAGTCATTGTATGGAACTGGCTTCCCCTGTGTAGCAGATCACACAACAGGAGTCAGACAAGTGGACAGTTTGATGAAGATGATGAAGATGTGGGACAGATGGGACTCTTTCTATTTTAAAGCAATGTTTGGTATGATTTTACCATGAACAGGAAAGAGGCTGTTGATTGGTAATACCTAAAAAAACCCTAACCACCACATCAGTACCATAAAGTGGGACCTGTTTGATATGCAAAGATAAAGTGGAACAGGCTTTATGCAGAGCAGTTGATGAAACTCAGCAGATTTGACAGATGCACAGCAAATAATATAAATGAATGATCACAAATGATTTCATAAATCAAATAAGGACATGAAATATTATCCCACTTACTTAATTCAAAGCTGAAGTAGAGTTTCAACTACATTTTACATTAGGCAAATTAATTATTCACTTATACACAAATGTATGCATCAAAACCCATGCTAACACATTCATTTATGAAGTGAGACCATGTTTGCCTTACAAAATAAAAAGAGCAGACGTTGCAAAACAGTCTGCAAAACTCAGCAGATTTCAAACATGCATAGTGTGGGGTTATGTGAGATATGCTAGGGTATGCAAGATTTGAGATATGCCTTTCCATAACATAATAAACACTATCTTAAGGAGTTTCAAGTCATACAGATTGGATGCACATAGAATACACAATATGACCTACATCACTCATGCACATCTATAATGCAAATTAACAAATAACATCATTCAATTAAACCTGAAACCAGCCAAAACAGTGATACTGTAATAATGACAGGCAATAGCAGAGAATAAGGACAAGAAAGAACATGCTTTGGGCACTCAAGAGAGCACTGGTAACTAAAATTTGAAGGCATTGTATTGTAGCCATGATGAATGACAGTAATTACATCAGGGTTGTCCATAACTATGATACACAAAGAGGGGAAGAGGGGGTACTGATGGAGCATTACAGAAACATAACAGAGAGGGAAGGGGCACTTTGGTTAATGTAAGCCTATAGATAGTCAGACATGATTGCAGATAATGCTGAAATCTTCAACAACAAAAAATCAAACTGCAAACCTTGACATTGTTGCCTTTCTCTCATGATAGGTACTATTTGCCACTATTGCCATGCCACTATTTTTCTTGCTTCTCTAGCCCAGTTAAGGGTTGACAGCCACCCCCTTTTAAGATGCTGCACTTATCTCAGTTGTGGAGTAAACAGGAGTAGGTACAAGGAGGTTTACCAAGGAAAACCATTACTAGCGAGTGACAAGAAAAATGGCTAAAAAGTGGCACCAAATGTGTAACACTTCATGGACTGCCCAATTTAACTCCCAAATGCTGACATGTGCTTTCCATGCCTCAACTTCCTCTTTCCTATATCAAGGATTGCTGAAAGTATAATAAAATATTTCATGCATTCTTGTTACCTTGGCCCCATACATTTTTATGGTTCTTGATGCTGCTTGCTGCGCAGCAATGTGACCGCGCGCAGTAATGGCGCCGGTGTCGCGGCCGCTGTGTGTGCGCGGCGCTCGGGAGTTCGCCATTGTAACTATAAAAAAATTTGAAGGTAAGAGCATGAATCTACCTGTTTTGTGATCATTTACGATATGTCCTGCCTTAAACACAACAAATGGTGTACAATGATTTTTTCTAATGTTGGGTAGGAAAGTACACCCTGACCGTAAGTAATCTAAAAACAGGTAGATTCATGCTCCTACCTTCACATTTTAACATTTATGATAGCGAGCTCCCGAGCGCCGCACGCACCCCACTGCCTCGACTCCCCAGCGCTGTTTCTGCGTTGCCGCTGCATAATTATAATGTTTCTGCTTATCAAGAACCATACAAAATGTACGAGACCAAGGTAACAATAATAATGCAATGAAAAACGTTTCTTATCGCGTCTAGGTACGTTTATGAAACAGACAGGCCAGAATAGTCCAGAACATAGCCTAAACTGAACTAGTCCAACCTAACCTAACCTAATTTAATGTAACCTAACCTGGCCTAGCCTAACAACCTAACCTAACCAAACCTGACCTAACCTGACCTGACCTGACCTGACCTGACCTAACCTAACCTAGTCTAGCATAGTCCATCAAGAACCATACAAAATGTATGGGACCAAGGTAACAATAATGCAATGAAAAATGTTTCTTATCGCGTCTAGGTACGTTTATGAAACGGACAGGCCAGAATAGTCCAGAACATAGCCTAAACTGAACTAGTCCAACCTAACCCAACCTAACCTAACCTAACCTAATTTAATGTAACCTAACCTGGCCTAGCCTAACAACTAACCTAACCTAACCTAACCTAACCTGACCTGACCTGACCTGACTACCTGACCTGACCTGACCTGACCTAACCTAACCTAACCTAACCCAGTCTAGCATAGCCAGTAATTTTTTTACTTTGGTACCTGTACGGCCGACGGAGGGAAGAGCTACGCTGGCTGCAGGGTTTCGAGTACTGGTGTGCTGGGGAAATGCTGAGGCATCAGCTGTCATTGTGACGTCACTGAAAATGGTTTTGCATAGATCGGGATCGTGTTTTTTTGGGGGGGGCCGACTGAAGGCCAAAAAACTTTTGCTAGTGATATGTCACTGGTATTCGGCTGGGTATGTGACGTCACTGGTCGTGAGTTTTTAAGGCTCTTTTGGGTCCACTGAATGCCGTAAGGCATCAGCTGGCGATGTGTCGTCACTGGTATTCGATTAGACATCAGGCGCGTCCGGCCTCATTCCGTGTTTACTTTTCGTACCTGTCTACTGCAAGCATTTGCGTGCCGCATAAAGGTTCGACCGAATCACCTGAATGTGTGATGTCACCAATTATCACTTAATACGAGTGCACTTAGGCCCCACGGCCACGGTGTGCTATGGTCCGCGAAGTATCACCGGATAGCGTGACGTCACTGGTATTCGAATAAATACTGGGTGCAACAGGCCGTGCTTCATTTTTTCCTCTGAACCCGTCTACTGCAAGCACTGACGTGCTGGATGAAAGCTGCCGAACCACCTGAGTGTGTGACGTCACTGGCCATGAGTTTCACCGGTGCTTTTGGGCCAACTGAAGGTCACAAGGTGTCAGCTAACGACGTCACTGCCATATGACTGATTGTACGACGTCAATGGTCGTGGGTTTTCACGGGCCCTTTAGGACCGACGAAATGCCGTAAGGCATCAGCTGGCGATATGAAGTCACTGGTATTCGGCTGAACATCAGGTAACGGCCATGCTCCATCTACACCTTTCGTACATGTCTACTGCAAGTATTGGCGGATTTTTTGCGGCCAATTGAAGACCATAAAGCATCAGCTAAGGATGTGACGTCACTGGCATTCGACTGTGCGTGATGTCACTGGTCATGAGATTGGTCGGCCTCTTGTGGGCCGGCGAAGGTCATACGGCATTAACTGATGATGTGACGTCACTGGTGTTCGAATAAACTTCAGGCGCGGCAGGCCATGTTCCACCTTTACCCTTGGTACATGTCCATTGCAAGCATTGCCGTGCTGCAGGAAGGCTCTGCCGAATTACCGTCGACACGAATAACGTCACTGACCATTAATTTGTATACTCTTTTGAGCCCACTATAGGTCACAAGGCATCAGCTGACGATATGACGTCACTGGGTCTCGACTAGACATCATGCGCAACAGGCCATGCTCTACCTTTACTTTTTGTACCTGTGTGCTGCAAGCATTCGAGTGCTACACCAAGGCGATGCTGAATCATATCAGTGTGTGACGTCACTGGTCATGAGTTTATACTGGTTCACCTGGGCCGCCCAAGTCCACAAAACATAATATCCCGTGGAGTGTCACGGGAAGATATCACATCAATGGCATTCGGCTTAACATCAAACGCAACAGGTCATGCTCCATCTTTACCTTCGGTACCTGTCTCTTGGAAGTATTGGCGTGCTGAATGAAGGCTCTGTCGAATCTCCTGAGTGTGTAACGTCATTGGTCAAGAGCTTTTTACGGGATCTTTTGTACCCCTTATACGGTATAATGCATCAGCTTACGATATGACGTCACTGGCGTTCGACTTAACATCAGGCGCAACAGGTCCTGTTTCATTTTTGCCTTTCGTACCTGTAAACCTATTGGCGAGCTAAATGATAGCTCTGTCGAATCACCTGAGTGTGCGACGTCTTGGGTTTTTACAGGCTATTTTTGGCTGAGTGAAAGCCATCAAGCATCAGCTAACGATGTGTCGTCACTGGTAGTCCACTGACTGTGTGACGTCACTGGCCATGAGGTTTTACATGCCTTTTTGGACCGACTTTACGCCGTTAGGCATTAGATAAAATATGACGTCAATGGTATTCAACTAAATATCAGATGTAATAAGCCATGTTTCGTCTGTACCTTTCGCACCTATTTGCTGCAAGTATTCGCGCGATACATAGAGGCTCTGCCGAATTACCTGAGCGTATGGTGTAACTAGTTATGAGTTAACGCGGGTTTGCTCGGGCTGACTGAAGCACATAAAGCATCAGCTGACGATATAACGTCACTGGTATTCGACCAAACTCCAGGCGCGACACGCCATGTTCCATCTTTACCTTTCGTACCTGTCTATTGCCAGCGTTGGAGCGCTGAATGAAGGCGCTGTCGAGTCTCCTGAGTGTGTAACGTCATTGGTCATGACTTTTACGGGTTCATTTCAAGCCCCTATACGGCATAATGCATCAGCTGACGATATGACGTCACTGGTGTCCGACTTAATATCAGGCGCAACAGGCCGTGTTCTATCTTTACCTTCCGTACCTGTCTATTACAAGTATTGACGTGCTGAATGAAGGCTCTGTCGAGTCTCCTGAGTGTGGGTGAACACTCAGGTGAATCGGCAAAGCCTTCATATAGCACGTGATGCTTGCAGTAGCCAGGTACGAAAAGTAAAGATGGAACATGGCCTGTTGCGCCTGAGGTTAAGTCAAATACCAGTGACGTCATATCGTCAGCTGATGTATTTAACCCTATGGGATGTTCAAAACAGCCCGTAAACACTCATGACCAGTGACGTCACACACTCAAGAGACTTCACAGTCTTCATTCAGCACGCCAATGCTTACAATAGACCGGCACGAAACGTAAAGACGAACATGGCCTGCCGCGCCTGGTATTTAGTTGAATACCAGTGACGTCACATCGTCAGATGCTGCTTGATGTCCTTCAATCAGCCCGAGTAAACCCGTGTAAACTGATGACCAGTTGCATCACACGCTCAGGTGATTGGGCAGAGCCTTTATGTGGCGCGCGAATACTTGCAGTAGATGGGTGCGAAAGGTAAAGATGAAACGTGGCTTATTGCACCTGATGCTTAATTGAATACCAGTGACGGCATATCGCTACATGATGCCTAACGGCCTTAGGTGGGCCCAAAAAGGTCCGTAAAAACTCATTACCAGTGACGTCACACATTCAGTAGATTACCAGTGACGACATACCGTTAGCTGATGCCTTTTGGCTTTCACTCAGCCAAAAATAGCCTGTAAAAACTAATGACCACACACTCAGGTGACTCAGCAGAGCCATCATTCACCTCACCAATTGTTTAACAGGCGCGAAAGGCAACGATGGAGCATGACCTGTTGCGCCTAATGTTAAGTCGAACACCAGTGACGTGGTATCGTCAGCTGATGCATTATACCATAAAGCGGGTTGAAAAAGCCCACAAGTCTTAACCAGTGACGTTACACACTCAGGAGATTCCACAGAGTTTTCATTCAGCACGCCAATGCTTGTAAAAGACAGGTGCGAAAGGTCATGATGCTACATGGAACGTTGCGCTTGATGTTGAGTGGAATACCAGTGACGTCATATCATCCCGCGATGCTTCATGGGATGTGATGCTTTGTCACATTGGGCGGCCCACGTGCACCTGTATAAACTCATGACCGGTGACGTCACACACTCAGATAGTTCAGCATCGCCTTGATATAGCACGCGAATGCTTGCAGTACAGGTACGAAAGCTAAAGATAGAACATGGCCTGTTACGCATGATGTCTACTCGAAAACCAGTGACGTCGTATGGTCAGCTGATGTGGTATGGGCTTCCGTGGGTTCAAAACAGTCTATATAAATTCATGGTAATTAAAACACTGAGGTAATTCGGCAGAGCCTCTGTCGCGCCTGACGTTTATTCCAACACCAGTGACGTCACATCGTCAGTTAATGCCGTATGACCTTTCGTCGGCCAAAAAGAGGCCGACCAATCTCATGACCAGTGACATCACATACAGTCGAATGCCAGTGACGCCACATCGTTAGCTTATGCTTTATGGCCTTCCGTTGGCCCCAAAAATCCATAAAAACTCATGACCGGTGACGTCACACATACACAGGTCATTCGGCAGAGCCTCCCTTCACCACGCCAATGCTTGCAGCAGGCAGGTACGAAAGGTATAGGTGAAGCATGGCCTGCCACCCGATGTTCAGCCAAATACCCGTGACGTCATATCATCAGCTGATGCCTTACGGCATTCGGCCGGTCCAAAAGAGCGCGTGAAAACCCACAACCATTGACGTTACACAATCAGTTGTATAGCAGTGACGTCCTTAGCTGATACCATGTGGTCTTTAATGGGCCCAAAAACACCGGTGAAACTCATGACCAGTGACGTCACACACTCAGGCAATTTGGTAGCTTCCATTCAGCACGCCAATGCTTGCAGTAGACAGGTATGAAGGTAAAAATGAAACATGGCCTGCTGCGACCAATATTTAGTCGAAGATCAGTGGCGTCATGCTATCCGATGGTACTTCACGGAACATGATACACCGTGGCCGTGGGACCTAAGTGCACTGGTATCAAGTGATAATTAGTGACATCATACATTCAGGTGATTCGGTCAAACCTTTATTCGGCACAAAAATGCTTGCAACAGACAGGTACGAAAGGCAAAGATGGAATGAGGCCTGTTGCGCCTGATGTTTCATCAAATACCAGCGAGGGCATATGGTCAGGTGATGCCCCATGGCATGCATTTGACCCGAAAGAGCCCTAAAACCTCACGACCAGTGACACCATATACCCAGTTGAATACCAGTGACAGCATATCGCCAGCAAATGCCTTATGGCCTTCATTCAGCCCAAAAGAACCCAGGTCAATGCAAAACCACTTTCAGTGACATCACAATGTCAGCTGACGCCTCACAGCATTTCCCCAGAATGACAGTACATGAACCCTGCAGCCGGCATGCTCTTCCCTCCGCCAGCCATACAGGTACCAAAGTAAAAAAGTCACCTAGCCTAGCCTAGCCTAGCCTAGCCGAGCCGAGCCGAGCCGAGCCTAGCCTAGCCTAGCCTAGCCTAACCTAGCCTAACCTAACCTAACCTAACCTAACCTAACCTAATCTAACCAAACCTAACCTAACCTGACCTAACCTAACCTAACCTAACCTAACCTAACCTACCTAACCTAACCTAACCTACCTAACCTATCCTAACCTAACCTAACCTAACCTAACCTAACCTAACCTAACCTAACCTAACCTAACCTAACCTAACCTAACCTAACCTAACCTAACCTAACCTAACCTAACCTAACCTAACCCTAACCTTACCTAACCCCCACCCTATCCCCTTCGAACCCAGTGTCCCATTGGCATCCATGTTCCATGCCTCATTCCCAGGCACAAACGTCGTATTTCCCCATGTTTCCCCATGTATTTCCCCATTTCCCCATGATCAGTCTGCAAACAATATGGAAGACTGCTTGGATACGCAAGAAACACATTTTATTGAATTCTTGTTACCTTGGCCTCGTACATTTTTGTGGTTCTTGATGCACCGTAATGTTGTGATCACGCGGTAATGTTGCAATCACGCATAGCAATGGCGCCCGGGTCGTGGTTGCTGCGTGTTTGCGCTCGGATGTTCACTATCGTAGTTATTTAAGTTCCAAGGTAACAGCTTAGATGACCTGTTTCACGATTAATTACGATATGTTCTGCCTTAAAAACGACGATTGATGTACAATGCTCTTTCTTAACATGAGGTAGCAATGTATACCCTGACCGCAAAAACATTTCAGGCAACCGGTGAAGGCCAACACTTGCACCACATTTTACATACACTAAAGAGTACAAGTGCCCTCATCGAACGTAAATCCGTTTCATTGAGACAGAGACCATGATACAAAAAATAAAACAATAACATCACGTTATCATACCTTCAAAGTTTGATAGTCAGAAACACGACCGCCAGACACCGGTCCAACTCGACACGCGCCCGTCTATAAGAACGATGACACGATATTGACGCACGAAGAGCATTTCGATGAACGAAGGCCAGCTCTACGGTATAATGTATTTCCTCACTATTTTCGGATGTATTTAGTACGAAATGCATTCTTTTGCGTTATCATATTTTACCTATCCAAGCTCACTGTATATATGTTCGATCTCGTTGTACTATTTCTTTCGGTGCAAATGCTGCCAGATCTGGGAGAACGATCGAGAGTTCCCTTCGTTGTACTATCTTCTGCTCACAATGTACATTCCCATTCACTACATTGGGCAAGGATCCAGTTTCCTTTCGAGTTGGGGGGATGAATGTCAGCTATTCATTGCGGAAGTCATCACCACTGTCAGCATCCTTATGAGCGGGGGCTTCCGGCCGGGGGTGTCAATTTCGGTAACTTATGGGGGCGGGGGGCGAACCGAAGGCCCGACAGCCTCTCCCAATTTTTTTCTGATCGGATTAAGCCCACATTGTCTTGATAAAACGCAATAAATGTTTTTAATCTTGGCATAATTTATAAAAGCCTTTAATCTAAGCAGTATGGAAGTCACGCAGGGCTTGATCCAGGGAGCAGGCACAGGACGCACGCATCTCTTCTGATCGGCACGTGAAGGCGCCCCTTTAGAGGCCACCTCGGGGCCCGATGGTGCTCTTCTATGGCGGTCATGGGAGGCGGCGCGCAAGTGGTTGGAGGGACAGGGACAGGGTTAGCCATGAAGGGCTTAGGTCATTCCCATATTCCAGAGCCTTTCACTTTAACCTCACAAACCATTGCGTGTCTTACGGCGCTAGGTATGTGAAATGCATTGCATTGTTTATTCGCTCGGCTGTTACGATTTGTATCTGGTGGTGAGAGCAACCATAAATGTTTGTAATGAAAGTGGTACGAGACGCCACTACGCAGAAAGATCAAAGAAGATAGTCTTTGTGTTGTGATCATCTTTTGTCTACGTTTTTTGTTATTGTTGTTGTAGCATTCCAACCAAAAACATTGGGAGGGCCAAGCCAACGTTGTGGGGGGGGGGGGGGGGGTAGGGGACAGCTCAACATTAGGAGGTGGACAGGACCCTCACAAAAGAGTACAAATTGACACCCGTGCTTCCGGCCATGGCCAGAAGGCAAAAGGCAGTCTGAGTGACCATACATCTCATTCAGTGAGCCAAGTGCCTGACAACAAACTTTCTCTATTTAGTACATGTGCTTTTCAATGCATAATTGTCGTGACTGTGTCCTGGAACGTTTGCATGATGTTGGAGATGCCGTCAAACTGGTCGTGCGAAATTGCCACTCTAGCACTCACCTGCAGTACTTCAACTTGTCGAGAGGTGACGGTGGCGGTGCTGGGCGTGTTTGCTGAAACAATTACCGTTATGAGCTCATGTTTTGACCCTTTTTTGTAGTGTCCTTGCATATTTATTCGTGAGTTTATGTTGTTTGCCTGTATTCACATGTTAGGTTGTAGCGCCGTTCTTAGTTGTTCGATTGCAAATCTTACTTCCATAATAACAGGCATACATATGTCTACCTTATTGAATTATTCGTGTGATAAGCCCCGCGCCACTTCTTATATTATCACGCAGCACGAAACCGCCACGCCTTAGCCATGTTTGTTAGCGCCGTAGTCCATGTTTATGTGTCAATATCTCCATCTCGCATAGTTTTACACATTGCGTATATCTTGGAATTCGACCAGTCTATTCGACCGGTCTATTCGACCAGTAGACCAGATTTTCCACGAGTGCAATCGATTGATTTTTGTCACGACGGGCTAAATGCGTCACGAATGCTTTGCTCAATGACTCCTCGCGGGCCGGGACGGAGGGAGGCCTTCGCGTCACATAGACAAGAGTTCCTCGCGAGTAGCGACGGAGGAAGTTCTACGCCGCACGTAGGCAGTTGTCATAACTGTAGGTTGAAAGGCACCACTTGTTACAAAAATTAGGGAGTTGACTGCTGCTCGATCTCTCCGCGACTCAGAGATGAGATGGGACGCATTTGGACATGCCGCTAGCCGCTATTGATAGCGGAAGTTTCGCGTGCAGCGCACCGTTAATGGATTTGCGAACCTCAGAACGTGAGATTCGCTTTTCAATTGCCTTCTTGCGACCCTCAGAAGGTGGAGGTCAGAAAAGGGTGCTGGGCTGTCAGAAACGTTGTTTGAATTTTTCGTAGGTGGATTGGCTTGCGACCACCGAAGGGGGTTAACTCAGATGGCAAGGGTAGCTGACCAGCACTGACAGTGGATTCGGTCACTGAGGGTTCCGTTGTGAGAACCATTCCAGCGACTCCAGAAGGCGAGGTTCGCACATATGAGCTAACGGGAAATTCCGGGGACTTGAGTGATTCCCGCAAATAAGTGTTGTGAGGCGATGAAGGATTCCGACGACTAAGCATTATAGCGGATAAGAAATTCCGGCGGGCCGGCGTGTGGTGGGGCACAATTCAGTAAAGATAGAGGGAGGAGGATGCGTGGTCATAGCGCGATGAACCTTACATCAGGTGGCTAGTATTTACGGGGGATAAATTCCGAGGTATACCTGGTGTATGACTGTACGTTTCCGCTCAAAATTATGGGGGCCTGATCGTTGCACATGTGCGTACTGTGTGTAGCGACCACACAACAAGTCTCCCTTTAATGTGACCAGTGACATGCTTGTATGGGACGGTGAATGTATGAAGTACGTGTAGCCGTATTCAAAATATTCTGCAATACACGTCATGTGCGAGCGCGTAACTTCAAGACATGCAGGAACAACGCCTAAATTATCAGTCAGTGACGTCAGTCAAGTAGTCACAGCGCTCATTGCTTTAATACAAGTTGGGGTTTGGGAGCCTCGTGTGCTAAAAAGAATCACTTTGCGCCAACTTGCCTATTTCTGCTGACTTCCACAATAAGCTAATGACCATCAGTAGCGCAGGCAGAAAGGGGAAGGTGCGCAGGGAGCACGTACCCCTCCC
Source organism: Pollicipes pollicipes (assembly GCF_011947565.3). NCBI lineage: Eukaryota > Metazoa > Arthropoda > Thecostraca > Pollicipedomorpha > Pollicipedidae > Pollicipes > Pollicipes pollicipes. The sequence continues at coordinate 26,151,045 of NW_023596576.1, read as the reverse complement.
CCCTCGGAACCGGCTATTAAAGGCCCAATTTGAGGGACCGAAGGGCCCGAAAAGCCAGCCGGATGTTTCATTCAGGGGCTCCGGTCCGCAGGGCCGGGCAATCCAATACCTGCCAGGGGGTCCTGCGCGCTGATCAGGGGCCCACTGAGTCCATAAGGGCCTACACTTCGGTCCGACTCCACCAGTAACTCACAGTCGGCTCCGTGGCGGTATGGGCTTGAGGACCGATTCCCCAAGTAGGGACAAAGCCGGAGCTTGCAATTTATATTGCTCGGGGCCCCATAGCGCCTAACAGGGGCCCTGTGTTGTGAAGGGCTCCGAGTCGGCCAGAGGCAGTGTTGCCTAGACGGCCCACGGGTCTAACGATCAAGGGCCTGATTGGAGGGTCTAAGGGCATAAAGGGCTAGTCAAATTCTTTTTCAGGGGCCTGTCTTGAAAAGACGGACCCTCAAGTAACGGTCAGAGGGCCCTTTGCGCCGATTGGGGACTCCCGAGTCGATATCAGCCTATATCTTGGTCAGGCACTACCAGTGCCGCACAGCCGGCCCCGCGTCGGTATTGGCCTGAGGGCCCACTTCCCAATCAGCTACAAAGCCGAGACCAGTGATTTACACTGGTTGGGTTCTCTGCATCTGTTACGGGCCCACGGGGTCTAACAGACGGTCCTGTGCTCGCAAGGGCCCCCCGCCGTCCAAGGGCAGTGTTTAATGGGACCCGAAGAGGGGCCCGGGCGGCCCACCGAAACTGATGCTCAAAGGGCCAGTCGGGGGGCATAACGACCCTAAGGACTGGCTGTAGATCACATAAAGAATCACAACCCGTAGATAAGTGGCCTGAAATATTAGTCAGAGGTCCTCTTGGACCGTTTGAGGAACTCCTGAGACAATGCGGTTGTCTAAATCGGCCAAAGACCACGAAAATAGAACAGTCTGCTGGTCCGTCTGAGCTCCTGAGACCCAATGCCCAAGCAGAACGAGGTCGGGTTCCGCGATTTACAATTTTCGGGGTCACTGCCACAATGAGGGGCTCCTGTGTCGGTTAGGGGCCACAGTGTCGAACAGGAGTCCTGTGGTGGCAAGTGGCCCCGAGTCGGGACGGTGTTTGAGTGGGCCCAAAGAATGGCCGAAGGGTCTCTCGAGACCAAAGATCAAGGGCCCCATGGGGTGGCTGAAGGGTCCGAAGTGCTGGTTGTAGGTTATATTAAGGACCTCCGCCCATAGGGCTGTGATCTCAAATGTCAGTAAGATCATCTCTTGCACTGATACAAACCACTGAGACTGGGCGTTCCTCTATTTCGACCAGAGATCACGAACAACGAACAGTCGGCTCTGTGTTGGTATGAGCTCTGGGATCCATTTCCCAACCAGGGATAAGGCCGGGCCCGCGATTTACATTGGTCGCTCAAAGTGCCTAACAGGGAATTCTGTGTCAACAAGGGGCCTCGATTCGGTCAGGGAAAGATTTGCTGAATAGGGACGGGGACGGGAGCCGAATGCCAGAGGGTCTCTTGTGTTGGTTGGGGCCCTCTGACAAATGAAGGAAACATAAAAACTTGTGATGAGTGTTCGCCTTGAGGTAATATAAAATCCTGTGCCATTCAGGACTCCCCGTACCGAACGGTGGACGCTCCAACTCTATTCCAGCAAGGGCCCGTTAAGCCCAGCTAGAGTCTATGTGCCAATTGTTTGACCGCCTGCGCTGAGCAGGGATGTTGTGTTAGTGACGGTTCATGCGTCGATCCGGGGTCAACTGTACTAGTCAGAAGGCCTTCCGCGTCAGGGAGCGGACCAATGGAATATGATGTATCCCTTTAGGGGCCTCCGGATCGGCCAGGGGATGCTGCCCGTGTCGCCAGAATGACGGCCGGAAAATGCACCGCGGTGGGACAAAATGGCCCTGCAGCCCTTGACCGGAAACAACAGTGGCCCTGGAGTATTGTGCTGAGAGGAGCCCTTTTACCGGAAATCAGAGGTATCATTAGTGTTGAATGGAATGGGTCGAAATGTGTTCAAAACGCACAGGCCATCTCATGTTCCCCTTAGAACGTTGATTATTTTGCAGAATCGACTAGTGAAACAAATTACATTAAAAGGTTTGAGCTTGCGCGCTGGGTGCCGCTAGTGTAGTGGTTAACGCGACGGCGTTAACCACTGGAAAACCACAGGTATGGGGTTCGATTCCCCACAATGCACGCCCTTCCCGCCAGGGTGAGAGGCTGGAGGCGCCATATAGCCCCAGCAGCTGAGTGCGTCATAGAGCCCCAATGACACGCCCGTAATCCCGGGACGCAAGGATAGCGATGGCTTGGGTCGCAGTTTTCGCAAAAGCAACGGCGTTGGCCACTGCAACTAACGGGGGGGGGGGGCGGGCGCGGTGCGCGCAACAATGAGCATCGTAAAATAACGCTTCTAAATGTCTTTCAAAGTTAATTCGTGCGGTTCAAAGATTACACTGGGCAAATCTTTTTTACAACGTTCAGGTTGTCCTTTGAACAAGTTAACAGCTACAGTAATACGGAAAATAGAGACTTACCCCACTCTTCCAATCCTACCGCCAGATTCCAGCATCATTTCGCGGTGCTGTTAAGACCAATACGTTTTGTCAGCGTACAGGCGAAATATATGCAAAAATGTCTCTAAATATACGAATAAGTGTCCAAAAGCGCTCAGAAGTTCCTCTTTCAGATTTTTTTTTCAAAAGTAGCTTTTTCAGAGTTGTGTCCATTTAAAAGAGTCACTGGATCATTTGTCAATTTATTTATGGTAAACTTAAGGCAGACTGGATCTCGCGGTCGCGTCTGGCCTATATTCCGGCTTTATAAGGTAAATGTGTCCGGTACATATATATATATATATATATATATATATATATATATATATATATATATATATATAGATAGATAGATAGATAGATAGATAGATAGATAGACAGACAGATAGATAGATAGATGGATAGATAGATAGACAGATAGATAGATAGATAGATAGATAGATAGATAGATAGATAGATAGATAGATAGATAGATATGTATATATATATATATATATATATATATATATATACATATATATACCAGTTCAATTAAAAATAACTGCTGACTACGCTTTGGCGAGCTTTTTGAAACATCGTTCTAGCTTCCGAGCGCTTGACTTGGCATTGTCAATGAGAATGAAGATGATTCGCACAGAACTATTCATATATTCGTCGCTCTTTACATTGTAGCATTCCGAGATCCTATCTCATCGTCGGAGAAGAATGAATAGCACAAGAAATATGTTTTGAGTTTTAAAGAATAAAGAAAGTTGTGCACTTCTAATGGAAAACATCTTTTGGCACGGGGAACACAAATGAAGTATGGCTGATTGAAGAAAGACAGAATCCTATTTCCACTTCGATACATACAAAATGCACCCATAATGGGAACACTACAAAGGCACCATGGGAACACTATTGCCACAATCATATCAATGGTGCTCACCTCCCGCCACCTAATAGTTCAAGGGTTGCACCAAAATTTGTTTGTATGTTGAGGGCTGGAGACAGTTCGCTAATGAATATACTTTCCAAAATTTGAACGCGTCTTCTGTCATTGCACGCCCGTAAAATATTAGTGTTGTCTGTCAGTTGTTGCGTTAATGTCCTGTCGTGTTCGTGTCGCATGTGGTCCAGAGGTCCCCCGTCACGTAAGTGTATTGTCAGACGTCGTGAGAGTGTCGTTGTGGTCACACCAATGTAGTGTAAGGAACAAGGTTTGCAGCCTTCGATGTTGCATTTGAATTGATGCACTATATTTCAGTTTACCGGGTTTGTCTGGGCTGTTTCTCATAAGAAAGTTGGAGATTTTCTTAGTACGATAATAAATGACGATGTCTATTTTGAGGTCTTTCTTGCCTTTGACATGTCGAGGGATAATTTCCCGTAGATCTGTTTCGTCTTGTTTGTGGGCAGATGTTGTTTGATTCTGATGATATAGTTTGGCAGTTGGTTAGATGTCTTGCCTTGGTTTGCTATCAAAGGGTCTTGTCATATGTCGTTGTATTTCGTTTTCAACGTCAGAATTTGAAAAACCGTTGTTCACCAAGATCTGTCTGATTCTTTTGAATTGTAAATGTAGTTTTGTCCAATCAGAGCAGTGCTTAAATTCACATCTAAGGAATGACCTTATCGCGCTCATTTTGTAGCGTCGGGGACACTCACCGTCAGCATTTAAGCACCGCCCATTGCTAGTCTGTTTCCGGTATACAGTCGTTCTAAATTGTTGTCTCTGTCCATCAACAGTCACGTCAAGAAAGGGTATTATGTTTTACACACTACGTTCTTTTGTGAATTTTAAACCAAACCGTTCTTCAAATGTGTTTTTGAGACGTTATAGTTGGTCAATGTCCCTAACTTGCATAGAGATATCGTCTACATAGCGACAACAAATGTCCGGTCCTATGTCGTCACTTTTTAGTGTGTCGGCTTCTACATGTCCCATAAAGAAACTAGCAAATGAAGGTACCGGAGGTGGGCCCATCCCATCACCCTCAATTTGGCAAGAAATAAGTTTTGAAGTTTTTCTTGTGCCACTCAGTCTTTTCCGACGGCGAGAAAGCATCTCGAAACGTTTGAATGGGAAGAGCGGCGAATATATGAGTAAATTTGTGCGAACCATCTTTAATCTAAATGATAATGCCAGGTCAAAAGCCCGGTAACTAGAACGATGTGTCAAAAAGCTCATCAATGCTGAGTCAGCTGTTACTTTTAATCGAACAGCTATAAAAGAAATGATTCTGCCAAAAAATTCCAACGTAAAGGTACACGACCAGACAGTTAAGAAGAGGGTATTACCAAAAGGTATAGAGAACGACTTGTGAATCATCAACTGCAGCAAAAAAAAAACGACCTGTGAAATCCTGAAGAAAAAGAGAAAAGTTTTAGAAGAGCTACAGGTATGTTGCCGTGAACATGAAAAAGTACTTGACGAATTTGACGTGATTTAATGTGATGCTAGATGTCTTTCTATGAACAGAATCTTGAAAAATAACTTTCAAGGCTCCATACTGGACATCTGGTATAACAGGAAACTGCGGATGATTAAGTCAACTTATCTCACCATGACTTTACCGAGGGAAAAAGGGATGCTTACTCTTGGTCTTGATTGTCATATTTTGTCAAAATATGATAAACTTAGGAAGAAAGTAGAACTCGAAATTCTTTATCAAGATATCTTGAATTTGGAAAAAGAAGACAAGGTTATCGTAGGCAAGGATCTAAAGAACAGTTTACTGGGAGAGAGCACGAAAAGGTGTGGAAATGACAGGAGCAAAATGTTCACGCAAGAACTCAGGACGGCGGCAAAGAAACTTCGAGAACAGGATACCATCATTCGGTGAGCGGACAAATCATCGCTCCACGTAATACTTGGCAAAAAGGAGTATCATGAGAATCTAACTGCATCTTGAACGACGACAACAAGTTCTGGCACATCACAAAAGACTCATCAGACAAACTCAAGACTAAGCCTAACAAACTAATCACTGCTGCCAATGCTGCTGTTGATGATATAAACATATAATGATGGCATAAACATATGATGGCTGATGTTGATGGCAAAAACATACACTTTTTCAAGATAGCAGGTGAATTTGCGCGTGGTTGTGCTTATGGGTCTATAACAACTCACGAAAATGGTAAACCCCTTCGTCCAATAATTTCACAGATCCCTTCACCAACCTATAGAATTGCAAAACGTCTTAATGGTTTTCTGTCCCCATATCTTCCAATGTCCTACAGCTTATCGTCAAGGGATGAGTTTATCGATATACTGTTATCTCGTCAGCCTAGGGATCTACTAGCCTCTCTAGATGTTGAAAATCCATTTACAGGCGGTCCCACGAAGAGAATCATATCCATCATCCTTGACTTCGTGTATAATCATCCCGAAATCCCTCTTCTCAAAATATCAAAGCGCCTTCTTGAACAATTACTAAAAGCCTGTACGTTGGAATTTCCTTTCCGCAGGCCTGATGGACGAATGTATTGCCAAATTGAGGGTGTTGCGATGGGCTCACCGCTGGGACATTTATTCGCTAGTTTCTTTATGGAACATGCAGAAACCAACACACTACAAAATGACGACATAGGATCGAACGTTTATTGTCGCTATGTAGACGATGTCTTTGTTAGTCAGAGACATTGACCAACTAGAACGTCCCAAAAACACATTTAAAGAGCAATCTGGTTCAAAATTCACAAAAGAATGAAGTGTGCATAACATAATACCCTTTCTTGACTTGACTACTGATGGATTAGGACAGCGATTTAAAACGACGGTATGCCAAAAGCAGACTAATAACGGACGGTGCTTAAATGCTGATAGTGAGTGTCCCCGACGCTACAAAATGAGCGTGATAAGGTCATTCATTAGATGTGCATTAAAGTGTTGCTCTGATTGGATAGGTGTTGCGTGCACAATGGTTGAGTCTGCGTGTTCGGTAGATGGCACCCGAACAGGGACGGTAGATAGTGCAGCGACAAGGACTACCGGCAAGTGGCGCCGCCTCGCTGTGCGGCCGCTAGTGTAGTTAGCAGTGAACCCTTCGGGGTCAGGTGACGTGGCGAGTAGCGCGTGGTTTGACTTGCACCGCTGAAAGCCGCCTGTTTCGGCAACGGCGATAGTAGGAATAACTTTGGTAAAAGAGCTATTTTTACTTTTTATCGAGCTTTTCTGGCTTTAACATGTAACACTCGTAGCACAAAAGCTAGCTGTGCAATGCATGCTGGGTAAATCTACGTTAGGTCAAACTTAGACATATGTGGGACGTCGTTTGAGTGCTTATATGTTTTCGGTGTTAGCGTAGTTCGTCTAGTTCAAAATGCATTGGGATGATTTATCATCCGTTGTGCAAAGTGATATATATATATATATATATATATATATATATATATATATATATATATATCTATATATCGATAACTTTGCTCTCACTTCTGGATGTGTTGTATTCTGGCCCCGTATGCCAGGGTGCTTACTTCACTAGATGACAGTGTTTTGTTTGTTTCAGAAACAAAAACAAAAACAGCATGTAAGAAAAAACACAAACGTCTCAAAGTCCTTAAGTCCGCCGTCCGTAACAACAAAACTACATGCAGAATTGAAAGGAATCAGACAGATCTTGGGGAACAACGGTTTTTCACATTCTGACGTTGAAAACGAAATACAACGACATATGACAAGGCCCTTTGATAGCAAACCAAGGCAAGACATCTAACCAACCGCCAAACTATATCATCAGAATCAAATAACATCTGCCCACAAACAAGACGAAACAGATCTATGGGAAATTATCCCTCGACATGTCAAAGGCAAGAAGGACCACAAAATAGACATCGTCATTTATTATCGTACTAAGAAAATCTCCAACTTTCTTGTGAGAAACAGCCCAGACAAACCCGGTAAACTGAAATATAGTACATCAATTCAAATGCAACATCGAAGGCTACATACTTTGTTCCATACACTACATTGGTGTGACCACAACGACACTCTCACGACGACTGACAATGCACTTACGTGACGGGGGACCTCTGGACCACATGCGACACGAACACGACAGGACATTAACGCAACAACTGACAGACAACACTAATATTTTACGGGCGTGCAATGACAGAAGACGCGTTCAAATTTTGGAAAGTATATTCATTAGCGAACTGTCTCCAGCCATACATACAGCCAAACATGCGAACAAATTTTGGTGCAACCCTTGAGCTATTAGGTGTTGAGAGGTGAACACTATTGACGTGAGTGTGACAATAATGTCCCCATGGTGTCTTTGTAGTGTTCCCATTATGACTGTATTTTGTTTGTAAAAAAGTGAAAATAGGATTCTGTCTTATTTCAATAAGCCATGCATCAGTTGTGTTCTCCGTACCAATAGATGTTTTCCGATAGTAGTGCACAATTTTTTATCCTGCAAAACTGAAAACTCATTTCTTGTGCCATTCAGTGTTCTCCGACGATGGGATGGGATCTCGAAACGCTACAAGAGCTACAAGCTACTGTAAAGAGGGACGAATATGTAAGTATAACTTAATAACTATAACCGTCTTAAACATAAACCATAATGCAGAGTTAAAATCTCAGAAACTTGAGCGATGTGTCAAAAAGCTCGTCAATGCGGAGCCAGCAGTTATTTTTAATCGAACGCGCATAACGGAGAGAATTGTGCCAAAATATTCATATATATATATATATCTATATATATACATATACTCCCGGCAGCAAAGCTCAGGCTGCGTCCTTGATGATCACCGTCCTCCAACTGGATAGGAAACTACACCCTTGTTTCATATGGCGAGCGAAAAATGCAATACCAGCACGAACATAGCGGAGAAGGTAATCCCAAGCATTCTCCCAGATCTGGCAGCACCTGTTCCAAAAGAAATAGTACAAGGGAGTGACAATGCCGGAATGTAGGCAGCAGATAGTACAATAAATGGTAATTTTGTAACATAATTTTTTTATAAATAGCAAGGAAATAAATTATTCCCCGTTTTGTTACGAACGTGAACCTTGTTGACATGCGTCTGTTTGGGACCGCACGCGCATTGGGCGTCGACGTGGGCGTTGTCGCTACTCGTCAGAGCTGATTTGGGCACGGTTGTTTGCGCTCGGTTGCGTTGGTGCGAGGCACATACAGATAGCCTACAAGCGCGGGCAATTGGCCTATCTGTATTTTTCCTCAGACTCTTAGCAGTTGTGCTGCACCCGGCTGAAGCCGCTGGGCTACTGGTACTGGTCATTTCATTGATTTTGCAAGGTAAGTACGCTACACTGCGCTGGTCTCGGCATTGTTCGCTTAAATCATTACCATGCTTTTTATTCTGTTCAAATAAGTAGCCTTCTTAAAATACATCATGGGTATTGACAGTGCTGCTGAGCAGCAATGATCAACTAAGTGTGCAGCAATGATCAACTAGAAACTCAGCTATGGCTTTTGCATCGCTCCATAGATGAGTATATAATGCATTGTTGAGCCAGACTGCAGAAGGTGGTGGACCATTCCAGATCTTGGGAGGAGGTGTGATCCTGCCCCATATGGTACAGCAAACTCCTGTTTGGCATGGGGACTGATGATTTGAGACATGGATGGGGGTCTCCAACATTCTCATAACAATCTAATTTGCATGTACTGACAACCAATTACATTTACCGCACCACTCAAGATGGGTCAGGATCACACTGAGCTTACCATCCAATGTTTCAGAGCTTTGCATTATGTATTGATGTTATCTAGGTTACAGCATACAAACATGCATCAAACATTTCTTAAGTTTTGATCCTTATGTTTTAATGGTATCAGCAGCTGTTATCAAGTGTTAAGCATGCAGTTGTTTTGCTGCCATTTTACCTGTTCAGTGCAAGCAGCGGAAGCTGGTACCAGCAACATGCTGCTTATTTTTGACTTGAACAATGTTTTTGGCCTGTTTTGCAATATTAATTATTTGGCATGCCCTAAAATTCCAATCAACAACATCAACATTAATTATTCAAGCTTTTTGATTTAAGTGGTGGCTCTCCAGCCACATAGCAATTGCAGGAGTAGCTGGCTCCAGAAACAGACAGGACAAGTTGACAGTGATAATGAATAGTATGATGCAGCTAAGAAAAATATACTGCATTTGGCATTTTGGGCTCTGTATGCTTTTTCAATTCTAATCATTTGTTTTACTGCAGTGTGTGTTCATGTTCCACCTTTCCAAATGGATTATGTGCTTATTTTTGCTAGTGAAAACCACAGACAACATTGATTTCTTGAAATATTGGGCATGCAAGCCTAGCTGCATGCAACCAATGGTGAAATCTAGCCCTATGTGTGGCATCTGCCACATAGAGCCTTTGAACCAGAGTGGATGGCACTTCTAGAGAATTTAATTCGCTCTGTGCTGCTGTGATAATAACAGTGTGGGTCAGTGTGGGTTTTTGCGATGAAGTTTAAAGCTTCAACTTAAAACTGTGGGACAGCCTTAAACTGAAGCATGTAATCCTAAACTTAAACTGTAAGGACCATATCTAGACACCTTACATGTGATTCCCATATAGTCTTATTCAAGTTTTTCCAGAATAACATTCTAACAATGGCATGCAGCAAAATTTGGATAACTGTAGATAAGTGATAGTTGATCTTTGAGTGTTAAATGTTAGATATGCCTCTTACAGTCACTGATCCATAGCAGATCACAGGCAAGTCATGCTTGTCAACAAAGCTAAATCTAAGGAAATCTCAAGTTGATAGAACACCTGAGTGCTTCCCAGTCATACAGCTTTTGAGTGGTTTCTTAAACAATTTAACAACATAAATTAAGGTAAAGAACTTGTCCTTTTGACCAGGGATCAGGTATAAAGGTCAGATGAAGATCAAAATAACACAGATCTCTTACTTGACGCTTTGATTGTGAGGGTTAGTTTTTCACACTCATTTTGAATTTCCTGACCACATGAATGAGATCTCTTGTTCTGACTTTGTTGAGGTCAGAAAAGGTCACTGATTTAGGCCTTATCCTGATGGGGATGGGAGAGGATTGGTGCAGTCCCCAAAGGTTTTTTAGGACATTTCTCTGGCATGTGGTTCTATCACTTCCCAAATTTGCAGTAGCCTATGAGGCGACCATTATGGGTGCTTTGACACAAGAAAGGTGTTCCTAGCATCTCTTGTTTTGGGGCAGTGGCGATTTTTGATGAATACTGCACGGCGATCTACGGCCTGGGCGAGCGGGTGGGCAGTAACCGATGATGCCGCGGAACGCGCGCCACGCCCGACATTGTTACATTAACGGAGCTTTATATCATAAATGTATGTTAAAAATGCTTAAAGATATACATCATTGTTCAAAGAATGAGCAAGAAATGCTCCTGTGTATATTTTGTGTCGCCAAAATGCCATCCAAACTTTGCTGCACCTGTTGTTAGAATACTATTCTGAAGGTAAAATATTATGCTAAAAGTACGTTTTTCTGCAAAATTCGACATTTGATCTGTCTTTACGTCGTCAGCTGTTGCCCGAACAGCATAAAACCAGTACTAATCGCGCGGTCGAGACCAATCTTCTGATGTTTTATGCTAAACTCTATCCATACAAACCTGGAAACCCCGGGAGACGTCTCGCATTTTGGCATCGCACCCCCTCCCAGCATGCGTATGACAAACGGTGAATCAGGGCGAGGATTAAAATGACCACAACGAGCCTTTCATTTTAAATGTAATGTTCCCTATATGAAGATATTGAAGCAAGTATCAGATATGATGAGACAAGCTCGCTTATAAATATTGTTGTACTTTAAAGTGCAAAGACTGCTGTAGACGACGCGATTTCTCTGTTTAGTGCATATGCTCCTCAGTGCGTCATTGTTTGGATTACGTCATTGTACCCCGCACGACATTGATTAAGGGCAATTAACTGCCATTATATTCTAGTCAACGGCCGCTCACGAACGCCAGATATGGACGGCTCGACACGCATATTTGTCTTGGCCTTAACCCTTGCATGGCTAATGGAACAACAGGATTTAAATGGCGTTTATGTGGCGTCACGGGTGCCTGGGTAGTCTACACATCTCCGTGGGTGTGTAGCTCAAAAACTAGAGGAGCTTAGGTCTTAAGAAGTGCAGGGCTGTGGTCTGCACCGAGTGATCTTCGTGGTGGCTTTTTCAGTTCAAAACCCGACATGAATGTGAAAAACTCCCGTTAAGGAACAAGATGTCTAGGGTAATTCATGACACTGAGGGTTTCTGTTCAGGGAGGGTTTCTGTTTATCCTGATTTTCTATTGGTCATATAATGTCTAAGCTGGTTGTGTGGTTTAGGTCGGTTGGTTGTGTGGTTGTGTAGTTTAAGGTTTAAGTTGGTTGTGTGTGTGTGGGGGGGGGGGGGGGCAGTCATGGGGACGAAACTGCACTCAGCGTCAGCCTCAGCCTCAGCCTCAGCTTTGTGAAGCCAGAATTTTCCTCGAGTGTTTCGAGCTATGACACTGACTTTGAGTGTTTTTTTTTTCATTTGACGTTGGTTTTTGTTTCGCGTTTTCTGAGCGCGCGCCCGGGTGGGGGTGAAATTGAACCCCGAAGGTTTTTCCAGAATGGTTTCCGAACTTCCGAACGGCGCAGCCGCGCCAAATTTTGCAGAGCTGTAGACAATTGAATAGCGGATCGTTTGACGTAAAAATTTAGATGCATCTTGTAAGGTCGCTGACCTATGGCAGGTGAATGTCAGGTCATGGTTTCAGCGAACGCAATTTCTAGGAAATCGTCCAATCTGATACAATAATGAAGTGTTTGACGAAGCCATACGTCTCTGAGATGCTTTCTTAGGCGTCAAAAGTACTGAATGAGTAAATTACGTTGGCCTATGGTCATGTATGAAGGTCAGTCCAAGGTCAAAACCAACCTGATTTATTTTTCTAGGGTTGGCTGTATGGGATAGTTTGTGGTGCTCATTTGGAATTTATTGACAACGGGAACCGCATTATACATGTTCAGTTGACTTCTTACAGGTCAGAACAGGTCATTGACCCAAGATGACCCGGGTCGACACTTTGTTCTAGGAACATACTGCCTAGCGTAATCTTTGTCGCTTATTCAAATGCAAAACCCAGAGCAGTATTGTATGTTTTTGGTCACCATGACCTTCAAAAGGTCAAACCAGGTTACTGAACATAAATAGGCTGGTGACTTTTTGCTTAGAAACAGTTGCCTAGGTTTTTAGGGCACGTTAGAGACCAACATAAAATTTGACCTTGTTTCACTTTATTTGACCTGAAGGTCATGACCTAGGAAGCTCAAACTTTGACCTAAGTGAGTTCACGTACAGGTCAAGACACATAGTAAATTTGTTGTCTCTAGCCGTCTTAGTTGGTTGTGGCTCTAATGCATTTTTATACAGTGGATTTGGCTTCAGTTCCGGCTTCGAAAAAGTTTTGAATAATGGCTGCGGCTTCAGAAACTTGAAGCTCCCAATGAAACTTGAGCTGTCAATTCCTGCTTCTTCCTGGTTATTTTTCACATCATTCGCGGTTTTTCTTCACACAAGCGGCCATGCCTGTGCCCCCACCCCAATATGCAACACAGCTTTCCAGGGCTGCGACGCATACGTGACTAATAACCAAAGCCAGTCGGCCATTCTCAGGGCTCACACCTGAGGACGGCTGGAGAAATAACTGTCCGAAGCGTTGCGTATATGCTTACGCACAAGAGAAAGACAATATTCCAGAACAAATTCTTCATCCACCATGCTAACAGCTTCTCCCAATCATTCCGCGGGATTGTTATGATATCTCCCGATCCAATATCGCTGAAGCTCACGCCAGAATAGTTATTGTTCCGCAAAATAACGCTGAAGACAAGATAAGGGATCGACTTCAACCTCGCCTTAATTCGACCCGACTGGTTTCGCTTCGGCTTCATGTTTCCAGATTTTGAAGCTGCTGGCTTTGGCTTCGACTTTACGGGTAGAAAGCCCACACCCACTGACGTCGGATTCAGATTCGCGTTTTAAGAGTAAAGAACCATCAGTATCGCCTTCGACTTTGGCTTCGTGAAATTGCCTCGGCTTCAGATTCGAATTCTAAATGAGATGGCTGGATTCTTCCCCATACCTGTGAGGAGGTTTAAACTTGAAGTCACGCTAGACACCTATGTCGATTTTGATCTTGTTTGACCTTATTTGATATCAAGATCACGACCTAGAAACCTAAAAATGCAACATAGCTAATTTGTCATAGAGTCCTACCCGCCCTACCGATTTGTTCTCTTAAGCTCTCCTACGTTTCGAAATCACAAGTGGTCAAATTGCCCCCTCCCCGCCCGAGCACGTCAGATTGAACCCATTGTCCCGCGGGGTGTTCATGAAGGCGAAGCAAGGGGTTTAGGTCTGGTCAGATTGGAAAATGATGATAGTGACTGTTTAATATCAGTGTGTATTCTGACGCCTTACTGATCGGAAATGGCTGCGGCCCTTCCAAGGTGTGGTATGAATCTGGAGACCGAGTGATCAGAGTGGTTCGTGGCCAAACCACGGGTCTGCTGATCTGCTTTCGTGGCCAAGCCAGGGGTCTGCTGATCTGCTTTTGTGGCCAAACCAGGAGTCTATTGATCTGCTTTCCCCAAATGCCTGGTTCTCATCGATTTAGTTCACTTTATGTTCATGAACGGCAATATCTATTTTTTATTGTTTGCTTTCTGAGGAGTCCCGTTGTCCCTGCGTGACAGCTGGACTTGGGGTCCGTTGCAGAGCGCTAATCGGTGACTCACTGACACCATGGCTCGGGTCGTTGCGTGGGCCCGTCGCTCGTGACCCACGGTGGACTGTTGTCATGGGCCGGGGTGCTGACGAGAACCAGAGGATCCTGGAGCGGGGCGCGCGGGCCTCATGCGGCTCAATGTTGGGCCCGCGCTGACATGGTTGCGGGCCTTTGCAGCAGAAGTCGGCGTTGTCATGGCTGTCGGCACTGGTATCATGTCATAGGACGGTGTTATCATGCTATGCTGTAAGTTTCGTTGCTGCGGTACTGTTACAATCGTACAATACATTCGACACTAGCCAGCCACATCTCTTTAGTTTCGGGTGTCGGCGCGAGTTCCTGACATTGCGAGTGCGGGCGCCCGCCCAGCACCACGTTTGCTGCTTTTATCAGCTGCTGTTATCGTGTTGTATCAGTAATCCCAACCGGCGGATACGTGATGTTAACCAGTTGTATCAGTAATCCCAACCGGCGGATAGTTTTCGCTACATGACATCTTTCCGTCAGTCCAGACCAAGTAATTTTTTATTTCAGTCGAGCGCTAAAAAAATATTGCGGTGACGTGGCAAACAGAATGTGACCCAAACCCATTTGGAAGTATAAATTTGGGATAGTACACTACGGAGAAAAAGGCCGTCGGGAGCGCTGCGGGCTCTTGCGCGCGCGGCGTTCGCCAGGCGCGGCATTCCAGAATGTTTGCCATAGCTTACAGTTTGGCTGACTGTGCCTTTTTCGAGGCCAGAGCATACCTCAAGATAGTGCAGGTTTCATCAACGTCTGTTACAGTTCCAACTGTGACTAGCGACATCACTAATCATTTACCATTGGCCCAAGATATAATCCAAATGTTAAAACTCATCTAAAAGGGCTTGTCTGCCAAAATACAGTGTATTTTGTCGATTGTTTTTATTATGTGCTATTCGAGTTTCAGACTGCATCCAAGAGTCTTCTGAAGATATTGAAATTATTAGACTGAAAAACTATCTGGCCTTAGACAGGGTCTGTCAGCGATAAATGGAATATCTTCATTCGCATAAGTATTTATAGTCCCATGTGCACTCGTGGATTCATACATAAATGTCTGAAAAAAATGTATGGCTCGTTGGTTTCTTTACCCCCTTAGATTCTGAAGCTGGATATCACAAATCTGTGTCTCTCTGTGTCCCCAAACGGCTCTGGAGTTTTCTTTGAGTGGAAATTGTTAGGTTCGACAATTCCCCTAAACCAAGACCTTGTGGATCAGCTTGTTAACTCAATGGCCGCACAAAATGCAAGGTTATCTCAATGGCCGCGCAAAAAGCAAGGTTAACTGAGTGGCCGCACAAAAGGCAAGGTTAACTCAATGGCCGCACAAAAAGCAGGACCGATTGGGCAAGACTGCGTGATTCTTAAGACCACCGAAGCCAGGTGAGATCAGGGTGGCCCCTCGAGCCGGAGCGGCTTGAGACCGTTCTCCGACGGTAGCCAGCTGTCGTAATAGCGCCGTCGCGTCGAGGTGTACAAGGACGCCACGTCGAGCCGGCGCGACGCGAGACTGGATCACTGACGTGCCACGCGACGTCGTCTTCGCTCTCCTCTGTTGGACAAGGCGTTCACGTGTTTGGTTTCCAGTGGCACGTTAAAGATATCTCTTCAGCAAAATGGAGAGCATGATGGCCTCATTTTGTGTAGTGTCGTTCCGTATGCAGTTAAAGAGAAAATGTATTGACTGGCAACCATGGGGGTCTCGTCGTGAGGCACAGAGGCGTCGAACCGTTTCAAGAGGTTGGTGTGATTGGAAGACATTTTAAACCAGTTATTTCATGCGGTACTGTCGTGGCCATTTTACAGATGTACAGCGAGACGGTGTGCCGTCCCGGACGCCCTATTCATGCGGTACTGTCGTGGCCATTTTACAGATGTACAGCGAGACGGTGTGCCGTCCCGGACGCCCCATTCATGCGGTACTGTCGTGGCCATTTTACAGATGTACAGCGAGACGGTGTGCCGTCCCGGACGCCCCATTCATGCGGTACTGTCGTGGCCATTTTACAGATGTACAGCGAGACGGTGTGCCGTCCCGGACGCCCCATTCATGCGGTACTGTCGTGGCCATTTTACAGATGTACAGCGAGACGGTGTGCCGTCCCGGACGCCCCATTCATGCGGTACTGTCGTGGCCATTTTACAGATGTACAGCGAGACGGTGTGCCGTCCCGGACGCCCCATTCATGCGGTTGCGATGGGGTGCCCAGCTCATTTTCTGGGTGTTTCGGGACCGGCCGCGCCAGTCCCCAGCTAGGCAATATGAGAGCTGCTGGTGAAAGGCAGTTACACGAGGCATGTTGGGCCGTATCCTGCAAACAGGCCGCTATCGTAGCGGATTACTGAACCGGTCCGATCCATTGCAGGCCCAGCATGCCCGACTCAAAGGTTTTGCATTGTTTGCTTTCGTGGATAGATTTCGGATTATTATCCAGCCGCACAGCTGCCTGTCCTAGGTCCCGTCTGCACGCTCGGCCGCTGCTCGAGTTAACGACCAGCCGCCCGCCCCTCCCCTCTCCCCTGCACACCACAACCGGCGTCGGCATCAGGCCGGCGCCGTTTCCCGAGCTGCAGCACCAGTGAGTCACTGGACGCCATGCAGCCAGCTCTCCAGTACGCATCAGCTGGACATATTTCGAACCACTTCTGTACGAAACTGTCATAGAACACACGTGTGGTGCGGTGTTTGCCTTTCCGGTTCGATAGACCATCGGTCAATCCTGTAGTTCCCTTCCGTCTGCGCCCGCCGAAAGCGTTCCATGACTCGGTCCCAATGTATCCTGCTAGTTTGTCATAGCACCACCTTTGTCCAACATATGCCTATGTTTTCACACGGCTGCGGTCCCAATGTATCCTGCTAGTTTGTCATAGCACCACCTTTGTCCCACATATGCCTATGTTTTCACACGGCTGCCTGACTTCCGGCACGCAGCGGCCGCCCGCCCGCCAGAGGTCCGCAATCCGTATCAGGCCGCGACCTCAGCCAAACGGAGCGCTGACCTCAGATTTTAAGCAGTCCCTGCGCTCAGGGCGGCAGGACTGAACCCTATCGTGTGGTCAGATTTCAAGCAGCTGAACCCTGTCGCGTGATCAGAGTCAAGGTTCTCGTAAAGGTGTCTGATCTGGCCGCGTCACCCATCACAGGGGGGGGGGGGGGGGGGGGCGTTGTCACTAATAAACGGTCCCTGCGGACTGGGGAAATGCCACGGATAGGGGCTCGTGTTCTGGTATAGCTAGCCGTATATCCACTACGCATTTTTACGGAAAGAAATGAATGCTATTAGGTCTTGCAAAGCCAAAGAGCTGTCTCTGATGCCTCGCTCAGCGATTTTCATGACACAGGTTGGGTTTCCATGTTCCACGGTGATACCTGCCAGCTTTGGTTATACGTTGGTTTCAGAATAATAGTTCCCAAGGAAGCAGTTCACTTTGTACCGGCCAGTGTTATTTCAGAGTAAAAAAACCTTTGAGTTGTAACGATTTTAACCTACGTTCGGTTGCATACCGCTGTTTTGCGCTGTCTTCAAGTAACAATTCTTCCAGTATCAGACGAAAAAACGCCGTCCGTTGCTTCGAAAGACTGCAATCTTGTATTTCTTCCCAAAGATTAAGGTTGCACCGACTGGTTGGTTGAAGTTCCTTGGAGTGGTGCGGGTTGACCTCCAGGGGTCAAGCTGGATAATTTGTTTATTCCTTCGACATTGAAATGTTCGCAGGTGCTTGCTGCGTGGCCGTAATTAAAAAGCTGGATGTGGGGTATGGTGCCTGGCACCGTAACACCCGGGGTTCGGAGCGCCACCCGGCGGTGGCTTACGTACTACAGTCCTTAGTCATTAGCCTGGCACCGTAACACCCGGGGTTCGGAGCGCCACCCGGCGGTGGCTTACGTACTACAGTCCTTAGTCATTAGCCTGGCACCGTAACACCGGGGGTTGGGAGCGCCACCCGGCGGTGGCTTACGTACTACAGTCCTTAGTCATTAGCCTGGCACCGTAACACCGGGGGTTGGGAGCACCACCCGGCGGTGGCTTACGTACTACAGTCCTTAGTCATTAGCCTGGCACCGTAACACCCGGGGTTTGGAGCGCCGCCCGGCGGTGGCTTACGTACTACAATCCTTAGTCATTAGCCTGGCACCGTAACACCCGGGGTTTGGAGCGCCGCCCGGCGGTGGCTTACGTACTACAGTCCTTAGTCATTAGCCTGGCACCGTAACACCCGGGGTTCGGAGCGCCGCCCGGCGGTGGCTTACGTACTACAGTCCTTAGTCATTAGCCTGGCACCGTAACACCCGGGGTTCGGAGCGCCGCCCGGCGGTGGCTTACGTACTACAGTCTAGTGACTTAGTCATTAGCCTGGAGGAGGTGGGTGGGAGTCCTCAGCTTTAGTTGTCCGACGGTTGTCCGACGGCCTACCACTCCAAGCAGAAGCCTGACGCTTCGGCGTCTTAAAATTAAGAGCTTCGGGGATTCCTTAAAGAGCGAACTTCAAGGTCTCTCTAGGTCAGTGTAATGACGTAAGTCTTATTGGTGACGTTCCCTTTGCCGTGCTCTGTTATCTTTCTATTAGCGGTGCCGCCAGACCAAATGTAACGACCCGTCACTGTAGGTGCAGTCAGAGATACAGAGGGGATCACATAATGTTACGAGCCAAAAGGGTAAGGTAACCTCGTGATGTCACATAACCTCACTTGGCATAAGGACAGTAAGGACCAGAACGCATGTTGTGCTGGTCGACTGCACCCAGCCGTGTGCTTTGGATTTTTAGAGCTCTGGAATTCATAGTTGGGACAAAAAATGTGCATTATTAGAGCCACTTAAATTTGGCGAAGGTCGGATGAAGGATGAAAGGTTGGGGCAAATTACCTCACAGCGAGTCATCTGGAACATGCCCAGCGGCATGTCAGCTTATCTGATACTGAAAGCTCCTCAGCTCCCTGGTGTCTGGTGGTGGTGTCTGGTGGTGTCCGAGCTGTCTGCAGCCATTAGTAATACAAACGTGTGCATTTTGTCCACTGGCGGTGTTCAGACATCATGCATTGGTGTCGGTGAAGCTGTGCAGACCATTCTCGGACCTTCGGACGGACTGTTGGTGTTTGGTCTCGACCCTTCGGACGGACTGTGAGCGCTCGGTCTTGCTTTCGGACGGACTGTTGGTGTTCGGTTTCGGACCGTCGGACGGACTGTTGCTGTTCGGCCTCGGCCCCTCGGACAGGCTGTTGGTGTTCGGTCTCGGACCTTCGGACGGACTGTGAGCACTCGGTCTCGCTTTCGGACGGACTGTTGCTGTTCGGTCTCGGCCGCCTGGACGGACTGTTGGTGTTCGGTTTCGGACCTTCGGACGGACTGTGAGCGCTCGGTCTCGCTTTCGGACGGACTGTTTCTGTTGCTGTTCGGTCTCGGACCCTCGGACGAACTGTTGGTGTTTGGTCTCGGCCCATCGGATGGACTGTTGGTGTTCGGTATCAGACCCTCGGACGGACTGTGGACGCTCGGTCTCGGGCCCTCGGACGGACTGTGGGCGCTCGGTCTTGGACCCTCGGACGGACTGTTGGTGTTCGGTCTCGGCCCATCGGACGAACTGTCGGTGTTTGGTCTCGGACCCTCGGACGAACTGTGGGCGCTCGGTCTCGCTTTCGGACGGACTGGCGGTGTTCGTTCCCGGCCCCTGGGACGGACTGTGGGCGCTCGGTCTCGGACCCTCGGACGGACTGTTGGTGTTCTGTCCCAGACCCTCGGACGGACTGTTGGTGTTCTGTCCCGGACCCTCGGACGGACTGTGGCGCGCGGTCTTGCTTTCGGACGAACTGTTGGTGTTTGGTCTCGGCCCTTCGGACGGACTGTGAGCGCCCGGTCTCGCTTTCGGACGGACCGCTGGTGTTCAGTCTCGGACCCTCGGACGGACTGTTGCTGTTCGGTCTCGGCCCCTCGGACGGGTTGTTGGTGTTCGGTCTCGGCCCTTCGGACAGACTGCTTATGTTTGGTGTCGGACCCTCGGACGGACTGTTTGTGTTCGGACGGTTGCCGTGCGCCGTCCCGGGGGGGGGGGGGGGGCGGGGGGGGGGGGGGGGGAGAGGGGAAGCAGCGGTGGCGTCACCGCTGACCACTGGCCGGTGCGGCCTACCATTCCGATCCGCTCCCCGATCAGGCGCGAGCATATGTCGGAATCACCCCGTGTAATGGAATCCCTGTCAGGCACAGTCGGGAGGGCAGACGGAAAATGGGAACACATTTTGATGGGTGACATAGGATCCCAGCAGGCCTTGCGAAGCAATCTGGCGGAAACACACCAGTTTCTGAACCGCTTGACACCAAACCATTGACATTATTTTTTGTATCAGTGTTGAGAACGGGGAATGTTTATCTGAACCCGGTCCCTCCGCAGGGTATGGCAGAGCTCGATGAATACTTGTCCGTCCCCTGAGCGCGCCTCTGGCACCGCCGAGACGCCCGTCTGTGTACCATCCCGCGGTCACGTGTCGAGCTCGCGGCCCCACCGTGCAGAGTCGACGTCACTCAGTCGTTAGCCGTCAGCTGGCCTGGTCCACACCGTCGGCCAGTATCTACGCCGCCATGCTGATCCGCTGCCTGAGTGCCCTGGCCCGGACCGGCCTGACGCCCAGCCGCCTGACCTGCCAGGCGCGCCTGACACCGGTGCGTCGGTTCTGCCGCAGCCCGCCGCCGACCATGGCCACGTTCGGGCGCTACACGCACGCCATCGTGTGCCGCGTGCCCAACTCGTTCAAGGAGTCGGCGCTGGGCCTGAGCGGGCCGGTGGCGCTGGACGAGGCGCGCCGCCAGCACGAGGCGTACGTGCGCGCCCTGCGCCAGCTGGACGTGGACGTGATTGAGCTGCCCTCCGACGAGAAGCACCCCGACTGTGTGTTTGTCGAGGACTGTGCGGTTGTCTGCAACGGCATCGCGCTGCTCTGCCGGCCGGGTCACGCGTCCAGACGCGGCGAGGTACGGCGGCTGCGGGGAGGGGTGGGACGGGGCGGCTGGTGGAGGGGTGACACCGGGCGGCGGGGCCGCCGCACGAATGTGGGCGAGCTCGATGGGCCGGGGCGGGGTGCATGAGGCGTGGCGGTGGCGTCCGAGCCCGAGCACACGGACACTCGGACCGACGCAGGAGTTGCATTGTGGCCCATCGCATGTCGGCAGCCGGCGGCGGTCTCGGCTGACCGCGTGCGGAACCCTTCGGCTGTAGTAGACGGAGGCAACAGCTGGTGCTGGATACGGGCTAATCCTGTATGTGGAGTTGACAATATGTTCTCAGTAGCTGCTACTGCAGCGAGCTGCCTCGTGGTGCATACGGTACACATGGCCGTAGATGTGCGCGGATTTGTGAGGGAGCGTCGTGACGTCAGTGCGTGTGCTGTGTCGGCCGCCAGGTGGACACGATCCGTGCCGTGATCAAGAAGGAGCTGGAGCTGCCCATCGTCGAAGTTCTCGACCCGAAGGCGACGCTGGACGGTGGTGACGTGCTCTTCACCGGTAGGTCTCCGCCTCCCCCTCTCCTCTTTCTAGTTGTGAGCCGCGTCCCGAGGGAGGGGGACGGGCTGTGGTCTCAAGTCACCCATCACCCCGTCGGCCGCAGCTGGACACGGGTCTAGCCCGCGCTCCCCGTCTCAGGGTGTCTGTCTCTCGTCGTACTGGCGCAGGCGCCAGCCGCCAGTCAGTGCCAGCAGTACCAAGTCCGCCAGACGGCGCCGCCACGTTTCGTTGGGGTCCGGTCTTGATGGTGGAACGTCGTTGTCCGCGCACGTGCGAGTATCAGTGGACCTGGACTGCGCGGCCTGTGCATCTGGTCCCCGTTCTTCATTGACAAATGGAAGCCCATTCCCTACTTCACGGTAAGCCCATTCCTTACCTTTGACGTCACGGCCCAAGCCCATTCCCCACTTGGCCGATAGGCAAGGCAAGTACATTTGCGTGCACCGTTTCTACTTACATAGCGTCGCCTAACAACGGTCGACACTTTGTTGACGGTCGTGCGTGTCTAGCAAGTGGGTAACTCTCGACCGCTTGTGGACAGCGTTGTTGACAGCGATGTTTTTGACAACACGGCTTGCCAATAGCTGTGCAATGGAATCATATTCCAGTGCCCATTGCTGCGCATTATATGTCCCCATTGACCGAATCGGCTGAATCTACTTGCTGCCCACATTTCGACTCATAGGTGTCCTTGATAGACGCGTATGCCGCACTTACCAGATACGCTTGAGGCTGTTACTTTTAAGGGAGTGTTCCACATTTGTCTCGGGTTTTGAGCTGAAATAGTCATTTTGAAGATCATTCGGTGTAGTTCACAGCCCAGCCCTTCTTAAGATCTAAAACTCCTTAGTCCTCTGAATTGCACGCCTGCGAAGATGTACATACTTTTTCGTGCAGACTATTTCAAGGCCATTCAGGCATGTATGACGCCGTATCAACGTCATTGAATTGCTACCACCCCATAAGCCAGGCGACGTTCAAGGCCAGGAAGGGTATTATCGTCCGGCCTTTCAGATTTAGCGTCCGTGAGCACGATTTCCAACTAAAGTGGACATCAATTGGCTCCAAACTATGTTTGAGCAAACTCCACAAGTATCAATTACGGAACACGTTTTGTGCTGCGTATTATGTGAAGTTGGGCCTGGTTTCTTCACTAGCTAGTTATTACGGAAATAAGACCCGTAACGCCATACCAGAGTAGATGAATACAGGTATCTTAAACTGACGGATAGATATTCCAGAACACCTTGAGATGGGGCCAAATCACGAGCACATAACAGTATTTAGCTTAGCGCGTCCGTCCAGCTGTGCTGTCATCTCTCGACGAATTTGAGGTACTACAAGTAAGTGGCAATTTCGCGTGGCGAGTTCGGCAGTACCTCAACGTCATACATACGTTCCATGATGCAATCAAGCAGTAGCGTATTAAGGAGCATATTTACTACGTGGAGAAATTGTGTTATCTAGTTCAGCCTTTTCACTTAAAGGGAGTTGTTCCGCATATGAGGATATGGAAGCAAGCATCGGATATGAGGAAATAAGCTCACTTATAACTATTGGTATAATTTTAAGCGGAAAAGAATGATCTAGACAACTCAGTTTCTCTGTTAAGTGGATATGCTCCTGAATACACCATTGTTTGATCACGTCATCTTACCTTGCACAACGAGTGAAAGTCAATTGACGGCTGGTATGTCTGGAAATGGTGCCCAAGAGCGCCGGATATAAATGACTCGACAGTCATGTTTTCTTTGTGTTGATCGCTACATGGCTAATAGAATGGCAAAATTTCCATGACTGTTGTCATGGTGTCATGAATGCCTGAGTGACCTTGAAGAAGTCTCCCGAAATAGTCTGCACATCCTCGCGAACACATAGCTTAGAGACTAGAGGGATTTATGTTTTAGAAAGAACGGCTGTGAACTGCACCGAATGATCCTCAAGATGGCTATTTCAGTGAAAAATCACACACGAGTGTGGAACACTCCCTTTAATAGAAGAGTTTGCTTCATTGTATGTGAAGCGTGCTTCAATATATTCAAATGTAGGACATTCCCTTTCATGGGCGGAGCTTGGACCCATAACCCCTTGAATAATTGGATCCCGATGTTATGCACGTTCGCGCTGCCAAAATCGTCATTTATTGGTATGGGCATAGGGTTTCTAGGACTGAGCTGCTAGCAACAGTCCACCATGAAATGTGAAAAAGCGGTTTTTGCGCCAGGCTGTATTGTCGCAGAAGAACGTCTTCTGTGTTGTCCATGTGCGAAAGAAAACATAGAGACGTGACTTATCTGTGATTATGTTCGTTTGACGGCTTGCCTCATTGCATTGTTGAAGCATGTCATACGAAGCGAAAGATTCCCGGATGTCAACAAAAATCGAAGCATTCTACCATATTTATTCGGCCTTATCGTTGCCCACTAACCAATCTGTGCTCTTTCTCGTCACAGTTCGGTGCAGCCCTTGCACACGTGAATTGCCAGTCAAGCGATTTTGGTGCATTATTGGTGCACACGAATCACTACGAAGGATCCTTTTGGGGCGCACGACGAGCGAGGTGATGGTTACCATTGCCGATGCAGATGATGGCCAGAACACAGACCTATGGAGGTTGGCGTCGATGGGAGCCGGTGTGAACAGCAACATCAAAAGCGTCATCGCTGCTTTTTACTATACTCGTGACATGTAGTCAGTAGGCGGATCGACGCCGGTCTCGGGCGTCAGCGTACGCATGTACAACTGATATTACTAAAGCGGTAGTTAGCTCTGGGTCCGGATCGGCTTGACAGTTGTAATCGACGTGATTTATTTATCTGGAACACGCACAAAAGCATGGGGCGGTTGATACGATGGCAGCAGCGCGTGACGGACGCCAGCGTTGTCAGCTTGCGGCGTGCCGTTGCGACGCCCCGTTGAGACGTGCGTCTGCGCTCAGAGCGTGTTTTTCGGCTTCTTCGCGCGTGAAAAGCTCCGTTGCTCATACTGACGGAATTGGGAGGTGAAAATGCAGTGGCACGGTATTGTTTTAAGAACAGGCCGCCTAACCAAGCATAAACTTGAACATAAGCGCATTGGGAATATTACAGCACAACGCTCAAACAGCTCAGGTTCGTTTTGCTGAAACCCTGATGGCGTTGTGATCATCGGTTGCAAAGGCATAGCCCGTGAACAGCGCGGCGGGCCGGCACGCCCGGGACGCAGAGGCTGCTGCGCATTGGCCAGTTGATGCCGACGTGCTCTGGGTGCGGCCTCGCTCGTCAAAGTGCGCCCGAATCCGAGGTGCGGGTGCTGCACTGGCGCCGCACAGATATCGCTGCTTAGATTACGCGCTAGGGATAATTGTGTCTGACAACGAATGCTGCTCGTTTTCGGGCGTGTTTACTGTCAGCCATGGTGCACACAATTAACTGGCATAACTCTTGGGCGTTGTTGTTGATTTCTTTTTTTTTTTACTTGTCTGTTCATAGTTTCGGAATGGAAATGGAACAGTCCAGTGAATTATGCTTTTGGAAGTGTGTCGCAGGTGCATTCTCTCTTGAAGGACACTTGGAGACGGCAGGGGCAATGGTGTAATTAACGTCTTTCAGTTCGGTGGTGGAATGTTACAGCATATGACCGTTTAGTGTATTTCATGATTTGCCTGCAGTATGCGGCATTCGTTGACTCAGTTTGTTAAATGTTCATGTCGGTATGGTAGATCATATGCATACTTATGCAAAATATCCCGCCACAGAGCAGCGGGCACTCGTAAATTGGCCAAGTGCTGTGATCGCCTCCGGCATCGAGCTCAAATCGTTGTGTGCATTTCGATCGCCAGGTACATGGGACTCCGCATTCCTAGTCTCTGGGTCTGCAATTTCACCTCCATTTGTGGGTACCTCTGAAGAGACCTTTGGTTCACTCCAGCGGCGAGCTCTGGCTGATGTCAGCGCCATACGGCCACCCTAATCCAGTGGCGTCCAGCGAGCGGACGTCAGCAGCCACCGGAGCCGGCGCGAGCTGTCACTGGAGCGGCCCGGCAAGTGGGCCGGAAGGCCACGTCTTTGTGCCAACCGAGTGGGTGGAATGGGGTGGGCCGCGTATCTCGACTGATGAACTAAATCGCCCCCGGCAGAGGCGGCGTCAGCGCCTCAAACTAGGAGGATTAACAGACATTGGATGAACAGGCTGGGAGGTTGGCACGCGGCGTCAGCATCCCGCATTGGGGAGGTCGGTAGGCGCCCTGAAGGGGAAAGCTAACGGCAGAGGCGGTGTCAGCGCCCTGCATTACGAAGGTCGAGAGACGCACAACAGCTTGGCGTGAGGCGTTGTTGACACAGGCGGTGTCAGCACCCCGAATGGGGGGGAGGGGAGGGGACAGGGACACGACGACACGGAACTTAACCAGTCGACTGAGGAGGGAGGGCCGACGGCAGGGGTGATGTGCACCGGCCCGGAAAGGTCCGGCGTCGGTGTCGGGGTGTGCCGGTGTAACGGTCGTGCCGACCGTCCCGCGGCGTCAGCTGTACGGATCTCCTCTGCCGCACCGGACACGCCCTCAGTCGAACGTAACACAGCCGACGGCGCCTGTCCCAGATGGCAGCATATCGATAAAGCATCCTGTCGTCATGCGCCACCGACACACGTCTAGCCGGGCCAGCGCAGCGGCCACCGCAACGGCCGCCGCGGCCCGAGCCGCGCCGTCACCGACCGCCATAACCAGGCCGGGACGGCTTCAGATGATGTCAGGGGCGCAGGGGCGCAGTCAAATCCTTGTAGGGGCAGCGGTTCACAAAGCCCCTTCCCTCGATAAATTACCGAATTTGGCCCACTGGATTTCGAACGGGCACGATTTTTTCGTTTTATTTTCAGTTTTTACTTATCTAGCTGAAACGGGAGCCAGTGAAGGTACCGAAAGAAGGAATTCCGTTCGTATTTTGAAGTCAACAAACTGAATGAGTCGGGCGTTAAATGACTGCATGGAATAAACATCCGGCGATATTTTTTTACAATCATAGATCGGAATGGGATGGAACATTTTTATCGACATGGCCAACCCATGCTCGTCTGGACGGCACCGCGAACTGGTGCTGAAATCTGGTGGTGAACCTGGAAGAACAAGGGCAGGATATTCATTTTTCGTATTGCTACGATTGTTTATCTGTTCATGTGAGGACAACCTCAAAATCACACAGCTGAAAGATACGCCAGGGTCGAATCTTTTGACAGTACAAACGGATTTTAAAATGCTTTCGGAAGTATCTCACGACATTCGTTCTCGCGTCCGGCGCCCGCCGCATGGTGTTATCTGCAGGGGTTAAGGCTGTTCGGTTTTGCGGAAACTGCCGCCCTGACCCGGCTATTCTTGTTACTAAGTCGCGAGTACGCGGGATCAAAAGTTGCATTTGATTTTACAAGTCGATTCTGCAAATGGAAGGGCGGTCTCGGCAAACATGGAATGGCCTTTTTCTTTATTTTTTAACCTCATTTCGGCTTACTTTTTTAACGCTAGTGACACTTTTTTAACCTTTACCCTTTCTGGGCAAGGGACCCCATGCGTAGAACACAGGGGCGCATCATTGCTCCCGGCCAACGGTTGAAGGGCCATTCCGTCCCATCGCGAGGTTCCTTTCGACTGCCATTCTGGCAACGTGGAGCGGGGTTCCGTAGGCAATCTTGAGGCCCTTGGAGGGATGCATCATACATTGGTCCCCTCCTGAACGCGGGAAGCCCTCTGACCCAGGCACTTGACCCCAGATCGATGCAGGAGCCTTCCTTGACGCAACAAGATACCTTACCGCCGCATGTGGCCTAATAATTGGCACAGAGACTCCAGCGTGGCTTAACGGGGCCTTGCTTAAATGGTGTGTAGCGCCCCCCCCCCCCCCGCCGTGCCGTGCTATATACCCTGACTTACTCATGGCCCCTCCATCGTTTCATTGTGGACTCAACGTAAGCTCTCACATTTTCCTTCATTGCTAGAGGGCTCCAATCAACGGAAGGGCCGTCCGGAGTTCGGGGTCCAGTCCCGGTCTTTGTTCAGCAAATGTGGCCGACTCAGGATCTCTTGCCGACGCAGGGCCTCTGTCGATCACTGGGTCCACTGCCAACAAGGGGTCCTCCCTGTGTCAGGGACGCGACCAATGCAAATCGCTGGCCCCGGCGTTGGCCCTGCTCGAGAGATGGGCCACCAGGGCTCAGACCGACACGAAGCCTACCAGATCGGTGCTGGTAGCATCTGGCCGATACAGGGACCTGCATTGTCACAGGGAGTTCTCATTCGGTGCAAGAGCCTCTCTGAATGGCATTTGAGGTCAGGGCCCTACGGGCCGGGAGCCTCAATGCGACTAACAGCCAGCCCGCCGGGCCTGCAGCCTTTCAATTGGGCCCTGGATCGTCGGTCCCAAATGCCCCATCGGGCCTCTTCGAACATCGCCCCCTGCCGACTCGGAGCCCCTTACCAACACGAGACCTCCCGTGAAGCATTGTTGGCCCATGACGGACACAGGGCCCCTCATTGACTCAGGGCTGACCTGAGTCAGTGGGGGCCCTATCAATGATTGACCCACCTTTGTCCCTACTTGAGAAATAGACCCTCAGGCTCAAACCGACTGTTCGGTACTGCTAGTAGGCGTCCAGATCGGCGCAGTCTTCTGACTGCCATTTGAGGGCTCGGATCCTTAATATGACCTCCGAGAAGCTCTTTGGGCCCTCAAATCGGTCCTGTGATCACCGGTCCTGAGGGGCCCGAACCGAAGGGTCCGGAGGGCCTCTCAGGACCAAATGGCGGGGTTCGGGGTTGGGGCGGGGTCTTGCGCCCTCCGCTTACGTCACTGGGTGATGTCAGATCTATTTGTAATGACCATTGATTTAATTTATCGTTTGTCCATGCCGTTAATCTGGGGTGAAAAGTTGTCCTTGATTCCGATTTGTTTTGACATCTCGTGGTTTGATGAGCGTACTCGTTACATTTTCCACGCAATGATTTGCGTGGAGGACGGCAAATCATTGCTCGCTTGCTTGGTAGTTTTGCAATGGGGGTGTCAAAAATGGTGACCGCAAGATCGTTGGTCATGGTGATTCCTATCTTGGTAGTTGAATGAGAACAGCTAGGTGCACCCTATGGACTTCATTTGTCCCCTTTGATTTTGCCTTCGTTTTGAAATGTAGCATTCATTGAGCATTGTTTTGATTGTGCAATCGATCCTCAAACTCGAGCAGTGATCTCGATGTGCTGGGAGTGGCGGTGGCTGCTGTCCACCTGGCGTAGTTCGGTGTACTCGGGCGTGTTGTGACCAGTGACCTGACACTACCGTGGCGCGCGTCGCCGCCAGGGGAGTTCGGTGTACTCGGGTGTGGCGTGGCCTGACACTCCCGTGGCGTGCACCGCCGCCAGGGCGTGAGTTCTTCGTCGGCCTGTCGGGCCGCACCAACGAGGCGGGCGCGGCGGCGGTGGCGGCCGCCTTCCCCGAGTTCTCGTGCACGCCGGTTCGCGTGCCAGCCGGCGAGCTGCACCTCAAGTCGCTGGTCACAATGGCGGGGCCGGATATCCTCTGCGTCTCGGAGACCGACGAGTCGCAGACCGTGCTGAAGGTGAGACGGGCGGCGGCGGCGGACGAGACATCTCTGCCCTGCCGGCGGACAGGGCGAGGCTCCCCAGCTCCTCCCCTCCCCTGACCGGCGGGCTCGGGAGGGTGGGCAGTAGTAACACGGAGAGAACTGCTCATGCTGTGGACAGATGGACCGCGCGTGTGCACACAACATAATTCACACTGGTTTGGGCGTCCCATCCGCCTTGTCGGTGGGTGTTTCCCCCAGAAGACAGTGGGGGCTGGGCGAGTTGAAAAAAACGTACTGGATTTTCTTTCAATGCAGTATCTGCGGATGGTTCACACTTCCGCTCGTACTGATCTGGACTTCGCCGTCGCACCTATACCCTTGTCAGTGGGCTACTTTGCCTTCGAAAAATGCATATTCAGGGTTTGTGACAGTGGTGCAGTGTAATAAGTAAGCACTTAATAACAGTGCTCCACATACCTGACGGTTTTGCTCCCACACTTACTGTTGATCGTGGCTCGCGTATGCTTGTCGGGCGTAGCCATGCCTGTGGGCTCTGACCGGGCATTGCTGCTCTGCGTCCGATAGTGCTGCACTCCAGCGGGGAGATGGTATACCATTGAGTACTAACGTTACCGCCCGGCGGCGCTGCTGTCCCCAGCGCATCGAGCGGGAGGCGACGTTCCGGTACCAGACGCTGACGGTGCGGGAGCCGGCGGGTGCCAATTGCGTGCTCGTCAACGGCACTCTGATCCACCGGCCGCGCTCCGAGTGTCCGGATGCCTGTGACGTGAGTGTCTCAATGTCTGTAGCATAGGTGTCCTGAAGTCCGGAACATGTCAGGACGCTTGTGATGTATCCCGACGCCAGGGGCATGGGTATCCCAAGGTCTTCGACATCAGTGACCTGTGTGTGGCGCGAGTATCCCACCGCGTGGCACGTGTTAGATGGCAGTGTTGGCGGATATTTGGGGCACACTACAGAGTTGTGATATTTTGTGGCTATTTTATGACAATCGTATGATCTTCAAATATTGATGAAAAAGTGAAATGTTCCATCAAATGGGATGTCAAAAATCAAATGTTTCAGACATTCCATGATCCGTGTAATCAATTTGTATCCTCCCTGCTCTAAGGTCAGTCATCCGTACTGGCGCTAACTGGTGACAATGCCGCCCTGCCGGCCCGCCTCCCTGCATGGCTGAGCCGTCCCCTGGGTGCTCCCCCCGCGTACAGCTATGGTGCGCCGGTTCGGCGGCGTCGCACTGTTCTGCAGCGGCTCTCGGCGCCGCTGTGACGGGACCGGCGGTGCGGCGGCGTGTGACGAAAGGCGCGTCACGGCCGCCAGCCGTGACCGAGCGCGGCGCCGTCCGCAGGTGTTCGAGGACCGCCTGAGCACGGCCCTGCACCCGGTCTGCATCAGCGAGCTGGCCAAGGCGGACGCAGGGCTCACGTGCTGCTCCATCCTCATCCGCAAGTCCAAGCGGCCGCAGCTATGATGGAGCCGGCCAGCCGGACGCCCCGCTCAGTCTGCAGCTTCGGCGGTGTTATGTTCACGACCGGGCGCGGCTCGGCAGGCTCACACTAGAATCTCGCCTCGGCGTGCCCAGCACGTGGGCTCGCGAGAGTCCCGGTCAGTGCGCAGGTTCGTGCGGTGTGTTGAGTTCGCCGCCTAAATCCGTTCGTATTTTGCAAGGCGTTGCCTTTTATGTTGGTTGGCCAATGCCCACCAGAGCAAATTGATTTGCGCTAGCTATTGTCGGAGCGTTTGATCTAGTCATGCAGGCATGATAGCAGGTGTACTGAAAGAATCTCGTTTTCGTGAGGACGGCGCACCGCTCAGCTTTGTGCAACCCTCGGCGCGGTTGTCCCCGGCGAGGAGCTCGAGTCTGTCGACCTGCGTGTCACTGGATCAATCCCAACGAACGGCTTGTCACCCGCGAGTACGTGCACAAAGTCCGGCCGAGGAGCATTGCAGTCTCACGCGCGCTGCGCCGTGACCATCGTCCCGCGCCACCATCAGTGACAGTCACTGCTGCTTCCAAGCGGGATCACCACCCCGCCCGCCCGCATCGCATTCCAGCTCGCCGCCATGTCTGTGTCCGCTTTGGCGCGGGTGTGTTTCTGTATCGTCACCGTATGTTTAGTGGGCAGCATGACCGAGTTCTATGAATATAGCTTCAGACAAGTGAGCGTGTGGTACGACGAAAGGGAAAGGGCACGACAGGCCGGTGGAGGCAGACAAGACAGGCGAAGTTCTTGGCTATTCAGCGCCCATAGCTGGTACTTTTTATGCGGGGTTTACAAGTTGAGCAGATGTCCCAACACGGACAGTCCCTGATCAAAACTATCACAAGGCTGTCTTTATTGCGGAGCAAGCGAGGAAACGATCGCTTAAAATAAATCGTTTGAAAACCGATGGTTGTGAGACTAAACACACGGCCATTGTATTGTAAGCTGTCTCCAGAACTTCAGCAAGATATGTGGGAGCAAGAGCCGGGCCTAGAAAACGGTGACACTATAGCCTGGCAAAGGATCAAAACGTGGTCCACCATCGTAAGCTCTCCGCAGCGCGCCCACAATGTCTGCTCTTCTCCAATTGGAGGGGGCTGCGAGATGGTATAGGCGTGCCCAATGTGTATACGGCACAGCCTAACCCCATTTCACCTCCATCTGCGCGAGCATGATGCCCATGGCTTTATGTGAGGCTTTGTGGCTCCCGAGTACGCTGGTGCCGAGAGCGTCCCAATGCCTTTACCAGTGACGACGCGACCGCTCAGAAATGACCGCGGTCAGGAAGCGGCGGCGAGCGCGTGCATGGCACGAACGCTGCACGATTAGCCGCCGCATGTACCACCTCGTCTTCCCGAATTCCTACGTGGCCTGAGATCCGACGAAGTATCCGTTTAGCACTAGTAGTCTTGCCATCCTGCCGAAGTTTATTGATACGATTTTATTGTGAAATTATGTATGGTAATATAGAGTATGTATAGCAAACTATATAATTCTGTATAAGATTATGTTGAAACCTCTTCTAGCGCCGGGAGGCTTCTCAAAGAATCGGTAAAAATCACGCAACAACGAATATCACAAGTTTA
Source organism: Pollicipes pollicipes (assembly GCF_011947565.3). NCBI lineage: Eukaryota > Metazoa > Arthropoda > Thecostraca > Pollicipedomorpha > Pollicipedidae > Pollicipes > Pollicipes pollicipes. The sequence continues at coordinate 26,118,617 of NW_023596576.1, read as the reverse complement.
TGTAAAAACAAAGGTATTTTGGGATCGCCACGAGCTCAGAGGTGCAACCGGTTACACTCACTGGTAACGTAAATGATCTGGGTGGTTTTGGCCGATTCTAAATGCTCATCTTACCCACCATACCTACTGGTTTGACATCCGTTCATGTCGCTACGTAGTTTGTAAAGAACAGGACATCGCTATTGGAATTCATTTGGCAAAACTGCCCCTTTCGTGATGACAGATAGCGACACATCAATCTCAGGTGGAACTTTCCCGATGGGGGGGGGGGGGGTCATCTGATGTTCAACTCGAACCACAACTCGCAAATGGATCTCCCTCTCTTCACACGGGACACTAATCTCATGTAAACGGAACGGAGCGATGTATGTGACCGCCTCGGTACGGCGCCAGCATGCCACGTCAGAACGCGGCGGGGTATGTCGGGTGTTGGGCGAACTGGCGGAGCTTGCAGGCATCTGTCGTGCTGAGCATTTCAGGCCCCAGGTACAACGGTGGTTCGCATGGCCACCGCCTTGAGTTCAGAACGATTTTTGTCATTTTGAGGACAAAGACAGTGATATGAGCATGACCCGGCCGGACATACCCGACCACCGAATTGCTGAACCGAGGCAAGGTAAATCATAATAGCGGATGCGGTGGCACGTTACATACGTTTTAGCGTCTCCGGTTTGGAAGCCCGACACCAACTGATATCACCGGTCAGAGAACCTGCCAAACCTAACGTCCACGCTCGCCAGTGTCTGGCCAGTGCCAGTGGATTTCTGCATGCCGATGCGAAACGCTTCCTTCCCCTGGCGCCCGTGGCCAGCGGCTCAGGCACTCGAGCACCCGACTCTCGTCCACGCCTGTCATATTTCGTCGTCAGTCAGCATTTAGGCGGGGGCACCAATCAATGACCTGCCATCCAGAGGGCCGGCCACACATGACCGGTCAGCTGTATACCAAATACCAGCCTGCACCGCACCGATGAAGAACCGCTGCACCGTCCAAACACTGAACTCGCACACGCAGGTACCTTCTCAATTAGCATTGACACAACCCACATGGTTGAACGCAAGACAGTAAAATGGAAAGCAAGGTGCGCATAAATGGTATGAGCGAGAGGCATACGGCAGCCATCTTGCTAAAAACCGGGTAAGATTCTACCTTTCTTCTTCAGCTTCTCTACAACTTTCTTCTTTTTCTGATCTCTTCTGTCGTTGATGTTGCCAAGCCGCTTGTTTTGTCGCTGCTCCCTTTTCTGCTTCTCGTTTTGGATCCTTTCCTCCCACCGTTTCTCGCTCAGCTTCTTCTTCTGTTGTTCTCTGCGCAGACTTTTAGCTAGTAGCTTGGGGTCATCTCGAATCTTTTCACCTTTTGCCTTTTTCTGGGCAGTCTGCCAGGCTTCATTGTCATCGGCGCCGGTCCCTTGGCTTCGTTTCTTCGCCCGTTTTTCTCTGGCCAGGGATAGTTCCGCCTTCAAGCTCATTTTCTTTCTTTTGCCCTTCCCGGGATCCTCCGAGGAGGCAAAATCAAACTTGCTGAAAACCATTTTGCCCTCGGTGTTGAATACGGGCTTTGACTGCATGCCTTTACTAGGCAGCGCAGGCTTCGATCGTCGCTCTATCAATTTCCGTTTCTTCGCTGTCTTAACGGCATTTATTTTAGAGTTGACGGCTCCACCTTTGCCAGATTGTTGCTTCTGGTTCAGTTTTCTTTTTTCCATCTTATTCAGCCGCTTCCGAATATTCTTTTGTGCTCTCAGACTCCCACTCCGGGCTAAAACACGAATAGATGTGTTAGGATCAAAATGGCACGCCACAATGCGGTCTGACGGGCGGCATAGATAAGCCAAGGAATTGAGCAACGTAAAACACACCCAACAAAACCCACATCAGGACAGCGTCACGAATCTGGCCGGGCATTCCCTGCTTATGAATGGCAGTTTGTCGGTTGTGTCAGGCTTGCAAGTGGCACATCCACATGGAGGCGGGGCCCGATACGGTATGAGTGCTGTTCACTTGCACGTGTAACTGCAGAATGCCGATCAGCATCATACGCACAGCAACAGCACGATCAGATCAGCATCAGAAGCACACTTTTTCAATTTTGCCATCTTGTGACGAATAGGAAACGTTCGGTTACAGGGTTCATGCTTTCTATCAAACATTACCCTACAACTGCCCTCGCAACGGGCTTACTGCTCCATTAACGTCCATTACAAACTGGCCATCACGGAACGTTACGAGCGCAACAGCAAAGTATTTGCCAGTGTTACGGGCACGCCGGCGCAACGACATGCACTTTTACCCAAATTGTACTGCTATACAACGCTTCGTCATAACGACAATTATACCGCTATACAACGCTTCGTCATGGCGACCGGACTGAATTTTTACGACCAGCTGGCATGTGGCTTTCTGACAGCACTGATGTCCCAGAAATATACGTGTTCAGTACAATATATCGTTGCAGGCAATTTAATCGCCGTACAGTCAATTTCTCATGGGTGAAGGTCACAATGAATCAGTCCAATATTTTTTTTTTCCAAGTCCAATATCTACCAACAAGTGACAATATTACAAAATGTGGTCAAGGGGCAAAAGAACTTCCCCACCAAAGGGTAACCCACAGCCTTTTCAGCTATTTTTTTCAAGCAGCAACATATGGTTTATGGTCAGCATTCACAAAAGCAGATGGGGCAGCTCTGTCCGGCAGCACTTCCTACAGCTTCGTGATACTCTCTGATGACATATGTTGGGTCGACTTTTTCGCAATTACGAAAATGCCAGTCGTTAGACACATGGTAGAAAGTTTTGTTTCTACTCTTTTAGGGCCAAATCGGTCAGGGCTATTGTGTTTGGGCCTGATAGGATTGGATCCGTTTGGTCCCGTTTGTTTCGATGTGTTCGGCTCCGTTCGGGTCGGGTGGGTGGGGTGGGGTCCGGTCAGGGGAAGGGTCGAAGTTTTCCAGTCAGTCGTTGCCATTGTCATTGGGGCTTTAGGACGCACTCAGCAGCTGAGGCTATGTGACGTCGCCTGCCTCTCCTCCCCGGCAAGAAAGACGGGTACCGCGGGTAGTCTTATCTTGTCTATTCAATATACTTATCGACATTTTCAAACCAAAAAGGCGCCAGTCAAAGACAAAATGTGTTTCAAAGCAACGGATAGGTTTCCAATAATTACCTCCGCCTCACAAAGCTTTAGTTATCAGCTAAGAGATGGTGAGGGAAGCGCAAAAGAACAAACCTCTCAGTATCTGCAGTTTGGCCTGAAGCTTGTCACGCAATTCAGCTTGCCGATCTTCGTCAAATTTGGGAGCTTCATCTTCTGAAAATAATAAGAGGCTGTCAAGAAATGTGAAACAAGCAGGAAAAGGACACCACAATTCTACTGACGATTAAGCCACGAGGTTTTCAGCGCAGATGGAATCAGTCAAAAGATGTGACATTAGTTAAGAAATGTAATTTTTTGCTTATAACAAATTACGGCTAAATATTCCAAAACAACACTTCATGTACAGTGATATTGTTCTCCGCACACTGCTTCAGCCGCATGAACTGCGGCCCGTAATAGGATTGGGGCCAGAAGCGACACTTAGCAAGGCTGCATGTGCAAACACCGGCCTGGCCACTCCACTGGTCCAAACTGTGAACCTGCCTCAGCCAGAGAGAACCAGGGATTTTTGGCATCACACGCAATGCAACAACATAACCATCCAATGGTAGTTATATCCTAATTTCTCGTTTTCCTTGGGTGTGTCCAACCCCCACATGGCTGTTGTGCCCCAAGCCTATTGCATCAACCACACATTGCAGTATCATACTGCTACTCTAGACAGCACCCCACCTGGACAGCAACTTTGCAAAACTGTTGCAAGCAATTCAAACAAAATACCAAAGTAATCCAGCCTCAATGCACTATTCCTTAAAGGCATTAGGGTTTCCTAAAGATGCAGCAAATTTTTACTTACCATGCTCAGCTAGATCAGAATCATCACTCCCATATCCTGTCTTCAGTTCATTGGGTAAAAAGTTGAGAACCCGACAAATAAAGTCACTGTCATCCGTCAACATAGCTATGGCTTCTGTCTGGTCGCCATGGCTGGACTGAAAAAGCAACATGGTTATGTATGCCACAATACAAAACACAACTAAAATATGAAAACTTCAGGTTTCCCTTCAATTAAATAAACAAAAATTAGTAATACAGAGAAAACAGCACATCAAAAGCTATGCATCTTTATATGAACCAGTATGAATCAAAAATATTTATAATCCTGTCATTCTCCAGGAATTAAATTCTGCATGCTTTGTACCCACCAACAGTGCACCATACATCAGCTTATCACATTCCACAGTGACTCACAAATTGGGCATAGTTGGCTGTTCATGCCAATTACCATTAATAGAATGCCTGCTGTTAAAAGCTAATTTGGCATTGATGCACATGAAAGAATCACAGTTGAAATCATCTGAGCAAACATTGCAGTGCAAAATTACATTCCAGAAAGCACACAACCATGTCCATCGAAGCTTGTCTTTGTTAGGCTAGGTTGGATTATGATACAGGAATGGTAGGTCCAATGGGACTGAGGAAGCCCCCTCATTACTAGAGGCAGGCACTCAGTGTGGTTATCTTGGTGGCCTTGTATTCCATTGGTGTCCTTGCCAATGTTTGGTTAATATTCTTCTTGAATGCATTCACATTTGGTAACATAGCCACTTCAGCAGGCATCGATTTCATAGAGGCATAACCTGATGCAAGAAGACTTCTGGTTGCACTGAGTGCAAACATGTGGCTGCTACAGCATCAGGGTGTGTCTGCCAATTAGACCAGAAACATCAATGTTGAAGAAAGATTTGATATCTAGCTCAAGTGACTGATAGACTAGGATCATTTCCCCCTGCCTCTCCTATGGTACATACTTTGCACATGTACTTTCTCAGGCACTGCAGTGTAAGTACTTGTCTCTGCAGCAAGTTTGGTGGAATGCCTTTGTACTTGCTTTATACCATCCTGGTCTCCAAACACAGCTACCACACTTCAGAAGTGGATGAAGCCAATGCTGTCAACAGTCAGAACTGCAAACCATTGTACTACATTCAGTCCCACAATCCTGAGTCTGGAGACTGAGCACTTCTGTGATATCTTGCTGAATACCTTCTTAGAGTCCATGTGTATGGTATCAATGGAGACATGTTGGTCATGGGTCTCCCTCTCTCCCTCTCCCTCTCCCTCTCCCTCTCCCTCTCCCTCTCCCTCTCCCTCTCCCTCTCCCTCTCCCTCTCCCTCTCCCTCTCCCTCTCCCTCTCCCTCTCCCTCTCCCTCTCCCTCTCCCTCTCCCTCTCCCTCTCCCTCTCCCTCTCCCTCTCCCTCTCCCTCTCCCTCTCCCTCTCCCTCTCCCTCTCCCTCTCCCTCTCCCTCTCCCTCTCCCTCTCCCTCTCCCTCTCCCTCTCCCTCTCCCTCTCCCTCTCCCTCTCCCTCTCCCTCTCCCTCTCCCTCTCCTCTCTCTCTCTCTCTCTCTCTCTCTCTCTCTCTCTCTCTCTCTCTCTCTCTCTCTCTCTCTCTCTCTCTCTCTCTCTCTCTCTCTCTCTCTCTATTATTAGTTGGTCCTCTCTTGGCTTTGACAAAAAAAACTGTGTTCCATAGATGCTTCCCCAATACTCATATTCACTTGACAACACATGTAAACTAATAACAGTGAACAAAACCCTTCAGGAATTACCCACTAGCTTTCACATCTACATCTTCAGTAGCTTGGTAGATATATAAGTTGCTGTGCTTGTGCAAAGAATGTCATGCATATTATAAGACAGTACTGTTGGCCTTACTCCTTGTACATTAATCAGGAAAAATAATAAACAGATGCATTGATATTTTGGCTACATCCACATCTCCTATTCCTGTTGAACAAGACATATGGCCAAAATACCACAACATCTATCTCTCCTTTCTCATGGTTATTCTATGAGGCATGTGGCTAGTTTTAGTATCCCAACTTGGTAGAGAACAGACTTACAGATTTCTTCCTGCATCATACCATAAGTTCATTTTTCACATATTTATTTCTCATCCACACAATGGCCATTTTCATCAAAGCGTGATTGCACCATATGAACTTTGGATACAGTCTCTTCTCTGCACTCATTCACCTTTCAACAGAGCACACAACCTTAAAGGCAACTTTGGCACACAACCTTCCCCCAAAGATAACTACTGTTCCAATCAGTCACACATGGGCTCATGTTTTTGTCCTGTTTGTACACCATCCTCAAAGGCTGCCTTGGCACACAACATTTCCCCAATGACAACTACTGTCCCAAGCAGTCAAACATGGGCTCATGTTTTTGCAGTTTGTGCATCATCACTTTTGGCAAAAACTAGTATGAATTCTAAACATCCAAGGAAAAGAACATGTCTGAAGGCAGCTTAATGCATTCAAATTCATATGGTATGGCTACATTCCAAACATAGATCAGTTACATCAGCTGCCATGCAATTTTCCACATTAATAACAAAAATTGAGTGGCAGTTCAAATTCATGCAATGGAAAACACATCTATCTCTTCAGATGATATTTGCAAACATGCAATTAACAGACAAGTGGTCATATGGCCCAGAACAGGGCAATTATGATGCAGTTGAGCATAAGGTCTGACTGTCCTTGTGTATTAGTTTGTTTGAATGCCTGCTTTCCCTTCCACCCACCCTTAGAGGGGAGGGTTCCAGTAGCTTTGAATGCTCACTATTTGCCCTTGAGGAGTATGGCTTCTGGCAGCAGTTGTGCTAAAGGTCAGTTGACATCAGAAAGCAGGGTAGATGGTGCAGGGTAGGGAACACTGTGACATGTTAAACTTTCACCACCAACTTCTGCCATTGCCTGGGATTGCTCATCAGATGGTAAGGGTCAGGGCTCACACAACAAACACTGCTTAGCATGAGCTCTGATCCCAGAAATGCATCCAAAGGATTCAGATCAAATCTTTAAAAGGCCTATGGTATCTTACATAAAAAAATGGTCAATGAAAATAGTATCTGCAATATGCTTGGAAAAATTTTGCTTTCCATTTGGCTTCCAACCAACTTTCATGGTACTCTTCAAAATGATGCACCTAGTTTAAATCCTTAGAGATGATGCTACACACAAATGGCAATAGAATTTGAGAAACACAATACTGTGCCATGAACAAACATGATGGATATATTACGGCACATAACCTGACTGAAAACAAACATGGAATGCTATTTCAGAGATAAAACTCTTATCCTACAATATGACAGAATGTCTCAGCTTCCAAAATGATCATATTGTTCTGACACAGTTTGCAAACAGTGCATTTTACAAACAACAAAAAACAGCCTCCGGTTGGAGTCCCCACAGAGAGAACCTATCCCATGTTGTTGCCTCCTGTACCATTTGTTTGAGCTTGGATAATGGGAAACAAAGGGCACAACCACCATGAAAGTGGTAATAATGCCAATTTCTGATCAAGTGTCATTTCATATCCCAAAGTGCCCAAAAACCCAGTCCACCAAAAAGTTTAAACAGAATACCAATACCACCTACCCCCACATGACATGTGAATGTCAAGAATATGTTCTGAACCACCACCCAGAAAGAAATGGGGGCACTGCCAACTCCGAATGACACAACATGAGCTAGAAACAGCGTAAGACCAAAAGCAGAAGCAATTTGGAAGTCAAGTGAATGCTGGATAAAAGTACGCCTCCCCGACTGTATAGCACACTTCAAAAAGTTACTTACCCCTCTGAGTTTCCCCATGTCAAAGTTGAAGGTGGCTCGTGGAAAACAAACCAACATTTACGCCTTCTGGTCTTCTGACATCCTACAGCGCAGCCACACACCTACATTTATATTTGCCCCTTATCTTCTGCACCTCCCGCGTGACCTCGCGTAGCCAGCGTCCGACTCCAGACCCTAGAACAGAAGATATAACCGTCCGGCCAAAGTCCGCTGTTTCGACTGATGACGTCACAAGTATACTCGGCACGTAATGGTCAACGGCGGATGCACGCCTACCGCTGTTTACTCGGCTTTTTGAAAATTTTCTAAGGCTGGAAGCCGTTAAATATTTTTGGTTGGATCACAACAGGACTATTTCTTCTCCGAATAGGCCATAATATGAGCTCCAAGGTATCAAGGTCTATCAACACGCGCCCAGGTGGCCAGCTAGATACCATTCGCTCGGGTAGGGGGGGGGGGACAATTTGACCCTTCCTGAGGTATCGGGAACTAAGAAAGCTAGAGAAATAAAATTTACAGGGTGTGTTGAAATTTACGTTAACTCAGTGAGACCAAAGTTTGAGGTTCCTAGGTCATGACCTTCAGGTCAAACAAGGTCAAATAATGTCAAATCCCAGGTTGGACTCCCGAATACCCCAGAACCCAGGCAACCGTTTCTAAGCAAAACATCACACGCCCATTTGACGTCACTCACCTTTTTTGACCTTCTCAAGGTCATGGTGACCAAAATCATACAAAACTTCTGAGTTTTGCATTTGAATATGCAACAAACATTACCCTTGGCAGTATGCTCCTAAAACAAAATGTCAAACCTGGTTATCTTAGGTCAATGACCTGTTCTGACCTCTAAGAACTCAATGGATGATGTATAATGTGGTTCCTGCTGTCAATAAATTAGAAATGAGCACTAGAAGCTATTCCATGCAGCATGCCCTAGAGTAATAAACCAGGGTAGTTTTGACTTAAGTCTGACCTTCATACCTGACCTAAAGTCAACATAATTTGCTCATTCAATATTAGTGCTGCCTAAGAAAGCACCTAAGAGATGTATGGCTACATGTTTGCAGGGGTTGGGTCAATTGGCAAAAGTTTAGTTCTTCAAAAAGTACATGCTCTTTGGCTAAGTGCAGATGCTGTATTACAAACACAGTGATGCTACAATGGGGTCAGGTCAAGTTCATTCTATAGGTTAGCATGATAATTTGGTGCATTCATGCAACATATGATTCAAAATATGTTCACCCATTCTGCTTGCATTATGCAGCTTAAACATCAGATATAATTCTTTTTTCTGGTCAGTGCATGCTCAAAATGTTGGTAAGATGCCAAGACGAGGTAATACGGGGTCAACATGACACGTGGTAGGCTAGTCACGTCATACATGTTTTGGACGGCCTATCCCACGGGAATCCAATAAAATTACTTTTAATCTTGCATCGGGTCATGTTAGGTCCTAAAGAGATCAAAAGCTGCTGTTTGCCAAATCCTTCTCTGACCTTTGAAGGGCATTCAATAGCCATGGGCAGGCTTGGGAGATTTATTTTCAACCTGCTGTGGAAATAGCTACCACTCAGCTCATGTGTTGTTTCAAATGCAAATTTCGTAATTTGCAAATTGGTGGAAGTTTTAATTTGCCAGCAATAAAGGAAAGCAAACTATTTTGTAACTAGACATTGCCCAGTGCACAGATCATCTTCATTTATGCATGAATAACACATTCTAGCATGATTTCCTCAATACCAAGAGCAGCCACGCAATTTCCTTATTCTAAACATCAACAACAATGGGGGAATAGGTAAAAGACCTAGTCACAGCATCGCACTCCTATGCAGCATGCACAGTTCTTACTACTGGTAGCTTGTGGCTAAGATGCTTGTCCAATATCCATGCCATCACATCCTCGAGGATATTTAATACGTATTGGTACTAAGAGGTGAAACGGTGTTTAGTACCGATACGTACTAAAAGAGGCAGAGTTTAGTACGTATAGATACTGAACAGAGCTGACCGGTAACCCAAAGCTGGCCAGAGGAAATGAGGCTGTGTAGAGGTGGACGTCGTGAATTTCTTTTCTTTCGATGGAAGTAGAAAACCTTCACCATTTTGGGATCTCAGTTCTCAGTTTGAATGCGAGTTGCTCCTAGTACGCGGCAAGGGTGCGCGGCGAGGTCGGTCGGTGGATGCCTTGGTGGTTGGTGGGGAGCAGGGGCAATACAACACCGGGTACTCCAAAGTTTTGACTAGTAGGTATCGACACATACTATAAGTATATCAGAATCGGAATTACCACCAGATTTAGGATGTTGTAACAAAAGTTGGCAGTGCTGTGCTAGCGGCATCTTTGGTTTGTTTGTTGCGATTAAATGTAATCACATTTCTCAGTCGCAAAACACTCGAATATGCGCCCTAAACCAACAACAACAAAACACTCGAATTGTGGTGCGGTATTGGGGATGGTGGTCGGAGGATCAGATTGTGTTCAAGTAATTTCAGATGCCTCTGGGCTATTCAGATGTATGTTGTTCTTTGCCAAGTCTCATTGTATCTCAGTTTACATATAATGACTCATTTAAACATTCTGCAGCAAAACTTCTATTGTAATGATTCAGTTACTGCACAACTTGCCAGCTATGAATGTTGTGGCCTGGGCTACCGGCTGCTGAATGCTTGTGGAATGCTGCATGCAAAGTGATTGGCCAAGGCGTGCTCAGGTATATTTATGTTGGAGTTAAGGGCCATGTTATTTTTTAATACATGAATATTGAGATTGTTGTCCTATTGGCATTTGAATATTCCACATAAGCATTGATGTCCTTTCTCCACAGTTGTGTTACCACCCATGAAATGGGCCAACCAGTAATTATGTCAGTTCAGCACAGCTGTGTGATTGCATTAGATGTGTTTATTAAGACATGAAAGGCACTATAATGTAATGGAAATGTTTGGTATGATGCAATGTTGTGTTGTGCACATACCTGATATGACATTGCACCAAAGGAGTTTCTGCCTGCACTGTTTAGAAAAGGTCATCTTATGTCAAAAATTGGCTGAGTTTTCTGGCATAATTTAACTTATGCAAAATCATAAGCTATATTATATTTATAGCTATATAAGCTATATTATGTATACAATAAGATATATAAATCATTTATTCCAGATCAGAAGAATCAATGTGTGTTGCACATTGGTGGGCTGTGCTGAGGGCCACCCTATCTCACCTCCACCTAATATGTGTTTTTCATTGTGTCTGGACACCTCATTTTGATTTAAGGCAATTTAAAGTTGTAGTTTTGTGTCTTTCCTTCAAAAGTCCAGCCAATACCATCAAATAATGTCCAAAGCAGGTCATCATGATGTGAGTCACTTTAACCTTAGTTTGTTTTGTTATATATTCTAGCAGCAATATGAAAAGGGCAAGCCAATATTTGCTAGTGCATTTCAACATTGTTGGAGGAGGCCGCCATCGCGAAATGCAATCACTATGCAACTGCATGCAGCATAAACCCAGGCATTAAACAATAACCTGTGCTTGATAAATGTATCCAATGTAAGCAGCAAATGTTGTAGTTAATGTATTTAATGGGTGCACTGGTTTGTGTTTGGTGACATTTATAGAAACTGATGTTTTGTGTCAAATATTGCAATATTCTGAATGTTAGTTGTAACCCTGTCCTCAGCACTGTATCTGTTACACATCATCATTGCATAATTTGTATCAACACAATTTCCTTGTGACAATATGAGCAAATGTTGAGCACAAGGTGGTACATAAATATTATATAAATACAATATGTTCCATTTATATAAAAATGTGCATAACTGGGGCATGATTTGGGACAGTCTAAGGTCCATTGATAGTTTGTATTGCCCTGAGCAAAGGCTGCATATGTTCCAGATACTGATGCACCTTCTAAAGCTGCCCATTTCACTTCAGCTGCTTAAGTGTACCTTTCCTACTCTGAGGTCAAAGGATGAAAGTTAAAGTTATCAATTGCAGGGCTTGATGAAGAAAAGAAAAAAATATGCCATATTGAAGTTTCAAATATTTGTTTTGCAGGTTTTATGATGTGAAAGCAAGGTTTTTGAGGTTTATTTATTCAGTGGAGCCAGTGATAAAACATTTGTATTCACCTTATGCCAAAAACCCTTCATGCAAATGGTTTTAGGGATCATGGTTACTTAGGCCATAGGTCTGTCAGGTGTTTAAGCTCTTCAAGATCAATCAAAGAAGTTTTATCAATTTTTCCATATCAGGGCCTTTGGGCAGTACAGCTCACCATTATGGCACTTATTATAATGCTTACAATCCCGCTTTTAAGCACAACTGCTTCCCAATCAGCGGTGCTTGCAATGTTACTATGCTATCATTGCTGTGCTGGTCCTGAGGCAGCATTGCCGGCCCTGCACAACAGTGGCCGCCAGCATCACAACTTAAGAACCTAACACAGTGCCTGGTCCTACCTCTGGGCGCGTTGGATGGCCAGGCTTGGACCGCTACCGTCGCGGTAGGTTCCATGCGTCAGGCACAATAATGCTATGCGCCCCAGCCATAGGCTGTTGCATGTAGCCCGACGGCTGCATGGCACCTGTCAGGTATATTTGATGAACATAAAAAGATATCATGTGTATTTCTTGTAATAGCTCGCAGCACACTTCACAGCACAGCATATGCATTTTCAGACCATACATAATATGCATATATATGCATACCATATATATATATATATATATATATATATATATATATATATATATATATATATATATATGTAACGCTTCGTTAACTTGGTAGCTGCCGTCCTGCGTTCCCCTTCCGAGAAAAGAAACTCCGATATTCTTCTGCCTTGAGCCTTCTTTTAACGACGTGCCCCCTCCAACGCTGACCAGCGCGATCTCCCCCGCGAAAACTCGCCGGACACCGACATCACCTCGGACAGCTCTGCAGACCTCCGCGGAAAGCCACGCGCTCGCCTATTGGCCAACGCTTCCCGTTTCGTCTGCCGACCCTGAAACCAGCTGTTCACAAAACCTGAGGCATAAGTGGTGCACAACAAACTACATCGTCTACCGCACATCACAAACAGCTGACCTCGTTCTTCGTCGATAATGCACCTCACCTAAACGCTAAACTTGGTCCAAACATCCCCCTCACCTTAAATTAGACGTAGGGTACGTAAAATAACCTCACTTGGTACAGTACTGTAACTTTCGACTTCACAGTTCACAAGGTCACTGCACATCACAAAAAGCACGATCATCAAACTTCCACAAATCAGCACAATGCCCATGTTAGGCGAAATAACCCTGTACCCCACAACTCATCACGTATAGGTCCCTGACTAGTCGAGGTACCGCCTCGGTCGTCGCACCTCACGACCATGTCTCGTCCGCGTTGACCCGGTTACCACCGGCATCGCCTCTTCCGCCGACTCCGTACCAGAGGGCGCCACCAACGCTTCACCGTCAGCTCCAGAGGGCACCACCTGACAGGGCGACTTCTGTGCTAGCGACTTCGGTGTCGCCGCTTGCTGGCCTCGTTCCACTCCGCCCCGGTCGTTCATCAGCTTCCTGCGACCATCCGCCTTCTCAAGTGCGTCACTAGGCGCTGATGTCTCGTCGACCGTCGCGTCTCCGGCCGTCACCGCGACCGGCTCCAACTGCTCTGTCTGGCTGAGCTCTGCATCGTCCGCTTCTCGTTCCCGCTGCTCCGTCTGACTGAGCTCTGCATCGTCTGCTTCTCGTTCCAGCTGCTCCGTCTGGCTGAGATCTGCGTCGTCCGCTTCTCCTTCCAGCTGCTCCCCGCTCTCCGGCACTGGATCCTGGATACAAATGAGTCCATCCGCTTTAATAGCCTCGGTCCCTGCCTCTCTTCGGCCGCCGTCGAAGGTCGTCGTTGTGGTCACCTCTGTCTCCCAGGTGAGGTCCTCCGCTCCGTGCCCTCCAGTATAGCTCAGTCCAGTGTCGATGCAGTCAGTTCCAGTTTCGATCTCCACCACGGCCACTTCTCTCTCCGATCTGGGCTTCCCCTTTTTCAGATGTCCGCCGTGTACGAGCCGTTGTCTCCGCCCCTTCTTCAGCAAGTAATCCGGCGGTCGGGCCTCTAGCACAAGATACGGCCCCTCGAACTTTGGCTTCAGTTTTGCGGTCACACCTTTTCCTGCTGTGAAGTTACGACACCACACTGTGTCGCCTGGCTGAAAGGTTGCCGGTCCTGTCTCGGTGCGAAGACTTTGCTTTCGCTGGATCAGGTCCAACGCCTTCTGATGCGCGTTTTTCAGTTGATTTCTCAGCTTCACCAAGAACTGGCGATGAGACTGATTCTTGATGCTGTCCACGTCGAATTCGTCTTCCAGAATAGTTCGCATTGGTCTCCCGTAGACCAGTTCTCCCGGTGAGAATCCTGTCGCACTGTGGCAACCAGAGTTGTAAGCAGATGTCACCACCGGCAGCCACAGATCCCAGTCGCGTTGGTTATCAGTCACGTAGTGAGTCAGAAGTTTCAGTAACGACCTGTTGATTCGCTCCACTTGCCCGTTGCAGCATGGATGGTAGATTGTCGTTCTCAACTTCTTCGCGCCCAGCAGTTGGCAGACCCCTTTGATCAGGGCACTCGAAGTTCCGCCCCTGACCGGTCAACAGAGTCTTCATGACGCCAAACCGGCAGATGACCCGTACGACACATCGCGCCACTTCTTCTGCAGTCTGTCTCTTCAATGCAAATGTTTCTACCCATTTGCTGAATTGGTCAGTCATGACCAAAACGTACTTGTGACCATGGTCGCTTTCCAGTAGTTCTAGGATGTCCGCTGACCAGTGTAAAAACGGCTCGCCTTCTACCGGTATGGTTCCTCTTCCTTCCTTGCAACCTGCATACTTCGGTTTCGTCCTCAGACAAGAACTGCAGCTTCCACAGTACCGCCTCACCTCGCGCTGTACGTTGTACCAGAAGAAACCGGCTGTCACACGGTGCAGTGTTCGCCTCACACCTCCATGCCCTGACATCGGGACGTCATGAGCCAGATGCAGCGCTTTTTGTCTGATCCTTGTCGGCAGGATCACTTGTGCTCTTTGATGTCCCTTCGAATTCCGCAGGACCATGCCGTTGTGTAGCCGCAAGCCCGGCAGTCCGGCGTAGAAGTTCAGCTCTGCTTGCTGGGTGTCTGTCAAATTGTCCGTCTTCATTGGCTGCTTTTTCAGGTGGCAGATAAGCTGGCACAGCACAGGATCTGTCCGTGTCGCTGTAGCCAGGTCATCGAGATGGTTGATGTCCAGGACGTCTTCTGTAGCATCGCCGCCGTTCTCGCCTTCCGTGGATAGCTCTTGCGCGTCCACGACTGTTGAGCGGTGCAGCCTCACAACTGGAGTCACTCTCAAGCCTTCCTCTGGCACAAACTCTGCCGCAGTCTGTCGCAGCTGGTGCTTCCTCGTGTTTGTCTCGAACCTGCGGGACAGCGCGTCCACATGCGGAATCAGCCGACCCGCCACGTGCTCCACGGTGTAGTCGTACTGCTGCAACTGCTCGATCCACCGGAACAGACGGCCTGAAGGTGACTTCGAGCGGTGCAGGAACTTGATCGCCTCGTGATCGGTCTTCAGTAGGAACGGCTTTCCCACCAGATAGTGGTGAAACTTCGACGTCGCTTTCACCACAGCTCCCAGTTCGCGCTCAGTGACGCTCCAGTTGCTCTCCACTGGCGTCCATTTCCCTGAAGCGAAAGCGACCACACCCTTCGACTGGCTCAGCTCTGCTCCCCATCCAAAGTTACCCGCATCGGTTGTCAAAACGAACTGGTCCGCCGGGTCAGGAGACTGTAGCACCGGGTACCATTGAAGATCCTTCTTCAATGTCTGGAAGCCGACCTCGCAGTCCTCAGTCCACTCGAAGCCCGTCTCCTTCTGCAGCAAGTTGGTCAGATACGCTGACTTGTCAGCGAAGTGTGGGATATACTGTCGGTGGTAGCCAACCAGACCCAGAAACTGACGCACTTCTTTGGCGCTGCTTGGTCTGGGCCAGTCCTTCACCGCTTCTACCTTGTCTACTGTGGGACGGATCCCCATCTCGTCGAGTTGATGCCCCAGGAAGATAACTTTCGTGACCGCCACCTGGCACTTGTTCGGATGCAGCTTCAACCCTGCTTGGCGGAACCGGTCCAGCAGCTGCTTCAGCACCTCCAGATGCTCCGACATCGAAGAGCTGTAGACGAGGACGTCATCCAAGTAGACCACTGCTGTTTCCCAGTTGAAACCCTCCAACACATCCTCCATGATCCGTTGAAACATCCCCGGACTTGTTTTAAGCCCAAACGGTTGACGTGTCCACTGTTTGAGTCCATACTCGGTAATGAACGCTGTTACTTCTCGGGATTCCGGATCGATGGGCACAGCCCAGTAGGCAGATCGCTGGTCGAGTACGGAATGGACCCTGGCTTCCCTCGTGGCTTCCAGGAGGTCTCCGATCCTTGGCAAGGGGTAGGAATCGTGCTTGATGACGGCATTCACCGCTCGGTAGTCGCAGCAGAACCGGACTCCTCCGTCCTTCTTCCTGATCATCACAACAGGTGACGACCACGGTGACTTGGAATCCTCGATCACTCCTTGTTCTTGCAGCACATTCAGCTTCTCCTTCAGCCGTCCTCGAAGATGCAGTGGCGTGCGATACGCCCGTTGACGGACAGGTGGGGCCCCTGTCGTGGTGATGACCAGCTGATGAGTCCTTTGGTAGTTTCCGATGTCTTCAGCTGACTGGGAGAACACATCCTGATACTCCTCCAGAAGATTCTGGAATGGCTTCTTCTCCTTTTCACTCAGATGACCCAAAGAAGGCAGCTTTAGTGAACATGGTGTGCCACCCCCACGATCTCCAGCTGCGGCAGTCACCACTGAAGACGATGTGTCGCCCCATCCATCACTAGCTCCATCAGTGGCAGTCACCTCCACTGGATCACAGCTTCCCAGTTTTGTGCCTGCTTGAATGGCCACACTCTCATCTCCATGGTTGATCACACGCACAGGGACACCTGAGCCTGACATGTGCAAAGCAGGAGCAATCTGCACACCCTCAACTTCCTCAGGTTCAAACAGCATGGGTCTGATGAGGCCAACCCGGTACACCCTCATGAAAGTCTGAGCGTCCTGAACATGTGCCAGGGGTTGATGTTCTAATACTCCTGTCCCATGGGAACCTCAAGCCGTCAAGCACTACCTCTTCTCTCCCACAGTCAATCACAGCACCCAGCTTGTGAAGAACATCTACCCCCACGAGAGCAGAATCCAGCATGTCCTCCACCACGGTAAAACTGTGCACTATCTTCTTGCTCCCAATCTCAACTTCCGGACTTGTCCTGCCTAGAGTTCGGACAGCTGTCCCATTAGCAGCCCTCAAGTCTTCCTGTGAGGAGGTCCACCCCTCTCCTACCTGAGCAGCTAGAGTCTCACTGACCGGACTGATAGGACTGCCTGCATCTGCAATAACAGGGACCTCAATTCCCTGTAGTTTGGCTAGCATCCTCACCTCCACTGGGGCGGAGCTCTCAACCTTCCTGACTGGCTGCTGATCCGTTCTCTTCTCTGGTACTACCCGTGTTCCTCTGGGACTCGGACACTGCCTGCCGATGTGCCCCACTCCTCCACACGCTGTTCGTGGGGCAGCCCCTCCGCGGTCGAAACGCTGCCAGCTCAGTCCGACACGCCGCCATCTTCGCGTCCGAGCCCGAGGCCCCTGACTCGGTTTCACTCGGTTCGCCGCGGTACACATCCCGGCGGACCGGACATCTGGACGTGTCGGACGTCCCGGGATCTCGCTCGTGCTGGACCGGAGCCGCCCTCCTCCCCCCCCCCCCCCTCTTCCTCCTTCTTGACGGGCGCCTTAATGGAATACCCTCATGCCAGTCAGGAACCAGCACAGGACAGGGTCCCTCTGCCCGTTTTCTCTAGGACCCAAACTGCGTCGAACTGGGATCCCTGTGCTATTGATTAAACCCGCTACTCTTGGGACCTTTTTGAAACGGTGAGTGGCCCCGCGTTGATCCATGGTCAACCATGCCGGTCAGAGGGCCTTCGGCGCCAGAGAGGGGACCAATGTATAATGTGTAGTAATAGTAACCGACTGGCAATCTGAAAGGGGAAGGAAAGGTCCTTCAGCCCCAATCGATAAATGCATGGGGTCTCAAGTCCTGGCTGAAAACTCTATTGGGGTCTGGCTGTTGAAGGGGAGGGGGGGGGGGTAGGTGGGCAGTGGGAGAAGGTCGAGGGGTTCAGGAACCCCTTGGGAGGAGCTTTTTCGGAACCGTGAAGTCCAAAAAACATACTGAGTGAGAAGAGAAAAAATGTTGCCACATAAAAATTCTGACAATGCCTTAGCAGCGTCCAGCAGTCCAAGAAGCTTTCTCTGGTAAACTCGCGGACCCCATCTGGCCGCACAGTCAGGACATGCGGTTAAGTCATGCATCAGGTTTCGCACCAGATAGTGGTCCAGAATCGGCCAAGACAAAGGGCCATTGTAGGTTGAGTCGATGGGATTTGTCATCGAAAATTAGCTTCAGTGCGTGTTCCCGTTCGCAAACGACAGTCTCATGGCAGGGCAATGTGAATACACCTTCAAAAATACTTATGTCTCAAAAGCGCTGTCACACCAAATGCTCACATGAATCAGATATGTTTTCGTGATTGACGGTGACAAGCTATTTAGATGACTCTTAAGCTAAACATGGCAGTACATCGTGCAATTTTCTGTTTCTTGTAAAGATTGTCTAGCCTCCGGAATATCTGGCCGAATTATGACCAGAGTGACATAATGGGAGAGCTTTGGCACCCACAGATCGACGTGCAAAAGTGTGGATTCATGTTATGTTACGCTCAGGAAATATGTGGCTGATGGTAACATCCCACCTGCATGTGCGTTGTACGTATGTTTAAGTAGCTATGCCCGCTGTATGTCTTAGCCATCGCGCTCATCTGTCGTTTTGCATAACTCGGACTGATAGGAGGAGAGGGGGTTGATGCCGACCCTCCCCAGGCGCTTCCAAGCTTATAAAGATAGAGTTTGCCTAGAACAGCAGTATATTGTTCTGAACATGATCTCACGATCGACACTAGTTTTTATGCTTTGGCAAGTCAAAATTCGAATTTTACAGAAAACCGCACTTTGTAGCTTTATTTTATGTTGACGAGAACAAGCCTTGCAGTGACACGAACCTTAAATTGGCGTGTGTCTTGCCCAATTCTGAGTACATTCTGTAGTAGTGTCCTAGAATTGCCGACTTTGTGTGTAAAGCAACACCCTATGAGGAGGAATTTTTCACTCCTTTTCCCCATATTTTATGTGAATTTTTCACTCCTGCCTGCCATGGTCTAATCGCACATGCCAAACCCCTATTTCCGTTTCTGAGGTGTTCACGTCATCCAAAACCGAACTCACTTGAAACCACCAAGCATAAACGAGGCTCCACAGAACTAGGACCCCTGTGGCTATGCCCTGTCTCACCTACACCTGAATCATGTCTATGTATGCACAGAGCAAGGGCGCCAGGTATCTCCAATCCCAAGAACCCCAGCGACCCCAGCCGCTTGCGCGCATTAAGTTTGGCTTGTTTACAAAATGCATCACAATCTGCAGCTGTGCGCCAAATGCAAGGTTTTCACGCTTTTTTTTATTGGTCTCACCAACACACCACGAAAGCAGAGCCTGGTGCAAGCGCCAGCAAGGCCTGGTAGATAATTTTACACCACGGATTTCTTTTTTCCCGAGGAAAATTGACCACCAAATTGCATCACTCCCGAAATGCAGGAGTGAAAAGTCCAAGAAATGTGTTCTAAATTAACCTTGCAGGATGAATATCACCATTTGAGCACTTAGATTAACATATTTTAGGTCAAATCAACTGGTTACAAAATTTTGTGAGAAAAGTACCAGTCTTTATATTTATTTCGCTACTTTTGTTCTTCTTGGTATCATACGAAAGTGATACAACTTTATTCTTCCTTCCTTGTTGATTGCCTTTAGAGGTACCATCTACTACTTAAAATTTTGACCCATTTCTCTGCAAGATGCTCCAACTGCAAACTTGTACGTATTTCATACATAAATTGGATTAATTCGTCTGCCGCCCAAACATGTTTGATATGCACCCAAGCGTGAACAATTCATAGGGAATGAAGGAGACAATTTGAAGCACGGAACTCATTTTTTCCGCCATTTTTGCCCTCTTAACCCCTCGGTGAATTGTTTTCTTGGTTCATGGCGGTGCTCAATAATGATAACTTTAGGCCTTTTGAGTGACTCACCAGGCTACTTGGCAAGGCTACACTAATGCTGCCATGCAGGAGTGTTGGAGCAAACCTGACGCAGCTAATACAGAAGCGTTTGACGTCGAAACTCTGCCGTCTGGGAACGTTTATCATGCACGCCTCTTACTTATTTCGCATTTTTATCTCGTAGGTTGGAGGACATGATTGATATTTATATTTGGGGCTTGAGTGGGATGACTCTGTCTGCCCGCAGACCATGCAAAAGGTACTGACTTTTTGTTTTTGGGGGGCGGCAGGAGGAAGCCAGTAAGTCTCCAGTGGACCAAGTAATTACTTACCTTACCTGCTTCCAACACATAATTGGTAACCAGAGTTAGTCATTTTTGGTTTTGATCCACCGAGTTTTGTCATAAGAAATCGTGATGCGACAAAGCATGGAGTGGGGTTATTTTGTTCCATAATCTTGGTTATTTGCCCCAAATTTCTTAAAGTGGTCCCTCATGGCTGCTTCAGCCAGATGTTTTCTATAGTTGTCATGGTTTGCTGACCGGCAAATGACTATACCGTATATATGCACTATATTTTTAACCCAGGGATACTCCAATTTCACAGCAATTATAGTATGAGTTAAATATTAGTATGTAACAAAAAGTCAGACCATCCCATTTATGATGTGAAGCGAACATCTCAAACTTTGGCATTAAACATGAATCAACAAGCCTAAATGGAAGCATTTGCTGCAGCTGAAAAGGCAAGCAGCAATACTGGCATGGCCATCTAAAAGTTCTGTTACTTTTGGAGAAGAGAGATCGTTTTGTGGAGCATACCCATTATTGCCCCTGACGTAGGCTAACCATGACAATCAAAATAAGCTGTTCAAAGTGACTTAAAGTGCTTTGATTTGTGTTTTCAACTTTGTGTGATGTTAACAAGCATACACAAATGAACTAAATAAAAATGTAAGTTGAAACCAGCCAAAACCTAGCTTTAGGTGTCATGTTTTTATCACAAGTACCGCTGTCAACAGACAGGTGAGT
Source organism: Pollicipes pollicipes (assembly GCF_011947565.3). Taxonomy (NCBI): domain Eukaryota; kingdom Metazoa; phylum Arthropoda; class Thecostraca; order Pollicipedomorpha; family Pollicipedidae; genus Pollicipes; species Pollicipes pollicipes. The sequence goes on along the minus strand of NW_023596576.1, from coordinate 26,097,584 downwards.
TGAGATGGTGCTCATCATATGGGCTACTTTAAGTTAGGTTAAGTTGGTCAAGTGCATGGCAAGTGCCAGTAGGAATTGTACAAGATAAAGTAACTCACAACTGCTGCCGTGATACAAACAGGTTATACAGGATGAGATGATGTAAGGCCTCTTTAGGTTACGCATAGACTACTTGCATGGAAATAAGCATTAGTATTTTGTAAGAAACAGTGACAACATGTTTGTTTTCCCTGACCCCATCTTAACAGAAGCCAGAAGTATGTCTATTGTGTTTGACTTGGTGATGGGCTGATGTGTAGGGGTCCAACGTTTTTTGTTGTTTGGGTGTTTTATGCTTGTTGAATCTTCTGTTATTTTCCTATTGAATTCCTTGGCTTTGTATTGTTTTAAAAGTGCTGTGGAAAGGAATTGAAAAGTGCAGCATCAAATTATTGGTGCTAATAATTTGTTATGATTATAATACTGTCACGAAATTACTATACTTTAACACGCGCCCGGGGGCCGGCCAGATACCCTTCGCTCGGGTGGGGGGTCGATTTGACCCCCTCTGATAATTTTGGGGATTTAAGAAAGCTAGAGACACCAAATTTACAGGGTGTCTTAACCTGTACCTGAACTCACTTAGGTTAAAGCCTGAGCCTTTTAGGTTATGACCTTCAGGTCAAAGAAGGTCAAACCAGGTCAAATTCCAGGTTGGTCTCCAAAGTGCCCCCAGAACCTAAACAACTGTTTCTAAACAAAAGGTCACAAGCCCATTTGAGGTCAGCGACTTTGTTTGACCTTTTTAAGGTCATGGTGACTAAAATAATACAAGACTGCTCTAAGTTTTGCATTTGAATAAGCGACAAAGATTAGGCTGCGCGGTATGTTACTAAAACAAAATGTCGACCCGGGTCATCCTAGTTCAATGACCTGTTCTTACCTCTAAGAAGTCAATGGAAGATGCATAATGCGGTTCCTGCTGTCAATAAATTCGAAATGAGCACCAGAAGCCATCCCATACAGCAAGCCCTAGGGTAATAAATCAGGTTGGTTTTGAACTTGGTCTGACCTTCATACCTGACCTTAGGTCAACATAATTTGCTCATTCAATATTTGTGGTGCCTAAGGAAGCATCTTAGAGGTGTATGTACTCGTCGAACACTCCGTTGTTGTACCAGATTGAACGATTCCCTAGAAATTGCCTCCACTGAAACCATGGGCCGACTTTGACCTGTCATAGGTCAGCAACTTTACAAGGTGTATCTAAAATGTGTATGTCAAACGATCCGATATGCAATTTTCTACAGCTATGCAAAATTTGGCGCGGCTGCGCCGCGCTGTTTAGGAACTATTCGGGAAAAGCGCTCGGGGGGGGGGGGGGAATTTGGCCCCCGCCACCCGAGCGCGTGTTTATGTACCCTGTTTCACTTTAATGGCCTGAGACGTTAAAAAACGAAATAGTTTTGTCAGGTTCCTGATATTACGTTCATGCAACTTGAAATAGATGTCTTTGCTTGCTAAAGCATCAGTCACGAGCTCGTAAGTTCCATCTTTTATGAATTGATTTTTTCACTCCCGCACGGCCTTTTTGCGATGTAATTTTTCACTCCCACCCTAGTTCAAAAGCGATTCTAGCTCCCTGTTCTCTAGTGCAATTCTCTTGCCGCCGCCGCCTGAGCCAGCCATAGATCGCCGTAGAGTGCTCATCACAAACTGTCGCTGCTCCGAAGCCCGAAAATCTAGGAACACGTTTTGGTCACAAAACACGTGCCATAACCACCGCCTATCATGGCGAGGGTTAAACGTCATGTTATTGCTGCATTGGGTGTCAGCAACGATTTTTCGTGAAGCGATATTCCTAGTTTTGCTAATAACTGAAGCCATAGCAGGCAAAACAGGCAAAAACAATGCTTGCTTCCTTCCGTAATTGCTTGCTCCTAGCTTGACCTCACGCTGACCCCGTCCCAAAAGACCAAGTCTCTCGCAACAAGTTGTGCTCTGTCCATGGGCTGGCGCCGAAAGGTTCCGATGCTCGCGAAACTTTCCCCGTCCGAACAACGAGAACATCTCATTGACGCGCCAGACTGTTCGCACGCGCTCGGCGACAGGCAGGCTGGAGCGAATGAAAATAGCGCGAACGATAAGATGATCGACCAAGGCAACCGATCGCTGTTATCGCGCAAGACGAACTGCAGTGAACGCATAAGACCGAAGGAAATACGATGAAGATACAGGTATACAGTTTGAATATGATCATAATAATTTTCAATATATTCAGCTCATTTCACCGTTTCGCTAAGTCTTTGATCATGGATGTAGTAGCACACAGTGCGTTGACGGCAAGCCCAGTGTGTGGGGCATGCCACAAATGCTCTTGAAATGGGAGATGCAAAAGTGTAGGCGTTAGGCGACAAACAGCCGATCACTTATATGAACACCGAGACAAATGGCAGAACATCATGTTATTGTCGGCATTTAGCGGATGCGTGGCCGGTAGGCAGTAGGGTGACGGCAGGTTCTGCCATTTAATTTGATTTTTCCGCCATTTCAGGCGGAGGCGGGTTTTCTCTGATGCATGTCTCGGTTAAGATGACAGCAAACCGTGCACTGGTGTTTCTTCTCACGTTTTTTTCTGGTCTCCGTAATATCATGCCTAATTGTGAGCGGAGTTATATAACGGGAGATATGTGTCACCAAAATTACAGTGCGAACGTGTGAATTCATATCACGCAACGCTTAGAAATTGTGGCTGATGGTGTTATCCCTTCTGCATGTGTAATGTCATACGCATGTTTAAGTACCCACTGTCGCTGTCTTACACAATATCTTATTGCTGCATTGGATATCGGCAACGATGTTTCGTGAAAAGATTATCCTTACTTTGCCGACAATGGCAACCATGTGAGGCAAGAATGTTTGCTTGCTTCCATATTGACTTGCTCCTTGTTTCATCTCACACTAAGCCCGCCTCCGAAAACCAACTCCACCGCGACAATTCGCGATCTGTCTGGGGTCCGGTGCTAGACGATTACGGCATGTGCCGAACTTCACGCGCTTGACAACAGGCAGGCTGGTGCGAATGAAAATGGTGCGAACGATCAGCTGATAGGCCAACCGATGGCCGTAACCACGGAAGTCAGAAGTTAGTGAACCAGACTTCGCATAAGGCGAAGGGAAACACAACCACGATACACACATACACACACACACACACACACACACACACACACACACACACATATATATATATATATATATATATATATATATATATATATATATATATACACACACACACACATATATATATATATATATATATACGTTACCGATGTCATAATTATCGTTTTCAATGCACACAGTTCGTTTCATTGTTTTGCTACGTCCTTGGTAATGGAGGTAGGAACACCGTGTGCTCGGGGCAAGGGCAGCAGAGAGCACTTTGAACGGTACTTATTGCAAATGTTCTTGAAACGGGATGAGCGAAGCAGTGTGCAACAGGCGTCTAGCAGCGGGCCGTACGTAGCAACACAGCGTGCGTGCCTGTTCGCGTGCGTACCTGAACCGCTGGTGGGTACCTGTGGACTGGAAGGAAACATGCGCTTAGAGCCTGCGTGGGGAGAGATTAGGGGCAGCATGGCCCAGTACACATGTCTCGTGCGAAGGAGGTGCCAGCTACATAGCATGTGTGTGTGTGTGTGTGTGTGTGTGTCATTGGGGCCTTACGACGCACTCAGCTGCTGACGCTATATGGCGTCGCCTGCCTCTCACCCTGGCAGGAAGGGCGGACACCGCGGGGAATCGAACCCCGTACCTCTGGTTTCCCGGATGTGCAGTGGTTACCGCAGCACGCGTTAACCAATACACTACCGGCGCCCCACATAGCATGTACAATCAACACTTTTCGGAACATAGGATTGGGTTTTGCAGTCATAAACACAACATGGTATACATTCAGATCCACACCAAAGTGACACAAATGGGGCCTACGCGAGCAGCCGAATGACAAATTAGGAAGAAATAACGGGCTATGCTTCGAGGCGATGAGGCGATGAGGTGTGTCTTGTCAACCGACCTTGATCAATGGCGGATCCAGAGCGGTAGGGGGTGGGGGCGGGATGGGGCTATGCCCTCTGTCCCTTGGGGTGAGGGGCAACAAAATATCATGGTGAAGGGGCAGCATAATCTTCCTTTCGTGTCCACCAAACCTTTATTTTCAAAAGGCCCCAAAATTTCACGGGCACCACAAATGACCACAAATATTTATTTTCGACAGGCACTGAAATTCGGGTACACCATAACCGACCCAAGCCTTTCATTTTCTAAGGGCACCAAATTTCAGAGATACGGCAGTGTTGTGCCTCCTACCCAGACGAAATCCTGGATTGGCCCCTTGGGCTAGGGGGCACCAGAATGGTCAGTTTGGAGCACCATAGCTTTCATTTCGCGGCACCATAACCTTTATTCTAAAGAACCCCCATAGGTGGGCATTTCAAATTTCCCAAAGCCTTGGTTTTAAACAGCGTTCCAAATCCATGGACATCACAATACCTTTGCCTTTCACCCTTACAAAATTCTCGATCTGCCTGTTCCAGGAGGGAGCACCAAGAAACCTTGATTACCGGGCATCTTAGCTTTTATTTTCCAGAGGCACACACTTCCTGAGGCGCCACAAAGCAGGGGTGGGTCCAGAGGGGGGAGGGGCCATACGGTCATTCCTCTCCCCCCTGATCCCAAGGAGGTTTGGATGCCCTGAAGAGGCACCAAATATCATCGCAAAGGGGCAACAATACTTTCATTTCAGAACCACATCACCTATATTTTTATGAGACACCAAACTGCAGGGGCACCACGACTTTCGTGCCGTGGTCTCGACGACACCTTGCGCCGGCCCATGAGGTGAGGGAGCACCAAATCCTTCATTTCGAGGCAACATAACTTGTATTTTCAAGAAGCACCCAACTCCAGAGAGTACCGGAAAGGACCTAACCCTTTATTCTGAAAGAGACATTTCTTCCAGGGCATAACTATGTTGAGCTTTCCGCCCTGATAAAATCCTGGATCAGACACTTATGCAAGAAGGGAAAAAACCGTCCTTACAGGGCGACATCATCTTGATTGCTAAGGGGTACCAAATCAAAGCGGGCCATTTATAAAGACCAAAAACAAATAATTTTAAAGGGTACCAAAGCCCACCGGCATAACAATCGATGTGCCTTTCACTTTGGAAAAAAATTGTTAATCGGACAGTTTAGGGGGAGGGGCACGCGGTTCAGGGAAACAGGCACCGACAGCCTACGTTGCCATTGGGGCTTTAAGACGAGTCATCACAATGCCCGCGCCTGCGGCCAAGGGAGTCAAGGTGATCTTGAAATATCCTCCCCGAAAAAGGCTTCTTATATTTGCGGGCATGCAGTTCAGAAACTAGAGAGGTTTAGGCATTAAGATGGGCGGGGCTGTTAACTACACAGACTGATCTTTAAGATGGCTATTTCAGTTAAA